>NC_051077.1:6651124-6977790 GCF_004664715.2 Peromyscus leucopus | reverse complement strand
CCTGTGCTTGCAACCTCACAGGTGTGGGAGATGAAGACAGGTGGGCTTGGTGGTCCTCAGTCTAATTCCAGTTTCAGTGAGAGACACTGTCTCTACGAAGTCAAAAGAGTAAAAGCCCAGGACACCTGATGTCTTCCTCTATCCTCTGCATGTATGTTCACAGGGGCATGCAGTGCCTCCCACATGCATATAGCACACATGTATACCACACTCACACACATACACATAAAACTTTTAAATGCATATTGTCTTATTTTTGATTCATTTAAACATTGAATTTCAGAAATTTGGTCGATGACATGCAGATGAAGCCGATATTTTTAAATCAGTCCCCAAGTTTTAGACAAAATTGCTTTTCATGTGTATTTTCATAAAGCTTGCTTGAAATCTGTCTTCAGCATGGAGGGGTTCCTACCATGGCTGGAGAGAGACTGCTGAAGTGAATCTTGTCTCTGGCACTGGCCACCTGTGTTTTTCTCACAAGGTAGCCATCTGAGATGGAGTGTGGTTTCCCCACTTGCAAAGTCAGAGGCTTGTTTCTCTAAGTCACAGGTTGCTTTAAGGATTGCATAAGAATCTGATGTTTAGGATGGAGAGCAGTGACTGGGAGCTAGTGAATGTGCCCAGAATTACCCAGCATTATAGCTGGGGAGTATAGGACTACTCCACTTGATTAGACTCCAGATCTGGAAAATCAATACAATGTGAAAATGACTTTGACCTGAAATAATCACTCAGTTCATAGCCAGGAAACTGAGTTCTAAGAGCAGTGCTTTGAATGAGAGATTTAGTCTGCCCTGATCTCAGAACTCTTGTCTGAAAGGTAGCTAAAAGGAGGAAGCAGTAATGTGGGAATATTACTGTATGTTGCTTTTTGATGGCTCATAGGATGAAAAGTGTAAACCCAAGTTCATTTTCCCAAGTTTCTCAACATAGTTACTAACCAATCTAATTTATACTATATATATTTTAATGACAATTGATTGTATAGAACAAACCACACACACACACACACACACACACACACACACACACACACACACACACACACACACACACACACACACACACTCCAACCACAGTATTTCTGGATTCTAGTCAGGCATTTGTCTATTCCAGTCCATGAACTTTGTTAAAACTCTTTAGGTAATTTTCTAAGCCTTCTGTGAATATATTCACAAATATAAAGACTCAGATAAAAGTGGATAGCATTTTAACTTTTAAAATACACTGGCTATTTCAGATAATTTCCTCTTTGACTAATGGATTCATAGTATTCAAACATAGAGAATCCACATTAAATTAATTTATTCCAAAAGGAAAATAACAGAAGAACTTCATAGTGCTTCTTCTCACATGTAGATTTTGGCCATTCAGGAGGCATGGGTCACATTAGTACATGGTATCAGACTCCCAAAACGTGTTGGGTTTCTGAATTGTTAGAAGAATTTCTTTAAATCTAATCTTAGGCTGTCTAGTTTTCATTTCTAAGCTTTTATGATTTCTTCCTTTCCAATTAATGTCTGCTTTTTCCCCCTTCACCTCAGACAGGCTTACAGCTGTCATTCATTTGAAATGGGTCCAGGCTTGTGTAGGTGTTCCAGTTAGGCCTCAGGAAGCTGACCTGAGGAAGATCCTTCTCTATCTGGTCTCTCTTTCTCTTTCCCTCCCTCCCCTTACCCCTACTTTAACTCTACAGACAGGTGTATGAATGAGCATGCATGTGTGCATCATGTGTATGTGTGTACATATTTGTATGCATGTTTATTTAAGTGTGTTAGGTGTGCTTGTGTGTGTGAATGCATGTGAGTGTAATATGTATGTGTGTGTGATGTGTGGTGTGTGGTGTGTGTAGTTCTCCCTACTGTAGATTTGTCACTAATAGAGTTACAGTTTCTATTTTTGTACAAGTCAGATATATAATTAAGAAGGGAAATTTAAACTTTAAAAATCAAGCTTATCAGATACCACAGTGAAACAAATTTTCTCAGAGTTATCTGTCATATTTGACCCATTTTACCCTTTTCTTCACATTATTTTGGCCTAAGTATTCAGACGTGGCTGTCTGCTCACTAGGCTTGCCCACAGGGAAATCAGTGAGCGCTTTACCTCAGTTCCCACACCACAGTGTGTGTCAGATTAGTATTAACCAGCCACTCTCAGGAGGAAATCCAGCAGGCCCATTGAGTGACTCTGAAGTAGCTCAGGGTTTATCTGAAATCTTAACATTGAAAAGGGGCCTATCTGGACCCAAACAGCTTGAAAGGAGATCTTGATATGAAAACTCAGCTAATGGATTCTTTACTAGAAAGACAATTTGGGGGTTCTTATCACTTAGGTGGAGGGCCCCAGTGAGGAGTGGCTAACGGTACAAGAAGCAGGCATGGGGTGTGAGGGACATTGGCCATTTAAATGTAATTTATAAAAGGCTCTGTTACCATAACAGAGCTACTTGAACAGGATGTTATTTCATGCTTGGGGGCAAAATCTGTTTAGATCTTTGCTTCTAATAGCGTATCACAGGCACTGTAATTGTGAAATAACTTTCTCAAAATAACTCGGTGGAGGAATAGAGAGAAAAGATCAGTGAAATTAATTCTTGGCAAATTTGTCTTCAAATGCAATTTGAGGAATTTTATTTTATTTTTCCAGAGGCACATTTATTAGACAGCGGTGCTTAGCAGAGAGTGTATCCCCTTAGGGGGTCATTTTTGCCTAGTACAAACTAAGACTTGCCTAGTGTACTAAATCACCCCAACCAGATGAAAGTTCTCACACAGTCTGGGTGGAAGTGACCCTTTTGTATCTGGAACTGGGCAATGAAAACAGAGGTTTCACATTTGTCTCAGGGGAGAGGATTTTAGCGGCAAAGCTCTCAGGGAAGTGGTAGTGAGCTAGAGTTGAAGGCAATGCTCTAATTGCCATTTGTATTATTAATGGATCTAAACAGAAAACATTACTTGAGGAAATTTATTTTCTAATCCACTGTCCACAGCTTAGGAAGACATATGCCAAGCTTAAAGAAAAAGTCAAGGGACATCTGATGAGTGAGAAGCCACAGTGTATGACTGGAACTTGATGTCTCAATCTGCATTTTTTCATAAGATGGCTTCCCCTTTATTATGGTTCAAAGTTCCCTGCAGTAGATGGCATGTGTCTTTCAGGACAGTGGGCTCTGGGTTCATCTTGCATTGTGTCTTCATTTATGGCTTATCTCTACTTCAGTACAAACTTAGGTGACCACAGAGCCCCAGACTTAGCAAAACCAAAGGTGTAGAAAGGTTTGGTTTGGATTAAAAGAGCAGCTATTGTGACAGAGATGTCTAGGCATCCAGGTCCCAGATGGCCGGCATCCTATGATCTCAGCACATTGTTGTGAGCAAGTGATTATAACCCCCCTGTTCTCTCTTAAAAATGTGGGATTCAACTGAGTACCCAAAATGGGAGCTACCACTGTTCTCTTTCTTTTGCAGGCCAAGGCTTCTTTCTATACTCTGTCAGTGTATATTAGCTCCTTCTGTAATTAAATGAGCCCAATTCTATCACGATTTGTGAACTAATGCAGAATGTACAGATTCTACAAGCTAGTCTCTCTCTGCCTTGCCAGGAGGTATTGCCAAAAGACCAAAGTCACCTAGTTTCTGATTACTCAAAGTGAAGGAACATCTTTCCTCAGCCAATGGAGACATATTTTAAAAATATATAAGGATATACATTTCTGTATGAACACAGATGCATGAACACACATGAAAAAGACAAAAGCAAACTTATAAAGAGAAATTAGTGAATTCCAATTATCAAAAAAAATGAAAGATTTGGGCATGATTGCCTATGTTGTTTTTTCCCCTAAACATGTAGATAGCAATATAGATCCTCTAGGCTCAGCTCTCATTCCAGAAATGGGTACTGAGAGGCATTTCTAGTTAACACTTACAAATCAGCATTGGTGCTTATGAAGTAGACACATTGTTATCTAGGTTTCTAGGAAGACCCAGACAAGGGTACCGATTTCTAGACTGTAAATAAGATGTCCTGGCTTTCTTTGTACGAAGCCGATACCCTTCTGGTTGTATTGTGTGTGGTTCCCAGTTAAGTGACTGGAGTCCTAGTAACACAAAGTCTTTTCTTAGGCTTTTGTTAACCTGAGACTTTGCACAATGCTTTTCCCAAGACTCTTGGACTGTTGATAATTATAGCGTGGAACTGTTAAGAAGTCAGGGTCCCTGTTATATAAAGGAATAAGCAGACAACTGTGTCTTTTTGAAGTCACACCAAATAAAGACAAGTGTAGTGGGTGAGGGAGAGAAGGAGGAACAGAAAGCAGAAGGTTCCAATGGCCTCATCTTGCACACCTGCCATGTAAACAAGACACAGGCTGCTAATGTCCTAATATGGGTAGTCATAGGAGCCTCAGAGCAGAGTAGCTAGTGAAGATTCCTATACTGGTAGACTGGTTACTTATGCCTCAAGGGTTTCAGAAGGTTTTTGAAAACATGAAATTGAAGAACACATAATGTTTTTAACTCAATCCACACCAGGGGAGCTTTCATTAGGTGACATTAAGCATAACATGTTTTAGTACGTGCTTGGACAATATTTTAAGTGACAGATGATTATTTAAAAATAAAGTTATGGTAAAATGCATTTCATATAAAGTACTTAGGTAAAAGACTCAGAAGTAAAACTGTTAATGGCAAATGGATGATGGTTCACTTTTGAAAACATCTCATCTGGAGATAGTTCCAGGGAGTGTGCAGTTGGGACAACTTGAGGGTGTGTAATGAAAAGATGAATTCATAAGAATCTGCATAAGCTATTAGTTCCTGTCTCTCTCTCTCTCTCTCTCTCTCTCTCTCTCTCTCTCTCTCTCTCTCTCTCTCTCTCTCTTTCTCTCTCTCTCCAGAGACATATATATTAATATATATAAATTATTACCCATGGAAGCATTCTCACAGCCCCCAGAAATGTCTTGATGAAATTCTAGTTTTAGGGAAGTTCATTTGTTGTACCACTTCTTTCTTTAAGCTGTAGGATCTTCACATTGGCAGATGGCCTGACATGTGATGAGACTAAATATTGAATATTAATGTCAGTTTGGCTGCATTTGGCTTACAGATATTTTCCTTAAAGCAATTACATTCTCTGGAAGAAGATTTGATTTAGTGATATTTCCTAATTTACTTAAAATATGCACTTGACATTTTAACGAAGCCTTAGTTTTAAATATAATTGACATTTTAAAATCACAAATACTGATTATACAATATATACATTGTATAATTCAGGAGTGCTCTTCTGTCTTGTAGACTAATTGCTCCCTCATTATTTGATCTCATGCAAACAGCACCAGCTCTGGTTTGCTCCCCACTCTGAGTTCTTCCTTGAATTTGTTGTTTCCATCCAGCATCAGTGCTTCTGACCTTGCAGGTTGCCACACTGGTATACCTGTGCATTAGGATGGTAGTACAGTGCCAAGCATTTGAGGTCAATTTCTACTGCTATTCATCTCTGTAATTTCTTGAGAAATGGAAGAAGAATAAACTTGTTCAATTCTGAAATTCATACTTGTGCAGAGTTGAACATGTACCTGGAATGGAGAGACGTTAGCAACAGTCATTCTGGCTTTAGTTTACAATCACTCATGTTGACAGGGCATGAGCTATCAGTCACCCAGATTGCTGCATGTGCAAGGGGAATTGGTTTCTCCCAAGTGGAAATATAAATGAGATCCTACAGGACAATAGGATCCTTCTAGAAAAGACAGAGTGAACGCCATGTTTAGATTGACAACAACTATACTTTTTTTCTAAGAATGAAATCGATTTTTTGTCACTGTCCCCACAGATCCTCTTACCTGACCAGTCTATCCTTGCCACGAGTTCACCTGGACAAAAGCCTGGTGATTTTCATAGTGTTGACAAGGTGGCTTTCTGCAGAGGGTGCTGTGGCTTGGAGTTTTGCGCTAAAGAACTGTTTTTCCCAGCTTTCCTCTATGCCCAGCAAGTCATAGTGATGAGTTGCAGCATCTATTGCAAAGCATGCTAGCAGGAGTCAAGACATGAGTGAGAAGATGAACATGTAGCTGGGTTCATACTACAGTCTCCTCACAGTTGTTCCCAAGGCCACTTCAGTTCTCAGGAGATGTTTACTATCTGTATCTGCCAATGTTCACATGTAGGTAAAATGGGCTTTGATAAAGAAAAATGAAGCAGGGAAAGTTGGCCAACTTTGTGTTTTGTTTTGCTTGCCTTATTATGACAGTTTAATTACAATGAGAAATAATGTGGCCCAATAATGAGCATGCAAGCATGCCTGATATATAGTAAGGGACACAATGAAAGAAATATGTATTGAAAAGTTAAAGATGATTGATTTCTAAATACAACATTCTCAGTGTTTTTGTTTCATTTATCATTTGAAAGTTAATGAATAAATTTTTGTTATTAATTATATGTGGTGTGTTTCTACAAAGTGATTATGTTATACTTTATTAATATTTCTTTAAAAGTCTCTTTCAAACCTTTCCAACATATTTTTATTAAGCTATTCAATAATTAGAAGATGATAGTTTCATAGAGTTGACAGAGATTCAGTATACCCCTCACTACTTTTTCTAGTTGTAACATCTTACAAAGTCACAGTACACTGACATGGCCAGAATATTAACAGTGAAGATAACATTTGTATCATTAGAGGAAGTTTTGGGTAAACATCAAGATTAATTATTAGGTTTTATACATCGCTTATTTATTTTAATATATTCACTTAGTTTTAGTTAATTAATTAGTGTGTGTGTGTGTGTGTGTGTGTGTGTGTGTGTGTGTGTGTGTGTGTGCCATGTATGCATAATTGTCCACAGAGACTGAGAAATGGCATACATTCCCTGGAGCTGAAATTAGAGGTAGTGTTGTAAGCCAAAGTGGATACTGGGAGCTGAACTCAGGATATTTGCAAGAATAGCATGTCATGCTCTTCACTGCTGAGACATCTCTCCAGACTCCTGTTTATTTTTAAGAAAATGACAAACCATTTTACGAAGTGACTGCACCATTTCGCACTTTGACTAGAAATGCATGAGATTTCTCAACCCTTTATCTAGTTTTTGCGTCAATGTTTTCTCTTTTAGCCCCTCTGATAACTGTGTGGTCCTTTTTTCCTGGTTTAAAACCCATTGTTCTAGGGACTAGAGGTTGCCTTAACACATTCCCGTGGGACTTCTGTCTTCTAGGTGATATGATCTCTGATGGCTAATCTTACTCATAAACCTGACAAATCTGGGCAGAGTGATTGCCACCTTCACACTGGCTTGTGGTCATGTCTTTGGGGCAATTTTTGGATTGCTAATTGATGTAGGAGGGTGTAGCCCACTATGGACAGTACTGTTCTTAGGGAGGTAGGCCTGAGCTGTTTAGGAAAGGTAGCTGAAAGAGAGCCTGAAAGTCAATAAGCAGTGTTCCTCCATAGTCTCTTCCTCAGTTCCTGCCTTCAGGTTCCTGCTTCAGCTCCTGGCCTGGCTTCCCTTGACGACTGTGATCTCTAAGCTAAATAAACCCTTTCTTCCCCAAGTTGTTTTTGGCCCTTGTTTTATCACAGCAATAGAGAGCTAACTAGGACATGATTCCTTGTGTATTTTGCCAATTTTCTAATTGCATTGCTTGTTTTTCACTGTTGAGTCTATTATATATTCTAGATAATTTAGCTTGTCCAGATAATTAGCTTGCAAATATCTTCTCTCAGGCTGCAGAATGTCTTTGAATCCTCTTAATAGGGTCTTTCACAGAGAAAAGTTTTAAAGTTTTATGAAATCCAATGTATTAACTTTCCCTCTGCTGCATGATAAATGTGGTATAAAACATAGGGATTCTTCCAGTACTGTGGGCCTTGAAGACTTGCCCTGTTTTTGATAAAAGTTGTATAATTTCATATTTTAGGTTTCTACTTGTAGGTCATGGCATTATAGATGAGTTAGCTGGGTCTAGGGCAACTTTTGCTTGTGGAGACCCAGTTGTTAGATTTCCCATGGACTGATTTTGAACCTTTTAAAAGTAGAACTCAGCTGTATTCACAGAGGTCCATGTCACATTTCCTGTTTTGATGCACTGATCATTGGTCAGCCCTTTTCCACTGATGTGTCCCAGATAGTTTTCACTTCCTTAGCCATAAAACAAGCCCTGAAATGCCAGTGGCCCATGCCGTGTGCTTTCCTGGTTTCTTCACCACACTGCATTCAGAACAATTCTGTCTCTGTTTACCAAAGCATTGCTGGTACGGGACTAGCATTTTTTTGGCCATCTTCATGTATTCCTGTACATTTTCACATACACATGTGCAAATTTTGTCTCACCTAGACTTTAGATAAAATTAACTCAAAGAATTATTGCATAAAATTTTAATCGTCTCTAGTTTTCTGGTAGAATTTTTGGGATCTCTTAGGTATATCATACAATCTGCAGATAGGGTTGATTTCATTTATTTTCCTGTTTGTCACCTTTTAATTACCTTTCTCCTGTTGTCATAGTTAATGCTTCAAGCTCTGTGTTGGAAAGGAGTGGAGATGCTGGACAGCGCTGTCTCCTTCCTGAGTTTATTGGGATTTCTTTGACTTTTTCTGCAGTTAAATTAATGTTGGTGATGGGTTTGACATATATATGTTTTGTTATGTTGAGGTATGTTCCCTCCAGGCCTATATTCTCTAGGACTCATATCATGAAAGTATGTTAGATGTTATCAAAGGCCTTTTCTGCTTTTTTGGGGATGATTATGTGACTTTTTTTGCCTTTAAGTTCATTTGTCCTATTTATTATGTTTATTGATTTACATAGGTCGAACCATCTGTGCATCTCCATGAAAAAGCCAAGTTGATCACGATGGCAGATGATCTTTTTGAAATACACTTGTATTCATTTCTCATGTATTTTATTGAGGATTTCACATCTTTCTCTACTCGAAATGTTGGTCTATAGTTTTTTTTTTTTTCTATCTTTACCTAGTTTTTATTATTATGATACTAGAATGAAATTGGGAGTTCTCCTTATATTGAGCATCCACAATAAAAGACTTAAGGAAAGTTGGCTTTTACAGTGTTTTTGTGCAGGGTATATGTATCTATACATGCTCACATCTGCATACACCTGTTACACAGGCTCATGGATGCTAAAAGTTAAGGTTGGATGCCTTTCCCAATCGTCCACCACTTTAATTTTTGAGACTGGGTCTTTCACTGAACCTGGAGCTTATGGATGTGGTCTGACTTGCTGGAAAAAGAGCTACAGGGATCTACCTGTTCTCAGCCTTGACATTGGAGTTACAATGTACAGGACTGCTTTTATATGGTGCCAGGATCTGAACTCAGGTCTTCATGCTTGCACAACAAGAACTTTACAGACTGATCCATCTCTTAGCCTGAGAGTTGATTTTTCTAAACAAAACAAAATAAAGCTTTCAAGGAGTCAACACAAAATAAGGATAATGAAAAACAAAATTAGTGTGATCCATGCTCTTATAATAATTTCCACTTGAATATAAACTCATTTTTAAGCTTGTTAGTTCTGTCATCTTATTAATCAATCTACTATTGGTAATAGTAGATCACCTTGAGCCCATCCAGACCATTGATTCTATAACCCCCAGCAGCTGTAATGAGGTCACTCATACTGTAGGCCACCAGCACCATCCTTCAGAGGATGCACATTTGCTCTGTCTTCTGCATGATTGCCTAGTGTGCTGGCTATTCTACTACAGCATATATCTATAGATAAACCCCTTTAATTATTAAATTTAATGAAATATAATCTTTTCTAAGTTCCCTTTGACCTTTGAAAGAAAATCTATTGACTTTCAAAGTGCTACGTATATGTCGTCGCTAGTTTTCTCTTTATGAGCTCTGACCATTGCCATTTAAAACTTTTAAAAATGCTCATCATGTTGGCTGGAAAATATTTCTTACAATCCACAAGATTTATCTTGAAAAATGAATGTTGAGATCAATGCTGTGACTTCTGAGGAGGTAGCTGAGTTTCATTGTGTACAGTGATAAACACATGGTTTTTCCTCTAAGGAAATCCCCATTTCTTTGGAGTAAATATAAGAACAAACAGATGCCATTGTAGAGAAGACACATGCTATCTGATGAGTAGAAAATAGGGACTGGACACAGAAGCATGTGAAGGGTCTCCTGTCTCCTTTTTTTGTTGTTGTTTTGTTTTTTCGAGACAGGGTTTCTCTGTGCAGTTTTGGTGCCTTTCCTGGATCTTACTCTGTAGACCAGGCTGGCCTTGAACTCACAGAGATCTGCCTGCCTATGCCTCCCAAGTGCTGGGATTAAAGACATGTGCCACTGCTGCCCAGCAGGTATCCTGTCTCTTATGGTGTATATAAGTTTCATTGTATAGTACTATGTAGTTCTGATCCTGCTGAAGACAATGGTGAACGATTCTTCTACAAAGAATTTTCTCAAAAATTATTTAGGTAAACAAATTTTGGGCTTACTTGTATTTAATTTACATTAACATCAAACATGTGTACAACAGCTATCTAAATTTTTGATGACCTCACTTAGATAAAGGTAACATAGCTAAGAACTATCAAAGCTTGTCATTGTATCATACATGTAATCTCATCACTCAGAAGCCGGATACAGAAGAAAGACCACTTCATGTCTAGTCTGAGCCTCATAATAAAGCCTCTCTTAAACAAACAAAACGTTATTAGTGAATGTTAGTAAAGAAGCTTCTCCCACAAATGTGTGCACTTTAATACATTTATGTTGAACTAAAGGTTTTTCTGACTCTTCGTCTTTCTTCTCAATCCAGGCTGTCAGGATTCCAGCTGCCCTCCTCGATTGTAAGCACTGGGTCACTCCTTACACTCTGGTTCACCACGGACTTTGCAGTGAGCGCCCAGGGTTTCAAGGCCATGTATGAAGGTAGGAGGCTGCTGCACTTGGTACACTGCTAAGCTGTCATATAACCTAACCTGCTGCTGTGAGATGATGGTGTGGACATAGGAATGTGTTGTGTGGTAGCACTGGACTGTTCTTTAATATATTGACAAGTTGATACAGCACTTTCTTCTATATCTATCAAAGAACTCAGTCCAAAAAGCATGCTTAAGTTTTCCTTTAGTGATATGAATGTATGAATCAGTTTGTTTTATTGACTGTAATGCTAACATCTGAGGGCTACACATGTGAAATGGTTGGTTGTAGAGTATTTGTTTTCAATGTAAAAGAGTCTTATTAAAACTTTTACTTGGGCATACAACTGCTAATCAGGGCTTACACAAGGTGGTCTCATGAAATGAGGGTTTTTGTCAAAACTGAAAATTTTAACTGAGAAATTCATTTGGCCTCACTCTCATTTGATTCTCACAAAGCAGTGGAATTTCCATCTTGTGTTGGACTTTGTGCTCAGAGAGTTTGTGGTGTTGGTATTAGTTTTAAGGTGTCTTGGTGTAAATGTAACAGAAGAGTGGACTTTGATAGAGTTGATAATTTTCTTTGAGTTAGATTTGAGGGAATTGAAGGGGATACTTGCAGTATGAAGTCTAAGAGGTCTGATTTAGTTTGGCATAGAGATTTTTTATTTTTCTTGTGTAACATAAGAGTTACCATTTGTAACACCAGGAAACTCTGGTGCCTATGAATCAAGAAAAGAATGTTGCAGGTGGAGCCATTGATCACTCTATTCATAATATGCATGGTTTGTCTGAAGTGTGTCTCTAGTTTGCTTTAATACTGAGTACATGTGACACACATGTTCCTTGCTGAAAGTTCAAATCTACATTTGGTTTGTGCAGTTGAACTTCCTTGTTATGCAGCTGTCAGGTGATAATAGGTAGAATTGACTCCTGTGGAGTTGTACAAGGCTAAGCAATCCTTTTATTTGAAGTGACCCATGCAATGATGCTGAAGATGCCAGCCTGCTCTGGCTGAAGGTTTTTCTGACTGCTCATCACTCTTCTAAATTGAGGCTGTCAGGATTCCAGCTGGCCTCCTCCATGATGGGCACTGGGGTTGCTTGTTTGTGAGCTCCCTACACTTTCATGTAAACCAGTATCCATTGCTGGAAGGGTTGAGCACTGTGGAGTGTGTGACTGGTTGTCAAGAAGTAACACAGTGTTTGGACAGTAGCAGGCTGGTTTAAGGTCAATGGTTTGATTAACTTTCAAATTTAGTTACACTGGCCACCTTCCGTTGAGTCCTCAATCACATGTCTTTTGCTTATTATCATAGAAAAAAAATGTCTCTACAGCAGTGAGTGTCGGCTGCCTCTGAGGCATACTTCCTCCTATATTTCTAGATGATTTCTGTTCAGAGAGAAGAAAATGTGTCCAAAGTCCTGGAACCTTGGGAATTTTCCTCTCTGTCCTGACAATGTCCATCTTTGTCCTCTGTGTATTTCTCAACTACTGGTAGCTAATGGAGAGAACATTGGAGTTGAGTGATTGACAGGCGCCCTTTTTCATCAAACCTTCCTGATCTGCTATGGGTTTGTCATGATGGATTATGGTACTGTTTTTAAAACATTGGTGAATTTTCTCTGTTGGAAAGTAGATGTGTTTGTGGAAAGGCTCATGGAGGAACATACTGGAAAAGTGCATAAACTCTATGCTAAGTTGAAGATGCTTTTAGGATATGTGAAGTTGTTTTCGTAAGTTACACTTTCAATGCTTAATCATTTATCTGATAGTTGCCAATAAATACAAGACCATTTTGAAGGAAAATATTGGTGAAAATACACATGTCTCTTGTCAATAAACCAAATTTTATGCAATATTTAATATCAGAATATAATAATTATTTATTGCTGCCACATATCAAAGACCTTTGTCAAAATAGAAGTGTGTTATCTGTCTATAGAAAATGAAGTTCACCATCATAAGGGATGAAGAGTCCAGATAGGGCAAGTTACCTGGAGGAGAGCCAAGCTCTCACTGACAGCTCCCCTACCTCATTAGTAGCTCAAGTCCACAGGGTTGGGAGGCAACTCTCACCCTCTAAGGCAAAGCTTGGGGAGTGCCTAGGATGGGAAAAAAGATACCTGCAGCAGAGAAAGAAGGGTCAATGTGGTGGTGGTCAGGAGGACATCTACAGCAGTTTCCAGTGTGTTCTTTACAATTAAAAAAAAAAAATTCAGCTTTTCTTCTACTCTAGTAATGGCTGTTTTGAAGAGACAGTACATATAGTAATTTCTATGAAGGAAACGATCTAATTAATGTTAATATAAAAAGACAAAAACAATGTTAATATATTATCCAGGCTCTTTAATGGAGATTGAACTTAGATAAAAGTACTAAATCAACTATTAAAGCTTTTCCCTGTGGTCCTTAAAGTAGCACTGCTTTCCTAAATTAGAATTTCTATAATATTAACATATTCCTGCTTAAAATTTTAATTTACATTCACTAGCTTGGACTGAGGATATTGTCCAAACTTCTAAGATCTTTCAAAATATAACTTTGGCAATGGTCTTAATATGGGCATGGAACTCATGATTTTTTACAATAATTTCCAATAAGCATTATTTATGTAGATTATTATTCATACATGGAAATATTAAGCTACATAATAAATGTGGAAACAATAAGTTAAAATATTACAATTAATGCATTAAGTCATTGAATTTAACTTTGTAATTCCAATGAAATATTTATAAATATTCTAATGTTGTCTACATGGAGTATTTGAATTTCTTCAAAGGGATGCTTTAGGTTCTTCTTGGCAAATGAGTTTATAGACTGTTGTATAAGAAATTCAGGGATTTTAACAGTTAAGTACAAAATAAGTTAAGCCAATAACTGAAAATACTGATCTTTTCATGTATCATTTGCCCTATCCAAGGACCTAAAAATTGTATAATTCTATTTAATAAATCCTAATGAGATACATGATCACATGCTGCTTACAGTGAGTTCTAAGGAATTCTATCAAATTTTCTTTTTTCTTAAAATGATTCTATTGATTAAAGCAGATATTTACTACCAGCTATAGAGAATGTCTTTAGGCAATTATATATATATATATATATGTGTGTGTGTGTGTGTATTTGTATATATGTATATATCATATATTGTAATAAGTATCATATATGTAATGGTTGTCTGGTAGATAGGGACATGTGGATTTGATATATAGACATATGGGTGAATGGATACATAGATAATGGATAGATAGATAAATAGAAAGGTAGGATAAAATAGAAAGATAATAGATAGAAAGGTTGGTAATATATGGTTGAGAGAAAGATACATCCTAGAGAGATGAAGAATTGGTAATCAGAAATCAGATGATAGGTATACATAGCTGATAAGTAGATTATCATTACACAAATATATGATAAAACATTTATAGATAAATAATTGATAAATATATACATGATATATTTATAGACAGATGATGGTAGAGCAGTTGGTAATCACAGCAAGATAGACATATCACAGACAAAAAACAGATAATAGATAAATATATGGCAGGTTGATAACAGATAGATGGATATAGTATGAAGATAAATTATACAACTAGCTAATTATAGATATTGAGGTTGATAGAAGTTAGACAGACAGATAAATGTATCAATGACTGTATAATGCTCTCAAATGCACTTCCCGATCATATCATCACAGGAATTCTGTGAGTAAATAAAATTACTTGTTACTATCACTTAAAGTTAATGGAGCAGTTAACTAAAATAGTTTCATTTCTCAGAATCCCACTGTGCTGGTCAGTGGCAGCAGAATTAAGTCCAGTTCTACCTATCTCTAGCCGTTGGAATTGCCAAGCACTGCATATCTTCTGGATGTTGAAGATTATCCATGAGATTGTATGTACAAAACATAAATGCATGCACATAGTATCCCTGAACAATATGTTCATGCTTATAAAAATATTATATTTGCAGGACTTCTTGAGTAGACATTAGGGCCTAGAAATTAGTTTTTCAGGGAAGGAGAAATGGCTCAGTGGTGAAGAATACTTCCTGTTCTTGCAGAGGACCTATCTTCAGTTCTTAGTACCCAGATCAGGTAGCTCCAGTTCAAGGAGTTCTTTTGCCCTCTCCTGGCCCCTGTGGGTACTGCACTTGCAAGTGCACAAACCCATACACATACTCTTAAATAAAAATAAAGTCTTTAAAATGGGGGGGGGGTTAGAGGCCCCAATTCCCCCTCACTTATTTACAGAGTTCCCACTGAATATTTGACAGCTAACCAGCACTAAACTGTGATAAAAATAAAACCAAACCAAACAAACAAATCCTGAAATGAATGAGGGTGTTCCTAAGACTATTGAAAAAGACCAGAGGTGATCATCATCATTATACAGACAATGTTCCTTAGTACAAGAGTGAGCTCAGTCCTTCATGTCCAGGGGGATTCTTCATTCTCCACTGCCACATCCTAAAGTGTTGTCCAAAGGCTCAAGAGAAAAAAATGCCTGCTGGTGCTAAACCCTGAATGGGTTTTCTGAAAAGGATAGATAAGAGGCTCCTTCTGAGTGAGGAAGAAACATATGCAAGAAAACTGAGAACAACAGATGATCTTATCTGAGGATTGTGTGTGAATGGAAAGGGGGTGGAATTGCAAAAGAACTGTTTTTTAAGGAAGCCAGGTTCAAGCTGGGGGGACCCCTGGCTCACCTGAACATTACAACAGTAAGCTGTTTTATTGTCTCAACCAAGGAACAGAAAACTCACACTTTTACAGCCTTAAAGGAGGAGCTGGGTTCTTTTCACTGTGTTGTGATATACAGGGTGGTGCTTTGTCAGTAAATGATTAAAACCATTGTGCCCATTTATTAGCCTCTGGCTTGGTAATAGTTGATTTAATGTGCAAAACATATGCAGAAAAAGAAGTCTCCCTCTCTCCCATGACTGCTGTATCCCTGTGACAGTTTCAAGATCTTACAGGTGTTTCATAACAACATCTGTTCAGGCCGTGCTTCTCTGTGCTTTTAGGAGTAACAATTGAGGCTAAACATCTGAATCTTGGGCATTTACAATAGACTTGGCATCAGTGGTTATTTTTTGATGAAGAGCAGAGGTTAGCCAGACAGGAAAGATGGGAGACAAGAGAGATGAGTTCTGGTGTATGGCTGAGTGTTAGACTGACCATGGCTGGGATCATAGAGTGTGTGTTCTAAATAACTAGAGATATGGATTTTGAACATTTCTACCACCCAAATAACAATGTGAAGTAATAGGTATGTTAAATATTATTTGATTCTTTGATTATGATACAATGTATTCAAGAAAAAAACCTCCTTCTGCATTCCCCTCAGTGATTTTTAGGTAGCACAGTGTGAAGAGAACTTAAATAGCATACCCATCCTAAAATAATTTTAACAAGTATTTTATTTTCCTTTCCTTTACAACTTGAAAATACATTAGTGAGCATGGCAGTTGAGGATGTAGATTGAATCTTCTCCGTGGTTAAGGTAACTCTCACTCAAAGTTTGTATACATCCACTAAAATGCATTAAAAACAAAGCATTTCTATGGCCTACAATATAGACATAAGACATCTGTTGCAGAAGAGCTGGCTTATTTCAGGTCACCAAATTAACCTCTTTTCTACTGGAAAAGAGCTCACGCCCACTTGGTCACTTATGACATAGTCACTTCTCTGTGCAAAGCTGTGACATTTTCATGTAACATTCAACTTAGCCATAGGGAGGTGGATCTTGCGATGGCATTGCCCTGTGATTTCCAGGATCAATAGGCAGCCAGCTCTGGGGGCATGCTGGGCTTTTTGACTGTAGCTTGCCTACTGACTCTGCCTGGCTTTCCTTCTGCTGTATCTCTCAAGAGAGGATTTCTTCTCTGAGTATCCTCTGGCCTAGATTCATAAAGAGTAACTAGCTATCTGGTCAACCAACATGCTCCATGTTCTACCTTTGTTGGAAACCCCAGTGCTTGTGTATGTCTGCATGCAATGATTATCCAACTCAGCCTGAGTTATGAGTGTGGAGCAAGAGCAATCATCACAAGAGCTGGGGGCCCTGTGTGAACATTGTGAGTGTATGGGGACACAGCATCTTTCTGTAGCCTGCTCAGCCTTTTAGCCATTTTCAGATTATGACAGGAATTTCCCAGCTTCTGCCTCTTATGCTGGGGAAGGGAGGGAGAGTCACACCAGCTTTTGAGTGACAGCCCATGCCCGTTCTCTCTAGTGGAGAGAGCTGGTCCTTCTCCAGCTTTGTTCACTGCAACTCAGACACCTCTGTTCCTTTGACAGGGGTGTTCAACACCAGGTATGTTGGGACCACACATCCAAGGTTCTGCAACAACATTTTCAAGCTGTTTATTGCATGAGCTTAGCTAGATCCCTCAGCCCCTTAGATATGTGTTAATCAACAGATTTTGGGTTCAGTATTCTAGCACAATAAGATAATATTTAATAACAAAGGATGATCTTAACTGTTGGGTTATTGATCCTAACAACTGAATAATTCACTGATACAGGTAAAACATGTTCTCTTTCTGAAAGAGACAGTTAGGTGATGGGAAGAGGAACTAGAGAGAAAACAGTCCTTGAAGAGGGGCTCCAGGTTACCTGTGGCTCCCACATACCCGCTGAAAGGAGAAGCAGTTTGTGCAGCCCCATGCTCTCAGGAAGCACAGGGCCACAGCAGAGCCATGTCCACTCCAGCACTAAAGCCTGAGCCCTGGGCCTGCACTTGCCACCTGTGGAGTCGTCCCTGAATTGGTGGTCTCCTGGCACCTAGGCTATGGCTCTGATCCTTCTGGAGCTAATCCAAATCCCATCTATTCAACCTTCTTAGCCTGGGAATCCTAAAACATGTCTAGCTGCTACCAACCACGACTTTTATGCTCTATTTTGTGGGTGTGCAAGATTCTCTGGGAAAATAAAAGGTATTTCTTAGACTTTATGAAGCTCTAAAAAGTTCCATATCTAGTGAAAGACCAGAGTGCCTCATTGATTGATGCAGGCTCTGTGACCCTGTGGCAATTTATCTGATCATTGTCATTTATTTTGTATCTTATTTCTGTGGTTATGATTCCTGGTTCAGTTCAAAAAAGCATGCCTAAGACTAGAGTTGATTTCATTCATGACACAGTAAATAAAAGATAGAATCATTAACATTAATGTAGCTTGTATGGTCATTATGGACTGTAATTTATTACTGTGGACATTGATGTCAGACATTTGTCATATTTACTTATCTGGTGGAGAAGAATAGACTGTGCATTATAAAATCTACTTTTTGTCTCAGTATGAGTATTCCATCATTATACACATATATGTGCACATTCATATGTATTCACATATAAATATATATAAACACATGTACACACATATATATATACTCACATGCATATACACACATGCACACATGCACACACTGTAAACAAATATGCTCATAACCAGACACACATACTCAACATAAACATGTACACTCACACCCACATGTGCTCATTCCTGCATTCACACATGCACACTTACACACAGGTGCACATGCTTACATTGCACATATACACACTTTCTCATTCATGAGTGTACATACATACACGTGCACTCACACATGTACCATGAATCTTAAAAGGACTTATTAATAAAAACAAACCTGAGGCCAGTTATTGGGGTGAATGCTGGAAGAGAGAAGCAGAACAAGCCACAGCTTCCTCACCTTGCCAGTTCCTCAGCTGATCCTGTTTCCTCAGACTGGAAGCCTCTGAGTCCTCACCCAGAATGAATCTCAGCTGAACCACTGCTCAAAAGCCTAAAAACTTAACCAGTCAAAAGCTTCTAGTTTCTGGTCCTCACGCCTTATATACCTTTCTGCTTTCTGACATCACTTCCTGAGATTAAAGTCTCACTTTCTGGGATTAAAGGTGTGAGTCACCATGCTTGGCTGTACCCTTGAACACACAGAAATCCAGTTGGATTTCTGCCTCTGGAATGCTAGGATTAAAGGCATGTGCTACCACTGCCTCTCCTCTATGGTTAATATTGTGGCTGTTCCATTCTCTGACCCCAGATAAGTTTATTAGGGTGCACAATATTTTGGGGAACACAATACCACCACACACACATACATACACATTATTTCCATTGCTGCCCACTCTTTTCCTTCCTGCAACTTTAAAGGACCTCTTTAAAGTTCTAGTTTTAAAAAGAGTGAGTTTTGTCTTCCCTGGATGCATCTACTTGTAGTCCATGGGCTGATTGCTACATCAAAACAGCTTGGTAAAAATGTTAATGACTTGCTGGCAGAAGCATGTAGGTACACCTGTGTGTGCGCGCACTTTGTGGCTGTTCCTTAGGACACTCATGGATGTGCTGCAGTACACACAAGGTGCTTGAATATTCAGGAAACTTAACATAGTCTGCACTGTGAATCTCAGTTATCATTGGGCTTAGAGTGATGAGTAAGAGCCTGGGCTTGGTTTGCCCTGTGTAAATGCACACCCCAGCTGATTAAAACAAGTATTGATCATGTTAGAAAATGAAAGCTGTAAAGTCAGAGGTTTCTGAAGATGATGCGAGCATTAATATTCTTTGTGGACCTCTGGCTCTTAACTGGAAATTGAGTTAAGAGTGGGGCCAGGTAATTAAAAGTCCTTTGAAACAGTCTTTTAAAAAAAAAAAAATGGTTGAGTTAATAAGTTCCCAAGCCAGTGCTACATTTGATTTCTTTTTAATTTAAGAGAAAACTGTGTGTATTCACTAAACCTGTGTTCATAGATAGCAGGAACCTATGTCAAAGAAACAGTAGAAACCTCAGTAGAAAATTCATCTTCAGAATCATCACTCATCAACAAACAAGCATGGGTGTGCATTATTCTTCCAGCCCCAACTTGTGATTAGTTCTTTCATGCCTTAGCATATTTCATCTTGACCGTAGCTTAAACTTGCTCTCTTGCAAACACTCATCTCCCACGGTTTTGCTGTTTTTGTTGACTTTGCTTCAGCCACCTGTTTCTACCCCAGATAAATTGCTCTGAGATTTTCCATGGACACAAGAACAACATCCAACAATGCATCATCACAGGTAGCACTTGAAAATTAAAACTGGCTATCATTTAAAATGTACTTTTTTCTGCAGCAGGGAAAGGGTGACTCTCCCCCATCATTTCTGTCTTGTTTTAAGTTCCTTATCCTTAATGAGCGCCTCCCTCCCTGCAATTAGGTAACCTGCATCCAAACACCAGTCTGCTCTGGCTGTCTTGACACTAGAGATGAAAAGTGCTCATTTTCATTATTCAAATGTGTACGTGTGGGTGTGGATGTGGAGTTTGAGGCTGTGTTTCATCTCATTCCACACCCATGGTAAGGGTAAGTGTGGCCACTGAACGAGTTATTTAACCCTTTATTACCTCAGGTTCCTCCTTTATAAAAGCAATGGATAGCACATATCTCTGGTCACTCTCTGGCTTAGCTGCTTCTGTCACTGCTACAGAGGAAGCCTGGAAGATCTTCATTAAAGGTAGCATGGTCACTTCTAAAGTGAGACTTGTGGTTTTTGTTGTTGTTGTTGTTGTTTTTTTTTTTTTTTGAGACAGGGTTTCTCTGTGTAGCTTTGGAGCCTTCCCTGGAACTCACTTTTTAGACCAGGCTGGCCTCGAACTCACAGAGATCTGTCTGGCCCTGCCTTGACAGTGCTAGGATTAAAGGTATGCACCACCACTGCCTGGCCTGTGTGGTATTATTAAACGTTGCTCTTTTTGCACTGTTTTCTTTGTTATAACTGTCTTGGGACACTGTTCTATCCCCTCACTCGATGCTTGTGTATGTTTTACAGGGCTTGAAAGGCCAAAAAGACATTTCTAAGTGAGTTCAAAGAACACATGTGCCTGACATGCTCAGGGTCAATGATCTGTTTCCTAATGATCCATCATCTTGTAGATCTTGGTTAAGAATTCTTCCTTATTGTTTGTGAATCTCATTTCATGGAGATAGGTTTCCTGCTGCTGTTTTGCTATTGATTTGCCCATTTCTGTCTTCTAAAAATAACAAGAATATAAGCTAGAAGTCGGGGAAGCCGAAAAGAAGTGCCTTTGCACACTTGATTCCAGCTAGAAATGGGTAGTTGAGGTGACAGGAGGAAAAGCAAGAGATTGGCATCAGTGGGAATCAGGCAAGGAGAGGGTGTGGGCATTGTTTAGTGGAAAGAAGAAGAGCAAGTCTGTCATGCTGAAAAAAAGTACTGGATATTGGATCAAGACAAAACCCTGAGTCTCACAGGGCAATCAGACCCATGCTACTTTTCATTATAGTTTGAAGCCTCTCCTCTTTAAAGGGCTTTTGGTAAAGCATGTTCATACTCTATTAAATATAATCAACAGATAAGCATAGTTAGACATCGACATTCTAAGTTGTGCTTTACCATCTGGCTCTGCTAAATTCCATGTCAAATGTACATCTAATTAAAAAGCGATCAAAATGCCTCTTTCAGCTACAGAAACTTTAACTTAGTCCACAGGGATTTGGATCTCACTTCTGTTTTGCTTTTCTTCCTAGTGTGTACATTCATTTTTACTATTGATCATGGAGCTTGAGGTTTTAGCATCACTCTGCTTCACATGTACATTCCTTAAATACAGCAGGAGAATGACCACCTATGATCCCATTGACAACAGGTGTGGGGCTGAGCTCTCTGTGGCTCATATGCTGAGAGATGACAGATTGAGGTGTATTTTTCTTTCCCCAGAAAAATACACTGATTCTCTTATAGAACTTAAGGGAGTTCCATGTGGAGCTGCACCATAAGTTTGTGTTCATACTTTTCATGATTGGTTATTTTGTTTAACTGTTTATTTTGTTTCACAACACTTAGGGCTAAGCAAAATCTCAATAGGAAATTTTGTCAACTGTGTCCAACTATTGATCAGAACAGTGAGAACCTGGGGTGAAATTTTACCTCCATAGAAAATTTTTGCAATTATCTTAATTCATAAAATTCCTCCCTTATAAGCTAATAATGTGGACTAGGGATGTGGTTCCATGGTAGAATGCTTTCCTGGAATGTACAAGGTTCTGGGTTTAATTCCCAACACCAGGAAAAAAATATGATTATGGAAACATAAATGAACAACTTGAAACACTTTAATTGTGAAGTATACAGGGTTGAGGATTTTCCAGGCAGCCTCATAGTTTGTTCTAAGAGCTTTCTAATTAAATGTGAGTATTCTGATGTGACCTTGTTCTTCTTTCATACCCCGGAGAAGAGGAGGAGAACCACTGCTCTATGTGGTTCAACCTGCAACATAGACTTGTCTGTTTCTGATGCAGCTTTGGCTGTCATTTAGATCAAATACATCCTCAGCTTAGCTTTTTGTTTTCCAAGCAGGCCTCTATTTTTTGAAAACATGTTTTTTAAATATTAGAATGCTGGGATGAAAAACTGCATTTGGGGAGGAGAAGATCAGGCAGGAGAGTGGACAGCTGGTGTGTGGGACATCTGAGAGTCCTCCCGTTCTGCCGGGCGTGGGAGGGAGACAAGCTGGAAGCTGGAGCTGGAGGCATTTCAGCATCGGGCATGCTGTCTGTCTTAGTGTTCTGGGGATGCACTGCACTCTTTCTGAGTCTTCAGTCTGTGAGGCTTCGCACTTGTTCAGAGCCATCCCGTATGCCACACCATAGACGTGTGCATCCAAGAGTATGTATTCACTTTACTTCTTTTAGAAGGAAATCTTGGATGCGCACATCATGGGCTCAGCCATATTGTATGATGACTGTAACTTCACCAAATTTGTAAATGTAAAAAGTTCTCTAATCTCATCCATTTATTAGATACTTCTGAAAAATGTAATTGAAGCAACTTTCATTCATGTGCTACTGTATAACATTAGCACTTGTTCTCAGCTTAATGAGGATTGCACAGGACCTCTACATGTGGCCAAATGCTTCATTACAATATGATTCAGGTAGCATTTGGGACAAAATATCAGTTGGACTTCTGCCACATTTAATGCAACTGTTCATCTCCATTTTCAGCTTCCAAACAGTTTCCCACCTCACCTATTAGACCACAGGGACTCTAGCACAGCTTTTTAAAAGATAGTGTCCATGTTAATTCTCACTCCATCCTTAAATCATTGCAGCTGAGCATGTACTGTCTCTGAAGCAGAAAGAGTTTGCCTAATTCACTGACACCCACCTACATAATAGAGCCTGAGTGTCCATGCCCAGGCCAGAGAGAACATAGCTTGTTTCCTAGCTCCTCAGGGTTTGGTTATGCCTAATGACTCTGCCCTTGACTGAAGAGGAACAAGAGCTGATATGTGTATATTCCTAGATGAAGGAGGTGCTCCAGTAAGATCATGTGTGAAGACAGGTACCATGGCCACACGATTATTCTATCAAAAGACCCTGCCTTCTTCCCTAAGAAGCAAGCTGTTCATCCACTTCTCTGTTTGGCTTCACTTATTTTCTTAGGATGTATTTTTAATTTATTCTTTGAGAGTTTTCATACATGTAAACACATGCTCACCCTTCATTCTCAGCTTGCAGTCTCTCCCAGGGCTCACTCATATTCCCCACCCAACCCACCTTCATGACATTAAAGAAAAAATAACCCATTGAGTTCAGTTATCTTTGCTGATGATATGCACATGGATGTGGAGACATCTACTGGAGCATGGCCCACCTAGCAAGGACCACACCCTTGAAACAGCAACAATCTGACTGTCCTTCCTCCAGTGATCATCACCTGCCAGTAGACCCTCAGTTACAACTGGGGCCTTGGAAGTCCCTTGCTTTACCATTTGGCCTCACTCCTCAGGAACTCTTGACAGGAGAGAACCCACCTGAATTTTCAGAGGATTGGTGTCCTCCAGCCTTCTTGATAGATCTGCTGTAGCCACCAGGTCAGCCAGCTTTGTTAGTTGCCTTCTTCAGATGCCAGATGACTCAGGAGTTTGAGTGAATCAACTTCTTTCTTATTTCACCGGACAATGGACACTTCCCCTAGTGTTATTGGGATGCCCAGACCCTGTTCAGAATTTTTCCCTGAGTTGTGTGGAAGGAAGTTTGAGCAGGACTCTTTGTACCTACCATGAGTACCTAATCCCAGACTCCCCACTGGCTCACTCTTGGGCTTTCCCCACAGAAGCATGTTGACCACCCACAGTCCTCATACTCTCACATTGGTGATGTAGGCTCAGATGCTCCTTAAACTTCACAGGGGTTTGGGGAGTTGTTTCTATATTTGAAGTACTTGCCACATAAGCAAGAGGACCATAGCTCAGACCCTCAGAACCATATAAAGACCAGGTGTGTATGGCGGCACACCTGTTATTCCAGCCTCACATGGAGGAGACAGGAGATCCCCCCCCCCAGTAAGTTGGCAATGGAGCCTGGAATTGGTGAGATCTGGGGTTGTGAAAGACCTACTTTAAAAAGGCAGGTGGAGAGTGATCCAGGAGGATTCTCCACATTACCTTGTGCCTGCATGGGAGCATGTGGATGTATGTGTATCTTCCTGCACACAGACATATTGTTCAGTTGAAAGCTCTGCATCAGCTCTACCACCCTCATTCCAAACCCCATCCCTCTCAGAAAGCCCACCAAGCAGTGACTCCTCCCCTGCAGCTGCTCAGTACTGCACCTAGAGGGTGCTTAAGCCCTGGTTCCTTCCCCTTCCCCTGCCTCACCTCTGGGGAGCTTGAGAGTCACCCAAGAGTGCTTGGCTCATTAAACCTGGTCTTTTTAAATTTGGCTTGATCTAGCTTAATTTATTAGCAGAGAAACCCACTACCGGGGATTCAAAAATACATATCACATATACATGAAAAAAAAAGGAAATAAATTTTTAGAGTGATAAAGTTCTTTTCTTCTACCTCACAGCTGCCCAGAGAATGGATAATAAAAGACTTACCAGGAGGGATGGGGTGAGAAGTATGGAATACTTATTAGTTGGTGGTATAGGTATCAAGTTTCATAGGACATTGTATTTCCTTAAATCTTGCCACCTTGAATGTGGTGGGTTAACAGCTGAGAGACCAAATGTTCTGATGATACCATCCAAGGGTAGATGTGCTCATATCCCTGGGATGGCTTTCAAAGGACACAGGGCATGTTGCAATCTAAGACCACACCAGAGAAAAGCACCTACTTGGCATCGCTGCATTGTGACATGTACGGTGACATCCCCAACCATCTGACAGCTGTCGTGGTCTTCTGTGAAATGAGTTAGCGCTGCCATTTCACTAATAGACCACAAATAAAACTGCTAGCATTGTCTCCAGCAGGCATTTGCACAGATTCCATCTAACGGCATTGCCCCTGTGCTCCTCGTGGCTGTGCACTTACAGGACAGGCTGTGGGAACAGAAGGTGACACCCAGAATACTAATTGAGGCAAACAACACACTGCTCAGAGCTTAGGGCTGATGAAGATGGTACCCACATGTTTCTAACCAGCCTGACTCCTTCCTGAGGTATAAATGGGGAACACGGAGCACTGTGGCCAGGAATTTCAGCCACTGAGTGCAAATATAGCTGAAGGTATTGCTCATATTTTCTGACGTGCTACCTTTTGTTTTCATGACAGAAGACAAACACACACTCTCCTGTGTAGAGTCTATCTATGAAAAATGTCTTATATCTTGGTCCCATGCATTCATGGGCTGTCAGTTGACCACTTGTGGAATTCCATTCACTGCTAGTATCAGATCATCAGGCTTGGTGATAAAACCCTCACCTGCTGAGTCACCCACCACCCTGCACTCCTGGCACAGGATAATGTACTGCTCAGCAAAACTATGTTCTTTGACTTCCAGGTGCAAGAATTTCAACCCTTTTTTTGTGCATTACCCTCTAAGTTTTGAGTATTTACATAAAGGGATTTGATTAAATGGGGGTACTCAGTATTTCACATAACTTAATTTTCCTCTTTAAACCTTTAAATTTAAACTGTTAACTCTTTAAATTTAAATTTTTTCATCTTTAAATGAAAATTAAAACCCCCAGTGTATATATGCAAGCATGGTGGGGACAGTTTGATCGTGTACACACAGTTGGGAAGTCACTTGGTTCTAATTTTACGCCATACTTACTCTCAGAAAATTGAGAAATCAAACCCATTGTGACTAAAACCAGGTGCAAGGTGATTCCTTGGGTGTCCCAAGATCACCATTTTCCTTTGACTTCCTCAGAGTGCCAGGGCATGCTGACCCTCATAGGCACCTTTAGAGAAAGCACACTGGACTGTTTTGCCTGTTCCATAGACCCTCCCAGAGAGCAAGTAGAATCCACATTCTCTGAAAAAGTTTTATAAAAATGTGTTCTATTCAAGAGCGTGCTCAGAAATTAAATAAATATTAGAATGAAAATAGAATGCTTAGAAAATGCCAGGGCATCCACAGGTTTCTGGATTGCTAGACAGCGAAACTGAAGATGGTTCTGTATCATCTTGACTATCCCAGCTCCTGATGGATGTCAGAGAGAATTTGTGAGCCTTACTCCCATCCCAGTTTTCTCAAGACAGGTCCTCTTTTTTTCCCTTTAAAATCTGTACCTTCTTGTGCAGCTCCCATGGTGTTGGTCCAAGGTGGAGAGATCTCACTGTCTCAGCCCTTGGTCCCCATGGAGACACCTCATTGTCAAAGCTCATGGTCCCTATGCACACAGAGACTATTGTAGTGAAAGATATCCACAGAAGTAGTCTTGTCCTCACAGGCAGAAATAAGTGGGCCTGTTTATACCTCAAATGGTCCCTTCTTCAATATGAGGGCATTGCTTTGGCTTATTGTATCTTGTTTTATCCTGTTTGACTGTTGCCTCTTAGAGATCTGCTCTTTTCTGAAGAGGAGACAGAGGGGAAGTTCATCTGGGGGAGAAAGGAGGTAGAAGCAGAGCTAGGGGACATGCAGGGAGATGAAACCATGGTTAGAATGTATGGTATGAGAATCTATTTTCAATAAAAATAAAAATTAGAGGTGGGGAATTAGATAGGCAGTGTCATAGTCTCTGAGACTGTATGAGACCAGCTGAGGCAGGGGTGAGGAGGGGAAAGTGTGCAGCACTGCCAGGGCACAGGTTGATGTGTCCACCAGTGTGTCTGGGGTCTGATGGTAGATGGGAAACCGTGAATCACAGGTCTGCATTGAGGAGGCCCAACAGCAAGGGGCCTTAATGGAGTTTTCAGTGTATTAGAGCTCATGTAGAAAAGACTCTGTAAAGAAAGGCATGGAACAAATAGCTAAGGAGAGAGTGCTAATAACAGAGGATGGGAGGGCCATTGTGATTGACATGGCAGCCATGTTGCTTAACATTGATCATGTGACAGAGGTGGACATTGGAATGGGTGGATGAAATGGAATGGATGGATGGGATGGAACTAGAACTTCTGGATTTGCTTTCCTTTGTTGATAATACTGAAATTAAAATGGTTTTCAAATACACACCAGTGTTTGTTAATTTACGTTAGATTAAAAAGCATTATCAGGGATATTTTTGACTAGTAGACTGGATAAAACACAAATGCAAATTTTGATTCCCTCAAAACTTGTAGCATGAAGTTGATTAAAAGGGTATTTCTATCCCTCTATGCAAAAAATATGTTGTTTACATTAATATTAAACCTTACCTCCATATTCTCACTGAAAACAAATACTAATTTAATTTGCTTCTCATAGAATCCAAAGTTTTGGTTGGTCTATAAATATTTGTTTATCATTCACTATATTTTAAAATTTTTCTACAGTTTAGATTTACATTAGACAACAATAACATAAACACCATCTGTAATCATGGCTTTTAATGTCAGTGAAGGGTCCCAGAGAAGAGGTGGGGGAGTGTCAGCCAGTGGTTGGGATTTAGTGTTAAATGCAGTTTCTCAGACCTTTCCTTTGGAGTGACATTACAAAACACAGCCTTCACATCAAAGGGATAAGGTTATGATTGCTCATGAGTGACTGTGGCCCAGAAACATGAATCTGGATTATCCCAAATAACATGTTCAAAGACAGAGCATGGAAGCAATTACATAAGATTTTATTAGTTACAGAAGAAAAAACATGATAAAGACATTTATAAAGAATATTCTTAGGAGCATCAGACAGCCGTGATACGGTAAAAGTGAAGGAGGGTACTCTAGGTCTCAGGAACCAGCTGGAGAATGGTGAAAGTTAGAAAGTGATATGCTATGTATGTGTTTTTATAGGTTTTACCTGATAGTTGATAGCATGTTAGGTCAGACACAGGTTATTAAGGATAGCCCAGGACATTTAGATGATGTAACACTAAAGCTCCCCATGATCACAAAGTAAATTTCTAATCAAACAGCCTTGTGGACTTCAAATGTAGGTTTGGAAAGGAAAATTATCAATTTAGGGAGAAAGAGGACAGTTGTCAACTTCAGTAAATCCCAGGGAAAGTCCATCTCTAGACAGGGCAACAGCAGGTGTGAAATCTCTGGGATTGTGTGCTTTTTGCTTACTTTTGGAATATGTTTTCAAGTTGGAGGCAATAGACTTTATAGTTTGAAAGTATGACAGACAACTTAGATTTGGGAGGATTCCAGTACTTGGAGGTAGAGTACATGTTCAAAGGTGAAGAGATGGCCTGGTAGTAGCAACATTTGAAGATCCCGTGCTTAAGAATATGTGGAGTGAAGATCCGATATGCATCTAGACCCTTAGAGGAATTAAGGAAAGGAGATTCATGTTCATTACAGGAAAGAAACTGAGACCAAAAGCCTTCTCAAGAGGGGCCTTTATGAAGACAGGAAAGTCAACCAGGATTAGGACAAGAGTAGCTGGAGGGATGGGACAGTGGTTCAGGAACCAATATCATCATTGTGAAGAGCTGTGGGATGGAGTAAGGACAGGGACATGAGAGAGGACAGGCGATGCTAAGATCCAGGGATGCAGAGTTTTGGGGAGGAGGCCATGGTTTCAGTGAAATCAAGGAGTAGACAGCCAGACCTGACCACCTTCTTAAAGGAGCTCCCTATTAGATTTTTACAGGAATGAGATTAGAGTGGGGGCCTTGGAGGTCTTGGTTCTGTTAGCTCCACAGGCAAGGTGAAAGAGAACCAGGGTACCCAAGCCTCAGTGGCCTCCAGGTGAGTATCAGAGACAGGACTCTGTGCTGTGGTGGAATGGAGTGGGAGGAAGGCTTACCCAGATTCAACTAGAACTGTGGATGCCCTCTTTGAATGAATGAGAGAAATGTCTGGATACCAGGAGCTACAAAAGTATGAAAATGAAATCATGTCCATTTCATTTGATAATTAGATGTGATGTGAAATACACAGGGACAAGCAGAGCTGAAATTTGCCATGACCTATAACGAGTTGAACGAGTGTGAGTTCAACTGGAGCATGTTTCATTCAATCCTGTGTGTACATATGTACATGTTCACGGGTGGATGGATGCATGGGTGCAGATGTGTATGCACATGTAGAGGCCCTCAATCGACAGTACATGTCACCAACAGTAATTCTCCACCTTAGTTTCTGAGACGGAGTCCTTCATCAATCCTGGAGCTTGCTACGTTGGCTACATTGGTTGCAAAGTGACTGTCAGGAATCATCCTATCTCCACCTCCCAGAGATTCTGTTCCAAGGCAAAACATCATGTCTGGTTTCTCACATGGATTCTGGGATGTGAACTTACGTCCTCCTGCATAAGTGGCAAGCTCATAACTAACCGAGCCATCATCCCAGGTCCCTTAATTTAACTCTCACTAAATATAATAGAAACACATGTGTGATGAAAAGCTTCAAGACATATGTTATTTGCTGTATTTTAAACAAATATAAACTGTCAAAACTTCTAAAGTTATTTCAGAAATCATTGGGAGTGTTTTTCTCATAATTGGCCTTGAAACATTTTTTTTTTTTTTGGATGAATACTTAACTCGCCTACTTCAAAGTGGAGCTGATAAAGAAGCTTTGCCATCAATCTATCTTTGTGTATAGGATGTTATTTCCTTCATGTCAATAATATCCTATTGCAAGCTCAGGGCCGTGTTCATTTTCAGACTTTGATGGAGACAGCACATTTTAAGAATCTCTGCTTGTTTAAATACATCTCGAATACAATTCTTAAAATGTTATTTATACTGAGCCACAAAGTTTGTGTTGTTCAACCAATCTAGTACTGCATGACAGATGGGCACTTGTAAATCCAAGTTGAGTTCAGTTTTCCTATTAGGAGGGGAAGTATTTCAAATGATCTAATAACATTTTAATAAACATTAGTGCATAAAGACTTTTATAAAAAAATAAAAAATATCTGTATGTGATTAGAGAGGTGCTCTTAGAAATGAAGTATCCATTAAAAACAAGAAAAAAAAAAAGCCTGAAACAGCCTAAAATATGGTCTGCATTAAATTTAAACACTCCAAGCCTGCAGGTTGCTCTGGGTTTCAGCCATGGCACTCTACCCCACTGGCTCTAATGAAGGTAATTGCTGGCGAGGCTGGCCCTGAGCCCTCCCTGAAAGACAGAGAGGACGATTTTTCATTAGCTTCATTTGGACTTGTGATGAGGCTGAACACATGATTTACCTGGTACGTATTGACTGTCCTAGTATTCATGCATGTGTGCACAGGTACACACACACACACACACACACACACACACACACACACACACACACACCTCTACAGCGGTGCATCATCAGGATGGAGCAGGACTCCCAGGGGTTGGTAAATCATGGGCACACACACACAACAGCTGCCAGTGCTGCTAAGCACTGAGAGTTACAACATCCTTCTCTTAATTCCTGGGATCAGAAATTCAAGGCATCTTCCAAGCCTCTCAGTTTTTACCTTCCATCCCTCGAATACCACTGTCTACAACTTGTATTTATTCAGGTGTTAGGTCCCACCATGTGTCCATCACCAGAAAGAAATTCCTATAGATACTGAGTGTGCTATTGGTATGCAAGTCTCTATTTTGGCATGTAGGCATGCCATAACAGGTACCATTATTTATCCATGTCTATGTCTGTCTACCTCCATTAGATGGGGTGGAAACTCAGCTTGGAAGAAAACTTTGCAAGTTAGCGTAAGACTTGCTAGAGACAGCCAAAGAACAGTTGTTGAATCAGGTGGCAAAGCTAATCTTCTCCTTCCTATGAGACCTTTAAATAGGGAATTCATGTCCTTAGGAACTTTAAATCCAGTCCACCTTTTTTCCATGTTGTCAGCATGAAGAACTTTTTGATTATCCTGTGAAAAGTGAGGCATCCAATAGACTCCCTTAGTGAAGATAAGGAGACTAAAGGATAGAACAAAAGACTTCATTTGCTTCAGGATGATGTGCTTCTCACAGGGGAGTGCATGTCATAAGAAATCTAGCCTACAGGCTGGAGAAATGGCTCAGTGGTTAAGAATGCTAGCTGCTCTTCTAGGGGACATGAGTTTGATTCCCAGCACTCATAGGGCAGCTGACAACCATCTGTAACTCCAGTCCCAGGGGATCCACCACCCTCTTTTGGACTCTACAGACATTTCCTGTATGTGATACACAAACATACACACATATATAACACCCATACACATACATTTTAAAATAAATAAAGCAAACTGCATTGACACATAATATATGTAGCAAGAGCAGGCTCAGGCAGGTGTTTGATAAAATATCCCATGACTCATGTTCAGGACATCAGACTGTAGCTTGAAGATCTGAAAAGCTATGCACTTCCTACCCATTCTTTTGGAACTCAGGCAAGTTTCCTACATGATCACCTTAACTTCTGTAGTCTTTGCCCATGTTGGTAGTCTTGTGCTTATTATATTATTCTACAATTCAGCAAATAGTTTCATTTGTCTCTTAGATAGAATTGAATATCCTAATTAGTGGTCATGTCCCTTCAGGCACAACTGTTGTGTGGAAGAAAATTTACACAGAAGGAAAAATAATTTATAATTAAATGTGTACAATGTTAAGGGCTGTACCCCATTATCAATACCCATTGTATTCAACTGTGGGTCAACGTTGCAAAAAGTCAAAGCTAATGTTATCCCAAGTCATCCTCCCCCCTCATCCCAAGACACACTAGACTGTGTGTTTCCTGGGGCTTGGTAAATAATGTTGACTGATTTCTGAAAGAACTATGCAAGAAAATCTGCATAGAATGTGTGAATGGGAGACTTCTTTTGAGTGAGAAACCCAATTTTGATGGTTTGAATGTCCCAAATTTCAACTATCAAGTCTTATTAGAGAGAATAACAATTCTCAGAGAGCACATAGTGTCAAAGGTGAAAGAAGAGAGTACTCGGCAAATGCAGATAGCAATATTCTGTCACCAGGCCTCCTAGGTAGGGACTTCCCCACCTCAGTGCACAGTGTCCGTGTACCTTGACCTGCTGTGAGATGAGGCTCAGTGTGCTGATGATGATAAAGCCATTTGCTGCTAGCACAAGACCAAGACCACTGCAACAGTAGAAACACAAATCACTAAACCCTTCCCTTGCCTAATAGAGACACTGATGCAAGCTATCTGCAATTTCTAGGGATGCCAAGGAAGAAATTAGTATCCATGCAAGTACTACAGATGAGGAGTGTATAGAGACAATACCTAAGACTTTTTAACTAGGTATAGTATTATCCTTTTTAACTATTTTAGGCTGTTTTTGACAAGGAAGTTTAAAATCATAGAAATAGGAGTCATTATGGAAGAAAACTTGCTAATTAGAAGAAAAAGTATCATGTCATTTTAAATTTAATAGAAATAGCATGCAATGTTTGGATATATATATATATATATCAGTCTTCATAATTTTCTAATTTTATTTATGTGCATCATGTGCACATAATACCCAGAGAAGACAGAAGAGGGCTCCTCATCACTAGGAGCTGGAGTTAAAAGAGGTTGTGAGCTACTGGATATGGACACTGGGATCCTACCTGGGTCTTCGGCAAGAACAGCAAACACTAACTGCTGATCCAGCTCCCCAGCTCCTATATAATTTTTAAAATCTGCCTCTTCATCATATTTTATTATTTATTCTGAAAATCCTTACATGTTTATATTTTAATCTATTTGTTGATTTGAAGATACATTAATATTTTCCCATTTATATTACCATGTGTCTCATGACACTATGTTAAGATGAGTGTAATACATTTTCTGTTTTACTGAAAAAGAAGTGAATGGCTTCCCTCAGATACATAAGCTTGGCCAAATTTTCACAATAGAACAAACTTCAGCCTGATCCCGCTGTCTAATTAACTGTTCTATATGTTAGAACTCTTAATACTTCTTCAATATAATGAAATATTTTTTCCTTTTCAATTAAGATGATAAATTTTTCAGCTTCTCTCAAATGAAAATTCTAGTGCCTTCATAATTAGAAAATTGTCTCTTGGGGCTGGTTATATGATTTTTAGAATTACTGATAAGTGGTAGATAAGAATAACACACAAGTTGTGTTAGGAGTCCATCTCTCTTAAGTTACTACCTGTGAGTGTTTTGAAGTAGAACTTACAACTATTTGATACAATAGAGTTAATGGTAAGCAGAAATCAGTGACAATTTTAAAGCTTGAGCCATGAATCAAGGACTGATGTGTTGCCCTGGGCAGTGGGAAAGGATGACTTTCACCCACCAACATACACAAAAATAGTTTTGTGCTCTCTAGTAAAGAGAAACAGAAATTATCCTGAATCCAGAATATTTTCATGTGTACAGCTCAGTAAAGGTGAGTCACCAACGACCTCAGTGAATCCAGAAGTAGCAGAAAGGGTCTGGCTATGGTACAGAGCAGGCAGTCCAGGAGCTAGCACCCCAGGAGGTGAGAACTTGGGCAGAGAGGGGGGAATAGCCCTACCTGAGGATTTCCTAACGGACACACTGACTTCTGTTGAACTGCAAGGATTATCAGAGGTCTTTGGCAAGGCCATCTGGCTAGGTGAAGATCTTTGCTCTCATCTGTAGTTCTACAAAGAAATACACCTATGTTAGGCTACCCGCCACCAAAGACTCGGCCAAGAAACCCAGAACTGAAAGGGACTAAGTGTAACCATACTCTAGCATGGCTGTGTCTAGCAGGACACGTCTGGGTCATTTAAGACCAACCAAAACAACTACATTCATTGTGCAAATCCACATGCAAGGGAGAAAGTCTGTCTCAACCTCCCTCAGCATGTATGATGATTCCAAATTTTTGGTGTATTTTCTAAGATATGAGATGAATGAAAGAGCGAGCTGTCGTTCCTCCTGACACAGCAGACCCGTGCCACAACCTTTAAGAGTTGTGCTTGCAAAACTCATTTTGCATCGTAAGGCACAGAAGGTGTTGAATTCTACCTGCAGCATCTCCTGAAACACCGATGCGAGCTTTAGATTCTGATACTCAGAGTGGGCTCATGCAGACTTCTGTGGTTTAAGAGATGGGGAGGAGAAAGTAAGAACAAAGTTTAAGGACATATAGGTATGGACATGTCACAATGAGCCCCAGTGTGTTTTCGGTTATCTCTCTTTATTATCGGGACATATTAATTATTCATGCTAATGAGTTTTGTTAGGACATTTTTTTGCGCATGTGTATCATGTATTTTTAATGATAGTCAACCTCTACTGCCTTCCCTTGCTTACTTACTCATGTGGATCGCCTTCCTCATTCTTGTTTTCATCCTTCCCTCCTCCCTTCCTCCCTCTTTCCTTCCTTTCTTCCCTTCCTTCCTTCCCCCTCTCATTTTCTTCCTTTTTTTCTTCCTTGCTGTCGTATTTTAGTAGAGTTTCTGATTATTAGTAAGTAGCACATGTTCCTAAAACCTAGGATTTTGCATATTATATTAAAAATAAATCACCTCCATGCTTCTTTTAAAATCACCTCTACTCTTTTAAATCTACTTCCTCTAAAGTAAAATTGACAGCGTCACAGCTCTTTTCACTAGACTATCATTTCACAGAGAGTCGTAGATCTTACCTGCTCTCAGGAGAACAAAGCAAGGTTTTTCTGTCGTTCTGTGGCTCAACCTTGGGCCTGAGATACTGACTTATGGTCTCCAGAGGTCTGGAACCATATTTATTGGCATGTGAAGACTTTGCAGTCTCAGTGCCAGAAGTCCCCAGGTTGGCTGGAGCCTCCACTACTCAGGAAAGAGAGTTCCATGTTTTGACCTGGTGGCAGAATATTCTACAGAATCAGAGATGATATGAAACTCCAGGCAGAAGCTAGAAGAAATCAGAGGGTTCAGCTCCATCCCCTGAGTTTACCAGAAATCCTGGTGCTGGCAGAGGCATTGGACTCCTTCATGATAGAAGACCAGGGAAGGTTTCTGCTGTGTTTGACTGACTGACTGTTGTTAACTGGGGAATAAGAGGTGTATTCCAGAGAAGCAACAGTGAATAACATCACAGGACCATTCCCGGAGGCTGTAAATATTCTAAAGCCACACTAAAAGTAGGAGAGAAAATTCAAAACATATGCAAATCATGTTAGAAAAGTTGTGATTACATATACATGTTAAGAATGTACAACTAATACTACAAGGATACTAACAAAGCCCATGTCCTTTAAACATACCCAGGAAGAACAAAGTTAAGAGGAAAATGTTATTATTTCAATAAAATAAAGAAAGAATGTAAAACATCACAAGGAAAAGAAACTAGAAAAAAAGAAAGCATAGAGAATCTTCAAAATAAAAGTAAACAGACTAATCTCACTGAATAGAACTCAAGAAATACAAACACCAAAGGAAAAAAAATCAAGTCAGAGCATGTACCAACTTGAAGTAAGTTGGTTTAGCGAAGTGATGACCAAAAAAGCTTGAACTCAAAGATAAAATGCACTAATACAGATATTAAACAAAAAGTATCTGAACATGAAACTTGAGAGTAGGAAACACAGTAGACTAGGATGTATAGATATGTAGGTATGTATGTATATAGGTAGGTAGGTAGGTAGGTAGATAGATAGATAGATAGATAGATAGATAGATAGATAGATAGATAGATGATAGAGATGTACATAGATAGAGATAGAACCATCTAAAATTAGAAAAAAATAAGAAATTTACTATTCTATTGTGAGAATCTTAAATATCCAAAATTCAACAGTTATACTGACTAGTTTTATGTCAACTTGAAACAAACTAGAATCATCAAGGAGCCTCAATTAAGAAAATGCCTCCATAAGATTGGGTTATAGACATTTTCTTAACTAGTGGTTAATGGTGGAGGGTCCAGCCCATTAGGGGTGATGCTATACCCAGGGTTGGTTTTTTTGGGGTTCTATAAGAAAGCAGATTGAGCAAGTCATGAGAAAGCAAGCCAGTAAGCAGCACTCCTGCATGGTCTCTGCAGCAGCTCCTTCCTTCAGGTTCCTGCCCTTTTGAGTTCATGTCCTGACTTTCTTCAATGATGAACAGTAACATGTAAGTGTAAACCAAATAAACTGTTTCTTTCCCAACTTTCTATTGTTTTTCATCAAAGCAATAGAAACCCTAACTAAGACAAACAGAAATCCATCAGGAAGCAGAGAAAATTCTAGTAAATAGACACACTGAGCAACAAGTGGTTTTTTTTTTTTCAATTTAATTTATTCTTCATGATGTGAAAGACACAAAAAATAAATATAAAGAAAGTTAAAAATAAATAAATAAAATTTGGGGTTTTTATTTTTGACACAAAAGAATATGCATTCTTTTCCCCTGGGGGATGCCCAGAACTGGCCCAGGAAAGTTCACCTGTTTTAGGGCCTGTAATATATAAATGAAATAAGAAATCATTAAACACAAAGCAAATAAAAATAAAAGCAACCCCATCCCTTCAGATGTTATAACATTTAATTCCTTTTATGCATTGTTTGTTCTATTGACAGTTCTGTACATGCATAATGCATGTTAGTTATTTTCACACCCTTCGTCTTCCTCTTCTTTTTCACAACTTCTTTGTTTTGTGATCCACTGAGTTTCCTTAAGGTTGTTAGAGTTAAATTGTATTGCTCATCATATCCCAAAATAAATTTCACATATTTTAAAATCTTCAGTGTGAAAAAGCAGACCATTATAATCTTTACAGAGAAACATAGAAGAATACATTTATAAATTTAGGAAGAAAAATGTTTTAGGAGCATAATGGGGTGTTTCTAACCAAATAAGAAATTATGAAATTAAGAAAGACTAAATTTAGATCTAATAAAATTTATAAAGATTCAAAGATAAAGGAGAGTCTGGGAATGCTGGAACCATGAATACAGCAACAAGCCAAGAACAGATGAGAAAAAGAGAGATAAATGCAAGGTTGACTGAGGGAGGTCCTGGACACAGAGCAGGCACCTGCTGGTGGTGTCTGTGTCTGTCGCCTTTAAGAGCCACATAATGCAATTCAAAAGGCAACATGATGGCATTGAATTGATTTAATGGGTAAAAAATAAGCATTAAGGAAAAGAGTCCAAACATGGGAGGATGTGTAAAAGTGATAATTCACAAATTGCTGATGGAAATGAAAATTGAGACAGTGATTTGGAAATGCAAATTAGCAACATCTAGGGAAGTTAGGAAAATGGTCACAGTTTACAGGACACATATTTGTGAACATGCTTCTTATGATGCCAACAATTTCCACTTATAAATCTGTTTCAACAGTGGAAAGTTGGAGCCTGTGGCATGTATGTAACCGTGAATGCATGATGCTGGCATTGACTTCATAGCTATTTTGATCCACAGAATTTAGAGTCATAATGTATCTTTCAAAAGCCAAAAAAGCAAATGATATATGTAAATGACTTGTCACTGATGTGTAAAAATAAAAAATATGTCTGTCTGTCTGGCTAGATATGCATACACACATAATTACATAAAGTAGAACTGTTTATTGCAAGTTCATGAAAATATGAATTTATAGAGAGAAGGAGAGAGGAGGGTCTTCAGTGAGATTGTGCCAGAGGATTTCCAATTCATTTGAAATGTATTTCTTGATGTTAAGCTCATTGAACAGCAAGGTAAGGTTTTCACAATCATCTGGCCATACAAATAGTGGACTGTTCTGTGTAGTTTGCTTTTTATTTTTTAGCATGTATGTGTGTTGTGTGGACTCTAGTTTGCTGCTGTCTGTGTGCATGCTGACACAAGAGCAGGACTTTGGGTGGTTTCTTCCATTGCTCTTCATGTCTTTGCAATGTGATGATTTTCTCACTGAAGTGGAAGCTGGGAAGCTCGCTGCCTCTGCCAGCTGTCAGGCAAGCTTTCAGTGTGCACCTGTCTCCATCCTGTACTGTCTGGATAACAGCTGTGTACAGCCATGCCTCACTTTTCACATGGGTGCAGGGGATTTGAACTCTGGTCCTCTTTGTGTATGCATAACAAACCACTCTTGATAATTTAGTTACCTCCTTGTGCATTGCATCTTTGTTTTAAATAATTGAAAATAACAGAATGTTTTTCTTGTTTGTTTGTTTGGTTGGTTTGTTTTGTTTTCTTCCTTAAAGAATTTTCCATGTATCTTTTGTTCTAGTTCCAGGAAACATCCTAGCAGTAGCCACAGGGCTTCCTTCCTGTAATCTATCATGGAAATCTGACCAAGGAATGATGGCTTGGATTAAGTGAGGTTTTAGATTCTCTTTAAAATTTAAATTGGTATTTATTTATTATTATTAGTGAGCCTTTTGTGCATTGTACCACATGCGTGACCGAGGTCCACAGAGGCCAGAAGAGAGAACTGGTTCCTCTGGAGCTAGAGTTCCAGAAGGTTGTGTGCCACCCAACTTGGATGCTAGGAACCAAATTTGGGTCCTCTGGAAAAGCAACAGGTACTCTTAACTGCTTAGCCAGCTCTCTAACCCTTCTATTCACATTTTAATGGTTCTCAATATTTTTATGCTTAAAACATATGCATATAATGTAGAGGGACTGTTGTGACCTTAGAAATAGTCCTTCCTCTGAAGAAGCAACAGGCCAACTGTGGGAGTTACCTTGTGTCCAAGTTGAGATTATGGAGAAGTTTTATTAAAGTACACTGGCACCCATTGCTCTGTGGAGAGAACTTCATTGGCAGCAGAGCCATGAATCCCAGTAAGGGGAAGCAATCTGGAAGTAGCACCATGCCAGGGAGTGCCCCCCTCAACAACTGAGCACAGCCCAACAAACTGAGGCCACATGTTTCTCATCCCTATGGCAAAAGTAGCTTGAGAGAGGAGAGGTATGTTATCTCTCCACATGTCAAATCATAAGATGTATCATGATGAGGGAGGCATGGTGTCCACAGTGAGTCAATGGAGCAGCAGCTACAAGAAACCAAGCTTGCCTGGATAACAAAGGCATGCTAGACCTTCAAAGACCCTTATTCCGGTGAACCAGGTCTTTCAGCCGAGTTCCACAACCTTCCAAATAAGGCCACCTGGTGGAGACAAAATCTGATGCATGGGCTTCTGGGGGACACCAAAGCCATAAGAATAGGTAAATTTGTTCTTGCTGATGTTGAAGCCTTAAATGACTCAAACTTACATTATGTTGTTTCAAGGCACAGATGATTGATCATGTATAAATTATTAAAAGGCCAGTTTTCAGTTTGAGGAGGTCAATTGCTTTCCAAATAAGTAAAATGAACTGGGTATAGACTGTGTATCTATTAGTCCTGGCCACTTCTCAGAGTCATGTAGAGGATTTTTACACAAACCAGGAGGTAGGATACCAGGCATGGTGTGAAAAGATTGGACTTTCTTTTATGGCATAACTCTCAGAATCTAAAGTTATAATTTGCAAAAATAAGACCCACTCTTAGTATTCAGTTGTGATATTTTGTACTCTATGGAGTCTTAGCAGATGTGATTTGAAATGAGAACTTCAAGAATATTTGTTGATAGCTATCAATCATAACCCTGAAGAGAAACTGACAATCTTGAAGAAGGAAGTAAAGTGTCCTTGCTAATTCTCAGAAGTTTTTAGAGAACATCTTGAATCTGTTGAACAAATATGCCCATTTTTGCCTTATATAAAACTCTACTGCCTCAAGGCAGCCTCCTGGGAAGAATGTTTAATCCAGGTATTCATTTTTAATATTTGTAAACAATATTTAGGTTCCATCCTTAAAATGACTGCTGATTACTAGATATTTTTCCATCAGTCTGACAGTACGTCTCTCATGATAAAATAAGCAATGTGGGAAAAATAACTAGTGGGCACTATGGCCGAAATATGTTATTGAAATAAGCTGTTTCCCAATTACACAGACTAAGCATAGCATTCATCACCATGTCAAGGCTGGATCATTTAAAATTATTTGTGATGACTGGCTAACAAACACCACACAAAAGTTGTGTAACTACTGAAAACTAACATGCCATCCATTACATACTTTTCAACTTAATATTAACAGCAGAATTACTTGTAAAAGCATTTGCTTCTACAGTTTGAGGAAAACAAGTCATTGCAGGCATTATATAAATGCAGGTAGTCCAAGTCCATATACCCTGACACCTGCTAGCCAACAGAGAACGTTCTCATAGCTTATCTTAATGATTAATAACCTTCTCTGGCTTCTGTCTCTAATAATTTCTCATTTCATCCTAGAAGTCACAGTTTGGTACTAGGCTCTTTGATCTATCATTTCTTATATCCCAAGTATCCAGATGGTTTTTCTTTTCCCTTTTATTTCTCTTAGAAAGTCAAGGCTCTTGCTTTTCTACCCTAATTGAGATCACCGGTAATGACTCCCCCCTGGTCAGTCCCATCAATTCAGCCTGTAGAAGTTCATTGTACTCGTCGATTTGATTGGATTAGAAAGCATTAGGAGATTAGTGAAAGCACCACTGGGATGTCTTGGAGCATGGATCCAGAGACAATGAGATCATGCGGATTCTGTCCTAATGAGCAGGTAAAGTCACTGATAGGTTCAAGATATGAATTGATTATTGGGAGATGGTGGAGGAAGTGAATCCCTGAGTCCATGACTTTGAGGATGCACCTTACCCCTTTGTTTCTCTCTGCTTCCTAATCCGGATGAAGTGAGCTAACCAGTCTTGTTTTCTATGCCATGACCACCTGACAATTCAGATAACATGAGCCCCAAATAACCTTTTACTTTGCATTATTTCTGTCAGGTACCTTGGTTATAATAATGCAAGAGTAACCAACATGATGTTGGGTAACTAACCTGAAAGGCCAGTGCTCTCCTGGGTTCACTACCCTCTCTCCTCAGAATGCAAACTGATTGTCCTGCTTATCGCAGGCCTATCTCTCTGGTATCAGCCTCATTTGATCTCCCAGGTTTACTTTTGAATTCTTCTGCAGAGCTATACAACCAGTGGCATTGAAATTCCCAGTTGAATACTAGGAGGCAAGATGGTCTGCATAGGGATTTAGAGTGGAGATTTTCCACTGCATTGGGGGTGGCGATAAGAATGGGCAGAAGCTGTGAATTTTCCTTGGCAACAATCGAGAATTTGGTTGTAGCTACAACAGAGCAAACAGCACTGGGTACTGTAGCATGAATCTTAAAAGTTCTTATTAATAAAAACAAATCCGGAGCCAGGTATTGGGGTAAACGCTGAAAGATCAGATAGACAGAACAGGCCACAGCTAACCTCAACTTGCCAACTTGTTAGCTGATCCCATTTCCTCAAGCTAGAAGCCTCTGAGTCCTCATCTGGAATAAATCTCAGCTGAACTGCTACTAAAAGCCTAAAAGCTTAACCAGGCTCTAATTCCTGGTCTTCATACCTTATATACCTTTTTGCTTCCTGCCATCACTTCCTGGGATTAAAGTGTGTGTCAGCATGCCTGGCTGTTTCCAGTGTGGCTTTGAACTCACAGAGATTGGCATGGATCTCTGCCTCCAGAATGCTAGGATTAAAGCTGTGTGTGCCACCATTTTCTGGCCTCTATGTCTATCTAGTGGCTGTTCTGTTCTCTGACCCCAGATAAGTTTATTAGAGTGCACAATATATTGGGGAAGACAATATCACCACAGGGTGCTACAGGGAAGTCAGTCAGCAGGAGTTCAAGGAGTCAGCTGTGTTATCTAACCAGGAAAATCTAAATCTGTCTTTTTTGATCACATGATGCCAGCCATGATAATAAACTTTAGGGAAAGAAGTTGAGGGTCCATCCCTGAGTGTGTTCAGATTTCCCAGAAACCAACTGAGGACTAGGGATTTGTGTCTCTGATGGAGTACATGTATTTGTCTATTTTAACTACACATGTATTTATTATTTTTTTCAGAGTTTCAAAGTTCCTCAGGTACATGGAATTATTTTCAAGCTTTGTGGAAGTAACTTAAACTGTAAAAAAAAAAAAAAGTACTACCACAGCAAATGATGCTTAGATTTAACATTTCCAACAAGGTGTGCTGAATCTGCTACATAAAAGCATAAAATACTTTTTTTTTATGATGCTTTCTTTTATCACAGGATACTGACCACAAGATGTCACTAATTGCTTTAGCATGTTGGAGGAATTTAGAAACTACTTACCAAATAATTTGAATAAGCTATTTATCAAAATATGAAGTATTTGACCTATAAATGAATTTATAGCTAGTAAATAAAAATAAGTTTCTAAAGACTTTTGAGAGTGTTTTAGTATGGATGTTTCATTTACTTGCCTAAGGTAATTCGTCATGTTCCAATGAATGACCTCACAGCCATTCACTGACTCTCTGAGGTTTCTCATTTGTGATTCTAGTATTATTGTCCTTGTTTCTGTGGCTACACACCTGATAAACTCAGCTTATTGATGAAGGCTAGTTATTATGGTTCCTGGTTTGGGTACAACCCATGACATGAGGAAGTCATAGTGGCTGGGAGTGAGACAGCTTGTGCCATACTGTGTCAACAGCCAGGAAACAAAAAGATAGGAGTGTTGTTGGTCCTAAGACCATGGAGCCTAGTAGATCTTCAAATTAGACATCTCCAGCAATATCTTCACACACTCCCTGGAGGTTTATCTCTTAGTAATTGTATATCCCATCTTGACAATCAAGGAAAACCATCTTGGTTCTTACATACCCATAAAATAGTTGACTGATTGTCATGCCTATCTATCCTCATCCTGGCCTTGAAATTCTTCTCCCTCCATTAAGAAAGGGTTGATTTCCTTAGACTCTGGGTCTATGATTCATCTTCCAGATGGATGCTCAGAATTGCGAAGTCCTTGGCCATCACGAGTAACTCTGGTGAGACATGATCAGATGAGAATGCTGTTATGTTCTTGAACTTAATGTATGTGGGTGACACATCAGATGGCCATGTGTTGAGAGTCATGGAGCAGCTGTTTCTCTAGAACATCAGTGTAAAGATGGATTCAGAGAATGCCACACACTCTTTCCTGGGACCTCAAAGTTGCTTTCCTGAGCCTCTGTTACGCAGATTAGATGGCAAATTTAATGAGATTTTATTCCTTTGTTACTTTAGGTTCAGAAAACAAATTATGTGTCTAAGAGGGTCACAACTTAAAAAATAAATTCAAGTCTTTATTATGTATGGCAAGAACACACATGGAAACTTGTTTGTCTGGATTTAATATATGTGCCTGCTATCTCTAAGATCTAATGGATATAACATTATTCAAATTTTCTTACAAGAGAGGTTGCTGCACAAAGCATTTCCCATAGTCACACTTTCAGCCACTTAAAAGATGACCCTGAGGTTGCCCTGGGCTTGAGCCTCTGTGGCTGGAGTATAGCGCTAATGGTCTCTGCATTGAACATTGAGAATATTGAGGTCAAGGGTCAGAATGAGCCAACTGGCTTTGCTCTATCCTTTGACCACAGATTCCCTCTTAGCCACACCTTGCGGATCTGTGTCATTGGTCATTCCTAAGCACTGAAATGGCTATTAGACTCCATTCCACTTTCCAGATATGGACTCCATAGCCTTAATGCTGCCAGGCCAATGGCCTATGTCTTCATAATGTTTGTTAATGGGATGAGATAGTATTGGGCAGGAGTCTATTGTTCCTAATTATGACTTAATGCCTAGGGGTAAGCTCATAGTTCCTTCCTCCCATGTAGGAGCATGCCCTGTATTAACTGGAGGGCTACATGACACCAGGGGGCAGTGATATTTGGAAGTCCCTCCTGTAGTGGAGGAGCTTAAGTGGAGGAAGGCAAGTTCCTACAGCAGGAGCTGGACAGGGCAGTTTATCTAACCACAGACTCAGTTTACAGAAATCTTTCTGTACATAATTAAATTTTATTTCTTTCACATAATGGCCAGGTATCATTTTTACCCATTTTTTTTTTTAAAAAGGAACTGGAAAGACAGTAGGTGAGTTCCCTCCCATGTGCACTACATCTCCCCTGTGTCTGATGATCTTACATTATACGCTGCTTTGATCCAAGATGAGCCTATAATACAACACTAAGTGTTGTTGAATTGCCTTAGTTTTTCCTACTGTCCTTTTTATCCCCTCCACCCACTGACATTGTTGTCACAGCTTAGGTAAGTCTTGGCTGTGCAAAGTCTCCGTCTTTCCTTGTTTGAGAAATTTAGGTGATGCTGAAGAGGATTGCTTAGTAACTTCTAATTGGTCCTCCCCCATGGCTTTTCTGGTGCTTAGGAACTTCTGATTGGTCCTCCTCTATGGCTTCTCAGATGCTTGGGGTGAGTTCTAGATCTTTACAGATAAGACTACAGAGGAAGAGCTTTTCCAATCCATCAGCATTTGCTTCTGGCCCAGAATCCTTGGCTGGGCCAGGAATGTCAGGTTTTTACACTATCCTGTTTCCCTTTCTTCTCCAATCCACCCTGAAGTCCATGGAAGGAAGTTGTCATGGGGCTTGAGAAAGAGAACACAGAGTTGAGCAGACAACTAAGGGGTGGATTAGAATTCTGCATCATAATTTCTATCTCCCACCTACTTACACTTCCCAACTTCGTGTTTATTTTTATGGACCATTGGCTATTTATTGCATAGGCTGCCCAGATCCAGCACCAACAGTCTTCTATGTGGAGATGCTACTGTATTTGAAGTCTCCAACCCTTGATGACTCTTCCCTTTGGTAAAGATGCTGCTCTGGCTGTATGAGGTGTATTACATGAGCATTATGGGTACCAAGGGAATTGTGGGTGTCATGGGTACATGAGCCTCAGCACCTCATGTTTCAGTGACCTTTCCTTTTGCAGCAGCAGTATCAAGCCAACAGTGGTGGCCAGAACTTCTGCTGTAGGTCTCAAACCCATATATCCCAGGACAACTGCTTACTCATGTTCCAGCCTCCAGACTTGCTTCTTTGTAGTCTGCTATCCCTGCAGAGCCAAATTCAGCAAAGGCATCGTCAACTTAGTTTTAGCAAGAGGTTAATAAATCCCAGGGCATAGCATTATTATTCCTAAGTTTGTATTTTAAAATAATTTTAGACTTAAAAAATTCTTCAGAAATAGTCTAAATGACCTGTATAACCTTCACCCATCTTCCTCCCGGAGTTAATCTTTTACATAACCAGAGCACAATGACCAAAATGAAGAAATTGATGTTGACACAGGGTTATTATCTTTAAACACCTACTTTACTGAGCTCTGTCAGTTTTTCCACTGTAATTTTTCTGTTCCAGGATCCACACTCTATTTGGATCCCAGTCTCCAAAGTCTGCTCCTTCTCCTGATGGTTCCTCAGCCTCCTTGCCTCCCTATGACCTGGAAGAATAGTGAACATGGCTGATTGCTCATGTCCCTGAACTTGGTCTGTCTGTTGTTTTCTGCCCATTGGCCTGCAATTTGGGCTTTCCATCTAAAATACCATAGAAAATATGAGCCTTCTTCAGATCCCTGATCACAGGACAAAGGTTGCTCCTAGACACACACATGCCTTTTCACTCACAGTGAGACCATGAATCCCTCAGCAAAGTGTTATAGCCTGAGTGTCTCCCCTGGAAAAAACTGCCATTTTCTTATCTTTAATAATATTATTACTTTATTACTTCATGTTTTTATGGGCAGTTTCTCTGCATAAATGTCTATGTACAATGTGTGTACCTGGTACCAGAAAAGGCCACAGAGACAAGTACATCAGATCCCTTGGAACTGGAGTTATAAGTGGTTGTTAGCCTTCATGTGGGAGTTAAGAATCAACCCCAGGTTCTCTGCAGGAGCAACAAGTACTCTTGCATGCTTAGTCATCTCTCCAGCCCCATCTCAAAAACCAACTAGTGACTGTTTCAAAAAACATATATTGCTAATGTGCAAGCACCTGTGTATGTCAGAGTTTTGTCTACATTTTTGACAAAAGATATCCAGAACCCATTCAAGGCCTATGTGAAGTTGAAAATGCCATGGTTACATGGGAGGTTGCAATGGATAATTAGTGGAAAAGGGAGATGGGGGGTGATAACGATGGAGGATTAGACAGGGAGAGACAGAGACACAGAGATAGGGTGAGAATCACTTTTCCTGGACCTTTCTGCAAATCAAAAGATGTTTCTCAAGTGTTAAATCTATTGACACACACACAGTACCACCAGTTCCTCAGGGTTCTGCTGTACCAATGGTAATTAAATATTATAATTAATTCAGCACTTAGTAATATCAACCTCTTAGTGGAATGTGTTGGTTTATAAAGCATAGAAGTTTTGGGACAATCTGTTTATAGGTGTTAATGAAGGAACTCTGATCTCAATAATCTATAATAATATAGCTAGCCTATTGGATGCAATTCAAAAGAAAAATCTAGAGTATCATGAACAGCATGGGTCTTTAAGCTTGCGTGCCGTATGCCATCCATAAAATTGGATTTTTGCATCTACTTTGTTTCCCATATCCTTCACCTGCAGGGTTTGGAATTGAATACCTGGTGGGAGTTATATTTTCCTATGGTGCCAAAGGAATAAAAAGAGACTCACATGAGTATTTAAGTATTGACAAGAGTGCTATCCCAGCCTCTCTTTTCATAATCAATATTAGAAGAGTCATTTATAAGCACGTGTCTTAAGAAGTCTGCAGAAGAATCCACACTCAATTTCTACTTCATTTAGGCAACCCAAAATTGTAGAAGTGAAGCCACAGAGGCAAAGATACATGTGACGATTTCAAGAACGTTACATTTTTAATAGGTGCCCAACCGTGTACATCATTCTTTATAGCTTAACCATTAACATGAGCAGCCCATGAAGTAAAATAATTGAAAGCCAGGCAACAGATGGCACTTTAAAAGCTTTACAGAAATACATTTGTTAGCCAAGCAAGAACCTGGTGAGTGAGTTCCCCAAGAAGGAAGGTCCAAGGCATTTAGCCTGCCTGCCCCAGAGCTATCCCATGCTTCCTGATTCAACTACATATCAGGTCTCCTGATTCCAAAGAGGACATTTGAGTTTCTTTAAAGTATACTCAGGAAGGCTTATTAGAAACTTTAGAGAAAAATCTACTTAACTCCTCTTCTTCCCAGGAAAAATAAAATAAATACAATGATTTTTAAAATGAAGAATTAAATAAATGAGCTGTGCCATTTGACATGGATTACAAAAGTGAGCTTAGTCCATCCAGCCACTGGACTCTGGGGGACCCCCTTTCTTTTCTTCACTCATCTCCAAGGGTGATTATCATTTTCTTTAATTACCAGTCTGATTAGTTCTTTCCCCCAGCAATTTTTAAAGACTTGGAATCAATTGATCCCATGATTCAAAGTCCTCTGTTTCAAACACCTGGTCCTATCACATATCAGGAGGAGAAACTGGATCTTCTAATTATCAAAGGTAGATGAAAGGGCTATGGAATAGGCCCTGTCACTTACCCTGGCCCCTGGACCTGGGCAAAACCTTTGACCTTGCATTGAGTGAAAGAACAATCCCCAACTTATCTACGTAAAACTACTATTCCAGCTACATAAAATTCCAACATACCAGTAGGTCAACTCTTAACCAAGTCAAAGGCCTAGAATCTTAAAATTGTAGGATGCTCACTACTCAGCATGGAGAAAGAATAGATGGCACTGTTGGAGGGAGAAGCATGCACTGGACTCCAGACTGGAGCAAACAAGCAAGCCTTGCACTTCAAGGTCATTGAGCAACAGCTCAGCTGCATGAATACACAGATACAAGGGAAACTCAAAATGCAGCTGTCTTAGGGAGCATGTCTTCTAACAGGGCGAATGGGAAGCTGGAAAAAACCCTTGCTACAAACTTCTTCAGAGAAAAAAGACCTGCTTCATTTATGTAGAAAAGGTGAGGCCCTCTTCCAAAATGCAATCGCAGGAAACACATATGCAAAATGTATTAGAATAACATGTCAAATATGTAATAGGGTAAATTATAGTAAATTCACATAAAGAAATATTCTGGGAATTTTTTATTGATGCTGCTACAGAGTTGGCAGAGAATGTTTAAAAACAAAGAGAAATGCACATAAAAAAACCCCAGGAGAGGGGTTGTGCCTGTAGCTCAATGAATGAGTGCCTGCCATAGCTGAAGAGTGCTCTGGGTTCAATTCTCAGCCACACACACACATAAACACACACACACACACACACACACACACACACACACACACACACACCACGTCATAGAATAGGGTCAGGGAAGGTTACATGTAGTCACTAACATTAGGTATTTCCAAAAGGCAGAATTGCACCAACTTTTTATAAAGTCCTTATTTTCTTTTTTTGTAATTTTTTTATAATTTAATTTAATTTTACATATCAGCCACAGATTCCCTTGTCCTCCCCCACCCACACGCCTTCCTAAATGTCCTGAGAAAAATGTAGATGTCTGACCACAGAGAAATCTCAGCATACATGGTTTTGCTATGATTATCACATACTTGGCATCAGAGAAGTGACTGATCTGTTTCCCTTTCCTCTCATAAGCTGTGTGCTATTTGGTTGATACATTGAGTTATGGAAATTGTTTTCTCTATCTTCAGAGCAGATATCAGGACTTTAAGTTCAGTATATTCTATATGGATGATCCTGGCTCCTTGAAACAGTGGGATCATCTGCACCTGGCAGACTAGGAGACATCCCTCCATGCTTCTGAGCTAGAACAGAGTGACAAGCCCACATGCTCCTGCATGAGCTCGGGTATAATTGGACTTCATGTCTTTGGGTTAGATAACTGTGAACTCCACTTTCATTTAATACCATCACACAATTGCTGTCACAGAGAGGCCAGACATGGCAGCCATGCCTGTAAGCCTAGGATGTGTGAGGCTGAGCAAAGAGGACCACCATATGATCGATCTGGGCTACCTAGAGAGGTCTAAGCCCAGACTAAATACAGAGAGTCTCTGTCTCAAGCCAACAAAACAAAGCAACAACAGATGGAGAGGAAAAACATGGAGGGTGTATTTTATCCCTGTCAAATAGTAAAAAGATGCAAAGCAGAAGGAAGGAGACCAGACCGTTCCCAAACACCCAACCTACCTGGAATTCATTCACCCGCTGTTACCAGCCTGGACCATCAACAATCACTGTCCTAGGGGTCTTTAACCAGTGTCTTAATTTCTCTGGAACCAAAGTCTCAGTGAAAGGTTACAGAATGTTTAGGATTGAAACTGCTGATAGTGACCAACTATGGAGGTTCTGTGAGGTGAATTGTGGAGCTGCAGAGAAGGTTAGGAAGATAGGAGCTGGCCTGCCATGGACAGGACACTGTCTACCTGTCATCCTCAGGCAATTAATACGTGCCTCTTTTCTTTTGAGCGGTGAGTGTTCTTGTGTGCATGGTGACTAGTGTGATCACTGTCTCTACAGACAAGAGACAAAGGGAATCTTTGAGGGAGTTTTCTCTCTTTAGCCCCTTTGAGCTTTTTATAGACAGTCACATGCTCTGATTACTCATAAGACCATGTCACATAGCTCTCTCTGCACCTGAACTTGAGAATTCTGAGTGTGATTTATCCCTATTGTCTGAGTGTAATCATGTATAGCTATGGTTTGCATGGTAACTCCTAAGAGTGTTCGGCCCTATGAATAAATACATTTTCACCTGTAGTCACTATTCTTAATTCACTCATTACACTTATCAATGAACATGGCTGAAAACATTCAGCACTGCTTTTATGAGTACATCAGTCTGTTAATACCTCCCTTCCTGGACCAGTGTCCTCTTCTTTTTCTTCCCTGCTTCTCTTACCCGCTCTGTCCCTTCCTCCCTAAGATTCTCAGGCTGGGATCCAGAGACACTTCTTGCTCTCCTTTCAGCTTCATTTCAGTAGTTAAAGAGATATAGTTCTCTAAACTATCCTTGAGCTCCTTCCTCATCCCCCAGCCCATGCCGGAAGGGCCTTCTCAAGGAAAGCACTCGTTCCATGTTGAAGCAGCATCTTTTTCCCACTAAGAAAGCCTTGCCCATAACTCAATATTCCCACCATCCTCCCCTTCTGCTATTGGCTTTCAGGACCCTCTCCATCCTTCTCCTACTGTCTTTGGTGCTACCACTTCCATTCTCTCATTTCTCTGCAAAGACTTCTTGCTCCAGGTCCCTGGATCCTGCAGGCTTTCAAGCCTTGTTCCTTCTTCCCTGATCCTGCCTGTTGCTCCTGGTGCCAAAGACCACTGGCTCTATTCCCCCCACTAAGTGTTCCTAGTTACTGTGTCCCGTTCTGAACTTTGTATTATTATCTCACTCTGTGTGTGTGTGTGTGTGTGTGTGTGTGTGTGTGTTGTTTTTGTGTTTGCAGGTACATGTAGATGTATATATGTGTGTATATATGCATATGTTTTGTGTGTGTGTGTGTGTGTGTGTGTGTGTGTGTCTGTGTGTGTGTGTGTGTTAAGTTCCTTGGTGTCTTCATGATGATTGTTTTGTTTTGAAACACGGCTTCTCCTTGGCCTGAAGCTTAACAAATAGACTAGGCTATCATGCCAGCAAGCCCAGTGCTGGGAGTAGTGTGTCTCCACCTCCCCAGTACTGGGAATAGTGTGTCTCCACCTCCCCAGTGCTGGGAGTAGTGTGTCTCCACCTCCCCAGTGCTGGATAGTGTTCCATCCCAGTGCGCATGTGTGTCTCCACCTCCCCAGTGCCGGCAATAGTGTGTCTCCACCTCCCCAGTGCTGGGATTATGAGCATGTGCCAACTTACCCTCCTCCCTTTTTTTCCCATTCTGTGGGTTCTAGGGAGACAGGGCAAGCATTCTATAGACTGAGCCATCTCCACAGTCCACTTTTCTATCCTTAATGCCATCACCCAGTACCTGTCCTTTACCTGAGATTTATAATGAAGAGGCTGATTCTAAGGCCTGGCTCTAATCTTTCTCTTTTTCTCTCTTACAAGCGATTCTCATTCTGAGAATCCATTTCTGTTAGTGTGGTGGTGATAGGAGCAAAAGCTGTTAGCATTTGCCATGTCCGATCTCATAAGGCACTTACGGGGGAAGAGGGGGTAAAGGAGAAGGGTGAATGCACACTTGTCTGGCGCAGGGGAGGATGGGATGGTTGTTTCTGTTATTGTATAACACAAACCGGATGGCTGCACTGCCATTGTTTTCTGTCATCTTCCTCTCTGATAAACCTTCCTCAAGTCACACATCACAGTGGCTTTCCTCTTAGCTGGGCTTATCAAATCTCTTCAGAGGACTCAGTTCTTCAGAAGATTCTGGAAGAACAGAAGGTGAATAAGAATTATTCTTCAAGGCATCCTGGATCACCCCTCCTTTAAAGCCGCAGGAAATATACCATCTCTATGCACTTCATGTGCATAGAGACCGCTCTGGCGGGTGCTATCTCCCAGGGTCCCTTAACCGTAACGGATTTGCCAGTGAGAGGTTGTGCCCAGGGGAACCCAGCTAACAAGATGACACGATGTTCTCTCCCGGAGGGGAATGGAGGCAGGGGAAATGTGTCTCCTTCTAATTTAATTAAAGCGAACTCTTTCATTAAACTATTATGGCTACCATCACATTTTTTTTTTCAGAAATGAAATCTTTGATCTGCTCATGAATCACCACAGTGCACAGGAAAATTAACTAAGATTAAATTAAATGCAAATAGTTGGGCACTTAACAGAAGAGGTCAGAGTAACAGTTATTTTGAAAAAAAAAATAAACTTTTATTTTGAAGTTTTAGATTTAGAGGAAAGGTGCAAAGATAAACCAGAGTTCCCCTTCACTCCTGATGAGGCTTGTTCCATGTTATGTCACTGTGGTATAGTTGTCACAGTTAATAAACCCATAGGGACTTGGTAAAAGTCTTGGGTTTACACACCCTATTGTCTCTCTCCTTTTGTCAGGAGCACATATGGCACTTAGTTGCCAGGTCCCCTTAGGTTCCTCTGGACTGGATGGGGACTAAGAGCATCCTGACCGTGCTGTCCTTGAGGCTTGGGGGCAGCACTGGCTATACATTTTTTCAGGATACTTCTCAAGCAGGTCCTTTTTGAGGTGTTTCTTGTGATTTATTTGGCCAGGGATCTTGGGGAGAGAGACCACAGAGGTAGCTTGCTACCCGCACCACAAGGCTATCAGAGCCATGTGCTGTGAACAAGACACAGTGGGGGTGGATAAGAAACCTGGTCCTATGATGGTAAACAGCGATGATTGTGAAGTCAGTCTGTCTTTCCCTATTTTCACACAGGGTCCCTGACAATCTCTGCTCTGACCATGCTTATAGGTTAAAGTACAGGGAGTGCCTAAGCAGAGTGAACTGTTGGGGTGTATTATACACATTTCTTCTACACAAGACATTTGCCTTTTCCCTCATGTAATTATGTCTCAAGGATATTTATTTTGTACTTTAGATTTTAAACCAAATGCCCTTTTTTGTAGTTCCCCAGCTCTGGCAATCTGGAGCTTTCCTGGCTATCCCCTACACCCTGTGGCTTTGCTAATAGTTAATATTAGATTTTATTTCATTTGGTTGCTGTTTCATTTGATTGTTGTTCTTCCTTTGTTTATGTAGTGCACACACTCATCTGTGTGTTTGTTATTATTATTATTATTATTATTATTATTATTATTATTATTATTTTGGTTTTTCGAGACAGGGTTTCTCTGTGTAGCTTCGCGCCTTTCCTGGAACTCACTCTATAGCCCAGACTGGCCTCAAAGTCACAGAGGTCTGCTCCCGAGTGCTGGGATTAAAAGTGTGAGCCACCACCACCCGGCTTCATCTGTGTTTTTTATGCTTCAACACTGTCATCAGCTGCACCTTCAAGGAACCCCCATTCCTTTAGTTTAAAAAAAAAATTGTTAGAAGTCACATTTGGCCTCTGTCTTTTAAAAATACTTTTATTTTTTTAATTATGTTTATATATGGCAATTATACCAAGTTAAACAATTCTTTGTAAAGATAAATACCTGTGTAATATAGAATGAGGCTGTCACTTTGGAGGCAGCGGTAGAAACAGCTTATTGGGTAAGAAGCATTAATATTTTTGTTGCCTTTTGATTGTTCTTAGGAATTTTTTGACAGTCAGTCTTCAATTCCTAGAGTCAGGAGGATGGTCTAGGGGTGGATATTGTGGGTCTGTATTTTAGAAAGGTCTTATACATTTTGCTGCCTAAGTTCAGAGTGAGGGCTACTATAGAGACATTACCCTTCCTCTGCAGATTTACCAAAGGTTAGGGAAAGAACCTGGATGAATATGTATTTATAGCAAATGGACTTCAAAAAAGAAAAGAAGAAAAACAAGATCTGGTTCTCTTTCAGCCTCAGTCACCTACACCTCCAGTGATCCTTAGACCTCCATTACCCACAACTACCTTATACCTCTAATCTTTAAACAACTATCCAACACTTACTGGGAACTCAGATATCTTCAATTATCAATTCTCCATCAGGTTCCTTCTCAACCTGTGTTATTTCCTCTGTTTGCCACTGTAGAATAGCAATTAGGAGCTGAGTGAGATCAGGATGGTCTTTTTCTATGAGGACAAGAGTATGATTGGGGGCTGCTTTAGGGTACTGAATGACAGAGAAAGCTTTCTTTCCCTCAGCTTGAATCACTTAAGGCGATAAAGTTTGCTGCTTGGAGGGGGGCAGCTAGCCAGTAAAATGTCTACCAGAGTACTATCTCTCTCAGGGACCCAAGATTTGTTCTGAAAATGTGTAAGAGAGATGACAGCCTTGGGTCTGTCCCCTTCACCTGTGGGATGGCAGGAGCTTGGCTGTGAGGGTCACTCTTCCAGATCCTCAGCTTAAACATGGAGGCTGGGGTCAAAAACTGCACATCAGGACAAAGACTTTCAGTTTTCATTTTTTTTTATGCAGAATTCATAGACTACATAACAGATATCTGTAAAATCAAATTTGGGACCAGGTTAGGGAAAGCTGGGACATCATAGTTTGGAAAAGGCTCCTATAAGATGTCAATGACAAAAGTAAGGTGCAGAGGTATCAAGAAGAGCTGCTGGAGAGAGGGGTGGCTCTTGCTCATGCCTCTGGTCACTTGGAAAGCTCCTCCGATGTTTGTTGAACTGGAGTCAGGTGAAGAAAGTGCCTGTGCTCCACTGTGAGCATCTGCTGTGTGTAGAAAACAGAATTATGCTCTTTCTACAAGCAAAGGAAGAAACATTTAACAGTAAATATCTCCTTAAATGTCAGGACTGAGCTGTTGAAATCCGTGGGTGCTTGGGTTAAATTCTATGCATTCACTCCTTCTAATAGTTTCAAAACCCATCCTTTACAACTAAATACTTAAAAAAATAGTTGTAAAATGTATATAATTCTGGAATATTGATGCCAACTGGGAAGAAAGATTTTGAGTTATAAAACAAAATGACTAAACAATTCCCCTCTTTAAAAAAAATTAACCCTAAACCTGCTTCTCAGTAAGTAACTGGTTGCATAACCAAGTAATAAGAGCAATGCCCCTGCCAACTTACAAGTTAGTCCATAACTTTAAGTTTTTGATTTTGTCCTCCTTTAGGTAGAGGAAATGAAAAGGCAGGCAAGGTAGTGATGAGAATAAAGAAATGGACTACAGAAACTCATATCACGTACTTAACACAATAATTAAAGATCATTTCTCAGCTTTACCAAAGGAGATAAGTGCAAGGGTTCTCTGAATAAAGCTATCATCCCAGAGCTGAGTTTCTTTGAAGGCACTGGCTGTGTTAGCAAGATCTGCCTCTGTAGACCTAAGACATGCTGGAGCTTTCCTGAAGGACCGTGGATCCAGAGTGATGTCCGCAGGTGGGCAGACATGTTTTATCTGAGCCCCGGTTTCACCGTGAGGGACTGCTGCCATCTGAGGAGGTCACCACTGCCTCTGTCCTGATCAGCTGCTGCCCTGCCTCTCTGGAGAACCCAGTCTTTATCAGGATCATGGCTCATTTCCTGCAAGAAACGATCTGGTTGTAACTTCTTCGTTTTCTGCTTAATCACATTTGGAACTACAATTTATCCTTCCCCACTTGCTGGCCCCATTGAAACTATTTATTAAAGACTCTACTATACCTTTTTTTAAAAAACCACTGGTTTCATAGACTCTCTCCTCCTCATAGTCATTTAGCTTGAATTATCTTCTGTCAAAATTCCATTTTCACAAAACACCCTTTGGAATTTTAATTTGGCTCTATTTTTGTTAAAATACTCCAGTCTTTCTACATAGATCTGTTCTGCCTCTCAGCACATCTCCAGTTCTTGGCTTTTTTCTATCTTCTATAGCAAGCCTCTTTTGGAAAACACTAAACAAAAAGGTGCCCAGAATCAGGAGTACAGACTAAAGAATGCAGCTTTTGGCCTTGAACTCCGACATGCATGCATAATTAAAGTTAGTATCGGTTATCAAAGTTTCTGTCATCCTTTACTAACCTGCAAGATAAACACAGTTGTGCTACCTGTTTCATCAGGATGACATAAAGAGAAAAAGAGTGGGTTATACAGAGTGTTCAAGATGAGGCCAAGGCACAAAACACACTGTCAAAAGAATTCACTAAACCAGATAGGAATGAATTGATGTTATTTTCTAACATTAAAAATAATTTTGATCATGTTAAAAATAATCATTTTATCTTGCTTAAGGTAATTCCCCTTTTTATCTTTATGTCTTTCCCCTGTTTGCGGGTCTTATGGTTATTATGATGGAGGGAAGCTTTCTCACTTAAGCCAGACAGCTCCACGTGTGACTGTAGTTTATGTCAATTAACAAATGAGAAAACCTAAGCTTAGATTCCAAAGCTGCTTGAGCCTCCCTACAGACAGCCAGAGAGCAGCAAGGACATCTGTGAGACACACACTGGACAGGTATCCATACCCCTCAACAATATGAATCTGGAGATGTATCTGATTGGACAAAAAATGAACTCAACAAATACTAATTGGAACTCTATGGTGAGCTGAGGGTTCTTCAGCACTCTTAAAAAATTTGGACTTATCTTTAAATTCACATGGCTGCAGAAAACCTGATACTAATTTGCAGAGATCTGCAGTGACCAAACCACATTAAAAATCAACAAGACCATAAGGCCAGCATTGATTTTTGTACGTTTGTGATTAAAGGCCAAAGTGGAACAGGAAGCAGATATAGGGAAAGAGCACATGGCTGCAGGATCTTGGGGAGTTTAATATAGTCAGTTTCATTCTAAAATAATGTTGCTGCACAGGAGCTTATGTAGCGAGGTCAGTGGCATCTATAACAAAACACACAGAGGGAGAAAACATCAGATTTCAACTTCCCAGAGGTCTGCTCACCTTGGGAACAGTTTTTATATAGGCAGCAACATGGAAGCAGGTACATGAACCATCAGGCAGTCTCCAGCCAGAGAGAAAGGCCACTGGCTATGGTAATGATGATGCCACAGGCCTGTGATAAATAATTTATCCTCTTGGCTCACTCTCACTCCCAACTGTCACAGAAGAAACTAGTGTTCAGAACACTCGAGACAGTTTGCTGGTGACCCCAGGGGTGAGAACCACTGGCAAAGGTGCCAACAGGAAGGTCACCTGATGTAGCTAGAGTTTTCCTGGGTCTACTCAGTTCCTGCAGCTGCTCAAACCTAAGTAAACACACAGAGGCTTTGTATGGCCTAATGGTTCAGGCTTCTTGCTAGCTAGATCATACAATTTTTTTTTTTTTTTTTTTTTGGTTTTTCGAGACAGGGTTTCTCTGTATAGCTTTGTGCCTTTGCCAGAACTCACTTGGTAGCCCAGGCTGGTCTTGAACTCACAGAGATCCACACGGCTCTGCCTCCCAAGTGCTGGGATTAAAGGCGTGCACCACCACCATCCAGCTAGATCTTACATCTTAAATTAACCCATTTCTATAAATCTATACTTTGCCACATGGCTCATGGCTTACCAGTATCTTTACAGCTTGCTTCTCATGGTGGCAGCCAGCAGTGTCTCCTGACTCAGCCTTCCTGTTCCCAGAATTCTCTTCTTTCTTTGTCCCTCCTGTATTATACTTCTTGCCTGGCTACTGGCCAATCAGTGTTTTATTTGTCAACCAAATCAGAGCAACACATTCACAGCGTACAGAATGATATCTATAGCAACCTGATACTTCAGACTAACAGAGGCATGTGCACACAGCAGGGAGTTCTGGACTTGATTTCTTAAAGTAAAGACCAAAGGGACCTCACAAGGAGGGACACCCCAAGTCACCTCATGGCCCAGTGAAAGGAACTTATCAACAACTAAATTGTGTCTGGACCCTAAATTCCAGATTTAGGGTCTGCCTGTTGCATATGTGCGCTTGTGTGTCTATGCACATGAGTCTGTGGTTGTGCCTGAGGCTGGAGACCACAGTGTGAGAGTCTTCCTCTATCACTCCCTAGCTTTTTTTTCCTTCATTTTCCTTTATTAAGAAATTTTCTACTCACTCTACATACCACCCACAGATCCCATCTCCTCCCTCCTCCCAACCCTCCAGCACTCCCTCCAAAGCCACCCTACATCACCACATTCCCCCAAATCAAGGTCTCCCATGGGGAATCAGCAGAGCCCAGCACACTGAGCCTAGCTAGGCAGATCCAAGACCCTCCCCACTGCACCAAGTCTGCACAATGCATCACAACACGGGCAACGATCTCCCAAAAGCCTGCCTATGCACCAGGGACAGATCCTGATCCCCCTGTCTGGGTGCCCCCCAAACAGTTCGAGCCAAACAACTGTCTTCCATATCCAGAGAGCCTAGACCATTCCCATTAGGGTTCCATAGCCACCAGTCCACAGTTCATGGGATTTCACCAGTGTGGCCGTTCATCTCTGCACTTCATGGTCTCGACTTCCCCTGCCTGCAGAGTCCCTCTTTTCTCCCATTGATTGGACTCCCAGAGCTCAGCCTGGAATCTGGCCATGAATCTCTGCATCTGCCTCCATCAGTCACTGGACAAAGGCTCTAAGATGGCAGTTAGGGTATTCACTAGACCAGTCACCAGAGTAGATCAGTCCAAGCACCCTCTAGACCACTGTCAGCACTCCCAGGTGGGGTCATCCTTGTGGATTCCTGAGAGCCTCCCTGGCACCCTGCCTCTTCCTAGTCCCATAATGTCCTCATCTATCATGGTATCTCCCTCCCTGCCCTCCTACTCTATCCCTGTTCCAGCTCAACCTTCCATTTCCCTATGTTTTCATGCCCCAATCCTCACCCCCCCCACCACCCATTCCCAGTCTGCTCATGTAGATCTCATCCACTTCTCCTTTGCTGGGCCATTTATGTGTCCATCCTAGGGTCTTTTCCTGTTAGCTAGCCTCTCTGAAGCTGTCTGTGAGTTGCAGTCTGGCCATCCCTTTCCTCACATCTAGTATCCACTTATGAGTGAGTACATACTATGTTTCTCTTTCTGAATCTGGGTTACCTAACTCTGGATGATATTTTTTTAGTTCCATCCATTTGCCTGCAAATTTCAGTAGATCATTGTCTTTTTCCTGCTGAGTATTACTCCATTGTGTGAAAAGTGAAAGTAATGGTAGTGGGGGTTATGATAGAGGTCAGAGGGAATGGAAGTGGGGGTGGGTTTGATCTAAACAATGTGTATGTGTATATGAAATTATCAAGCAATAAATAAAACTAATCTTGAAAAGAATGTGTCTGAGTGGCTTCCTTAAACTAGCTGGATAATGTTGTCATGTGTAAGCCAATTAGAATAAAATGATTTTATCTTTAAAACTTTACAAAAAAGCAGCTTCATCTACATTGCTGCAGTAACAGAAAACAGTCTGTGCAAGTCCATGCATGTTATGTTATAGGACTGTCTGGAAAAGTCAAATCAACAGAAAGAATATAGAGGGACAGCCTTCTGTGTTTGAAGATGGGAGTAGGGCATCCTTAGTTGTTTCACATAAGCTAAAATAAGGTGGGGATAAACAAAATCCTAGGATAGCTAAAAGAATCCTGTATAATAAAGCAACCTCAGGAGGCATCATGATCCCCGATCTCAAGCTCTACTATAGAGCTATAGTAAAAGAAACAGCTTGATACTGGCATAAAAACCAACACCTGGACCAATGGAATCAAACTGAAGACCCTGACGTTAATCCACATACCTATGAACATATGATTTTTGACAAAGAAGCCGAAACTGTGCCATGGAAAAAAGAAAGCATCTTCAACAAATGGTGCTGGCATAACTGGATGTCAGCATTCAGAAGATTGCAAATAGATCCATATATGTTGCCATGCACAAAACTCAAGTCCAAGTGGATCAAAGACCTTAACATAAATCCAGTTACACTGAACTTGATAGAAGGAAAGTAGGAAGTAGTCCTTTGGCACAGAACACTTTGGCACAGAAGACCACTTCCTAAATATAACGCCAATAATACAGACACTGAGAGCAAAAAATTAATAAATGGGACCTCCTGAAACTGAGAAACTTTTGTAGAGCAAAGGACATGGTTAATAAGACAAAACAACAGCCTACAGAATGGGAAAAGATTTTCACCAACCCCACATCTGACAGAGGGCCGAACTAAGAGTTCAGATTTGCTCCCCAGTTCTGGAACTCTAGGTGTCCACCAGCATGCAGAATTATTACACATGGGAGTCAGAGACCTGAACTCAGGTTCTCATGATTACCCAGCAGGCATTTTAGAGAGTAAAATAGCCCTATCCTTACTGCCCTATGTTTTCACATTTTTCTTGCTTGTTGGCAAAATACATTTACAAATCTTTTTTTTTCTTAATTTTTTTTTTATTTTACAACACCATTCAGTTCAACATAATAGCCACAGATTCCCCTGTTCTCCCCCTCTCCCCCCTCCCCCTCCCCCAGCCTACCCCCCATTCCCACCTCCTCCAGATCAAGGTCTCCCCCGAGGACCGGGTCAACCTGTTAGACTCAGTCCAGGCAGGTCCATTCCCCCACTCCCAGACCGAGCCAAGTGTCCCTGCATAAGTCCCAGGATTCAAACAGCCAACTCATGCAACGAGCCCAGGACCCGGCACCAACGCACAGTTGCCTCCCAAACAGTTCAAGCCAAATGACTGTCTCACCCATTCAGGGGGCCTGATCCCCCAACTGGACATTTACAAATCTTAAGAATGCTCAAATCCATATTCTCTGGCTGGATTATAACATGACTGTTTCATCATGCCTCACAGAAATGTGGCCCTACCTAATTACTTTTTGGAATCCTGCATACTTTCTTAGAGAGATATTTTAACAATAATGCTATAGATTTCTGACTCATAAATAGAAAGACTCTGTGAAAGAAAACAAGTCAGCAAGTTAAGGAGGCCTTAAGTTATTACACAATGATTTTATGTCCTGTTAGTCTTTTCTTTAAAGGACTAGATGAACAGTCTTTGGTCCTGTGAGTGATATAGTTTTCCCTCCATCTGTGGCACAGTGGGTACCACATCAGTGTAAATTTGCTTACAAACAGCCACAGATAGCAATGAGTACCTGATCCCCATGGCTTCTCTAATCCTCAGTAGGGACACTAGGATTTGAGTTCCACATTTTCTTCTACACAAAATAGTTTCTTGTTTGCTTTATTTTTTTTAAATTATTTAAAATTGTAATCTCATTCTGACCTCAGAGTCTTCAGGTAGCAAGCAAATGACACCTAGCAAACCCAGCCCAGGTTATAATTTTTTATTATGTATAAAAGCAAATCTCAAACAGAATCAAGTGTCACATTTTGTTGAATATGTATTGCTATTGTCTAAAAGTTACCCATATACACATTCTGAAAATTATCCGTTCTTTTACACACATGGGACTTTGGGGAATAAATAAAAATGTTGGCCCTAATATAGGCACATATGTGTGTATGTAGATATGTGTAAATCACACTCAGGCAGAACCTAGAGAGAGCATGCTCTGAGGATAACAGTTGCACAGCAAGTGAGAGAGAAAGACATTCAGTGTCTATTTTTGGTTGTAATTATATTCTTGCATCATATCACTAGTAATGGGCAGCCTATCTTCTAATACGTCTTATTTTCAATAACATTATAGTATTTTCCATATTGTTTTTATATTAAATATGATAAAAATGTGAACTGTGATCTCCATACCACTTTAATTCATGGGAGTTTTGACACCAGTACCTTGCCTCTCATCACTGTCCTTCCCTTTTGGTCCTTTTATACACAGATCTCCTAATATCTGGCCTGAATTCCTCTGGAAATAAAATCTATTGTAACCTTCTAGGGAATATTTGATGTTATATAATGACGAAAGCCTTGCTTTGCTCTACCTCAGCATTTCTCATTAGCCAATTGGGAGTGGACACATTCCCTTCAGTCTTGGGGTCTAGCATGTTGCATAGAGGTAGATTTGTGGCTTTTCAGGTATCCATTCCACAGATTCAATAACAAGGTGACTGAGTGACCTCTGTCACAGTGAGGGTATGCTGTGGGAAAGGCTGGGGAGCTGATAGCCTTGCCTTTTCCAAAACTTCAATGATTAATATTATAGATTTAGGAATAATATTTAATATTTTAGGAAATGTGAACATTAAAATATGTGATAATTTCAGCCCTGAGTCTAATTCTAAAGCTGTAAGAGGGTGTCTCACCTGATCCTTAACAACTTAAAAAGGAGATGAGTCCCCAATACCCTGGTTGAAGTCTTCTAGTGAGATGCATTTGGACTGTCAGTGACCTATTTAGCACTTTAACCACAAGTGGATGTCTATTTTACCACTATCTGCAATCTCGGGATTTTATAGCATTATTTTTTAAACTTAAACCTATATATATATATATTTTACTATTTTTTATAAATTACATTGGAATGGATAATTAAACAAAGTCCTGTCGCAACATGGAATTCAGACTGTTTCCTGTGTGTGACCATGTGTTCAGAGCAGACTGAGTTCCCTGTTTTTATTTTTAAACAATCAGATATGGATTTTGAAGGGACTTTTATTTGTAAAGTCTAGATGCAAACCTACAAGTACTCTCATATACATTCACCGACTGCTTCTTATTGCTCTGGCTTCTGGTCACAGCTGAGATACCAGAATTGACACAGTTACATAACAATTATGAATATTTTAGAAAATGTGTAACAAGAATTCTAATGTCTGGCTTAGTTACATCGTGACTTATTATAAATCTATGTTGCAAAAGTATTTCTGCAAGTAGAATCCACAGACCTCTGCATTGTGTTGACACATGCACATGTTCAAGCAGAGGAGCTTGGTGCTATCTAGATCCATGCTTAGAGTGAACAAGACCAGACCAGCAGCCCCTTGGCTCAGAAGTGATTGGTTCATGCCTCTAATTTTCTCTGGCACTCTAAGCCAGGGGTTGTAATTTTAGTCTGAGCAGATGTTTGCTTTCTCCCACAGCATTGCTCTATTAGAGAACTGTCTGCTTTAGTAGGTATGATGTGAGCAGTTAATGTACCTAGAATAGATTTTCTAGCCCCACAGTTTCTCCAAGAACTGCCGAAGTGTCCCCTCGCTTTACTGTCCAATAGCTGGCAGTGTTTATATCCCATGAACGTCCCTCAGTAGAGAAGGTTGTTGGGAATGTACTTTCAGCTGTAGATGTGTTGTGCTTGAATGTACCTTAGAGAGACCTCTGCATTCAAGTTACAGAAACTTTAGAAAGTTATAGCAAGTCTGTGTTGTCACAATTGACTATTATTTAAAAAATGGGAACTTAATTTCAGAGCTTCTACTCTCTCAACTAAATCTTCTCGCATGTTGTTACCCATGCTGAAAATGAAGGATTAGAAGGACCAAAGGGATGGCTCAGTGGTCAAGAGCATCAGCTGCCCTTATAGAGGACCCAAGTTTGGTTCACATCATCCACATGGCAGCCTGCAACCATCAGTAACTTCAGATATAGAAGATCCAGACCCATCTTCTGTCTTCCATGGGCACTGCATGCAAATAGTGCACCAACACCCACACAGGCAAAGCACACATACACATAAAATAAGCAGAGTCAACCAAAACATTGCCTTCAGCAAATTTGCCCTTGCTCTCTTTCACTGTCTTCTAATATTTAAGGGGTTCTGATATTAAAGTCTTCCTTCTTGCTGTGAACACTTTAATCTCAGCTAGGACGATAGGATCAGTGAGGAGACTGTTTTGTAGCAAAGCAAGGGGCGTTCATCATTGAAACATGATCCTACCTAGGAAAAGGTTATTTACCAACTTGTGTTTCTAAGGAGAACAGGGAAGACCACAGGTGCAGGTTTGAGGGTGGGGCTCATCAATTGTGTCACCTCCTTCTGGGCGACATCTGTTCTGTAGACGAAATGGCCAAGATAGGACTTAAAGGGCCATTAGCCAGACGGGCAGCAGAAGTAGCTCAAAGTGATGACTGGCGGCCCACCAGTGTGCTTCCAAGACCCGCACAGACTGTGCAATCCCAGAGCTGGGGGCTAGAGGGCGCCTCTGAGTCTATAGAGGCAAAAAGCTGCTTAGGTGGCTGAAGGCTGAAACTGAGGTGAGACAACCAAGGAACATTTGCTGAAGGACACTGGCTATCCTGGATGCAGGGAAGTTCTGGAACAGAAGCAGCAGATACCAATGCTGATAAGGCAAGGACCACCTTCTGAAAAGCAGCCATAACTTCTTAGGAAATCTGTATTGTAAATTGCACCCAGCTCTGACCTCACAATTTAGTTACTCTTGTTCAGTAACTCTCCTGGCAGGTGTGTCACTAGCTGAGGAGCAGAGGCAGGATGAGGTCTCAGTCCCCCACTACCCATGCCAGGCTGTGGGCTTCTTGCTGTGGCAGGCTCGCCTTGAGTAGTGGCTGGCAATAAGCTGAGAGCTCACTGTGACTCATCGGATCAAGCGGGAGGCGAGAAAGCAAAGTGAAGCATTTCTCAGCCTTGCATTGATTGCACTTGGTGCTATTTTAATCCTTCTTGGTTCCCTTGTCTTAAAGTTGAGGTGTCCTTCAGGGTGTCAGCCTATGGACGTTGACTAGATGATGGCATGGACATGCCTGGTGAGCATCCCCTAGAGTGAGGCTTCCATGATGTCTATAGCAAGTCCATGCTGGAAAGCAGACTGCTAACTCATTCAGAGACATGTTACCTTGCAAAGACTGACAACAAAGGGCTAATGGCCAGAAGAGGGGAACATGGATGCTTGGCATTGGGTTTGAAACTTGAAGTAGCTCACACAGGCAATAATTGGATGACCATGGTTCGGTTAGGTTGGATACGCAGTTTTATTTGACAACATCTCAAAGACCCTGGGTGAAGGAAAAGGCAAGATTACAGAGCTCAGGGACCAAGGATATTACTGTGGACCCCTTAAGTCTACAGCAGACATGTGTTTTGTTAAAGTTTGGCATTATAAAGGGCCTACTTGACCTTTTCTCTAATGCGAAGCTTTTGCTTCTTGGTTTTCCTTAAAGGTAACTTCACAGCTAGGCAGAACCCGAATACAAAAATGAACCAGGAGGCCTTGTAATATTCCTATTTTAAACTATTTAGATAAATGAGTGTCTTTATGCAGAAAAGATTATTTTGGATATTTGGGAAATGAAAAATGAATTATTTTACAACTATTTTATTTAGAAGCATGAGAGAAATTGGCCACAGTTCAAGATATGCCGTTCCTGGCAATGTGTCAAAACTGTGAAAATAGATTCCAGGAGAGTTCTGTCAGAGGGCTTGGTTGCTAAGTATGGACTCATATCATTCGTGGATGGTCAGTGGAGTATGGGGTGCACCTGCCAAATGGAAGAAAGCTGGATTCCAAAGGTGTTTCTTTGTCACTATGCCCAAGACAAATCTATGTCCCAAATGTGAATTTTTCTTATTGGAGTAAGGAAGCTTCATAAAAGGGAAGAAAAAGCCCCAATTTGCTAATTTTCTCAAAGCAAGTGTGTCCTTCTATCTCTCCAATATGAAGTTTGATTATGACAACTCTGAGTCTGGTGTCTCTTTTAAAATTGGGAGGAAGGGCTAAGGGATAGCTCTGCTGGTAACAGTGCCTCTTAAGTCTGAGGACCTGAGTATGAATCTCCAGAACACATGTACAAATTAGACAGTAGAATGCAAGCATTTGTGAGCTGGCAGAGATCATGCCTCACACAGAGTGGAAGCAGGGAAGGGGGAATTGACACTTGAGGGTATCTTCTGACCTCTACACATGTACCATGATAGGCTTGTGAGGGCACACACACACACCACACACACAGGCATACAGGCACACACACACACACTTTCTTCATATGCAAAAAGTAGTTCATTTTTCTCAAAATGAAGAATAGAAATAGCATTATGCTCTGAATATTAACCCCTGTCACAAGTCCCTCTGTGGAAAGATGTCTCAAGGGCACAAGGAGTTCTGTAACACTTGTATCCCCTTACACCCTTTCCTTCGTGTTTTCTGGCTTCTGCCTAGGCTTTCAGCTGCTTTTGCAAATCACTGATCTGTGGCAATCAATCCAAAGACAGTAAACTGGCCCTTCATACAGCTGTGCTGATCAGAGCTTTCAACTGTGTCTCTAGGGAGAGGGTGGCTTCTGCACAAGTTACAGCCGAATGACACATTTGCAACTTCTTCATGTGAGTCCAGACTGAATGTCACTGATCTAAATTCTCTTCTCAATCTGTGCAGAATATGAGACCTTTATGAGTCAGGTTAGCAATTCCGTAGTGAATTAGCAAGAATGTAACATTTGTGTTGTGACAACAAATGGACCCCAGCTGTTTCCCTCTGTCACAGTCTCTGCAGAGGGTGTCACTCCAGAACCTTCTGAAGCACCCTCTGGTTCAAGAACAATAGCTGTGACATAAAAGGGCACCATGTTTGTGAGTGGCTTAGAGGACAAGGGTGAGGTGAGCCACAAGGCCTGTCTAGTCAATGTTCTGTTCATTTTAAAGGATCTTGGTTAGGTAAGTGGGTAGAGAAATGGAATAAAGAAGTCAATTAACAGTTCATTTACTGAGATTTGGATCCTAGGTGTTCATTGAAATACAGATTTCAAAACTGGAGATATGGTTCAGTGGTTATGCTCTTCCAGAGTGCTTAAACTCAGTTCTCAGCATCTATAATGGCTGATCCAAAGCATTTAAATTTCTGGTTCCATGGGATGTGCCAGTCCATTCTGATCTTCTTGGGCACTAAAACATTCTTGTAGATGAAATGCACATACACATGAAGCAAAATAAAAATTTAATTAAAATATAGATCTTAGGCATGTGTATATATTACAGCCTCTCTCTTTCCCTCCCCCATCCCCACACACAGGAGACACATTACACATATGTCCACATCATTCCATTCATTGTGAAAATTTCAAATTCTTTGTACTAAGTTCCAGTTTTTTATTCTTTAATTTTTAAAATTATGCATGTGGTTTTATGTGTGTTTGTGGTAAGTACACCTGAGTAGGGGTACTCTAAGGTATCAGATCCCCTGTAATTAGAGTTACAAGTAGTTGTGAGCCTACAGAAGAAGGGCATGGGAATCAAATACGGGCCCTCTGAAAAAGCTCTTAGTAGCTGAGCCATCACTCTGGTCTCACATTTTCATCCTTAACACAAGAAGAATGTAAGCAGCTTTTTGAGCATATTTTATGCATCAAATGTCCAAAAGGTTTAACTTCTTCTTTTTAAAGTTTAAAACATTAATGTTCTTATCTCTCTCTAGTCTGAAGTCTGCTCATCAGCTCTGCTTCTCAAAGTTTATGTTAGAAATAGATCAGTGCTTTATAATAATATCCAGAAGCAAAGCATGCCATGTGGAGTCACACAAAACCAGCAACAGTTAAGTTTGAAATCATTGGTGATGATGGGTGTGGGTGTAACTGTAATAAGAGAACAGATTGGTTCACACTTTTGAAGTTTGTGTTGAATCATGGGTTTGCTGAACTCTAGCTTTCCTCATGGGGCCCACTTAGATGTACCTTACCCTGTCTAAGCAGGTCTGACTGTATGTGTTCTTCCTTCCATCCCAGCCACTCAGCGGTATCCACTGACTGCCACCTTGCTCCTGGGCATGTCTGCCTTTGTCTGTCTTCCCTATGGTCACTGAGACACCAGGGATTTTGCCATTCATTTTCCATTTTTATCTAAGTTTTACCCAGCACAGTGTCTTATTGGTCCTGTTAAGTAAATATATGATGAAGGTGCACAGATGTCTTCTCACTCAGGTGATTAGCCAGCTGTTTGCTTCTCCTGAGCTACTGGGGTGGTTTTGGATGAGAAATGTCGGGGCCTGTTGTACTTAATGTTTCCTTTTTTATGTCTATGTGTCAAGTCATAAAAACCAAAGTGACACAGCTGGACCCCAGTTAGCATTGGGTAGTGTTTCCTTTCCTTTACTTATTTCCATGAACTTTTGTTATATCATATGGGTAACTGTTGAAGGTGGCTTCAAGTCTAGTTTTTGTTTGTGGTTTGAACAATGGAAGGTATCACTACTTTTGAAAGGATTATGCATGCCAAGTGTCCCAGCCAATAGGACAGCAATAGAAGCTAACATGTTCCAGTGTGTAGTTTTGTGAGTATGTGCTCCTAAGTAGGGTCACACATACCTTTAGCATGCAGCCAACATTGAGGTTAATGTTAGCAAGACAGCATGGGAAGAGGCTTACAGTAATAAGAGGCTCTGAATGCACACCAGAATGAGGACATATTGAAGGTCAACTTGCCTTCAAGCAGAGGACTCTGACTAGCTCTTCCTGATTTCTTCCTTTCTGTGGATTTCATGGTAATCATGGACTGCATTTCTCTGGGTTCTATTTTAAGTAGCCTTATCCTATAACTCCATTAATTTTCAGTCCTCCATGCTCTTGTAATTTCCTTTTTTAATAGAAATAGTGTATGTTTTGTGTCTATATTTGACTAGAAAAAAGCAATGATACATATTTAAAAAAAAAAAAAGTTTTAGAGAATCACCTCAAAATGTTAGAATTCTTGGTAAATGAGTTTTTTCATAAAGTGCAGAATAAAGCATTTTAAAATAATTTCATTTGTTTTCAAGTTATTTCTGTTTGGAGAGCATCACAATGAATTTCACTTCTTGTAAACACAAACATCTGCAATGCTGTCTGCAGACTCTAGCCCCACATTTATCTAATGCAAGATGAAGAACCTAGTTACAAGAAAACCTGACCTGGAATACAGATTCCCAATTATCAGGACAAATTCTAAAGCAAGTATCATCATTGCCTTAGAAGAAAGATAAATTTGGAGAACTAAAATAACGAGGTAAAAAATCGCCAGAGGAATCCTCCATGAAGAAATCAGACCAAAGAAACCTGAACTCGTGTAGCTACAGTATGCTTCCATCTTGTGAACTGTTCCATCGCGTGCCAAGTGTTTTCATATCCCCAGTTCTTCAGCATGACAGGCAGGCATGTTCTCTTACTAAATGCATTTTTAAGCATCCTTGTGTTTGCTTCTTTGAGCAGGGCTGTGGATTTGGGAGGACACACTGTTCCTTTACTGTCCCTGCACCTACATCCTGGAGAATTGAATATCACTAAACTAATTTTAAAAGTTGTCATTGTGTAAAGAAATTGAAAGCCTGCTATATCTAATGACTCTCTTAGGACAAGAGACACCAATAAGACTTTGAGCCTATGGTTGACTACACCACTACCTTGTACCCAGCTCTAACTGTTGACTTGAGCCTTTTATTTGGTGAGAATTCTCTTTTTTCTTCTGGTTCTAACAACCTATCCCATCACTATGTAGTATATGACATAATGAAATCCAATTAGAAAAACTCTGAGAATGGCCTGGAGATGTGTATACCATTTATATATTTTTCAACCTGATATCACTGAAGATCTACATAAAAGTCAACTAAAAAGCACAAAATGAACGTGAAACCAAAGAGCAGACAGATCACTTTAAGTGAGTTTTTATTCAGTTTAGACATTGTCCAGGTGGCTGGTACACCAGGGAAATACTCCCCTATGGCCATATGGGAGTGGACATTGTGTGTGGTAGGCAAAGATTCTACTCTTTATTTAGGATCCGGATAAGTGGTCCATGTGGGCCTTAAACTTTGATATTCTCTCTCTCTCTCTCTCTCTCTCTCTCTCTCTCTCTCTCTCTCTCTCTCTCTCTCTCTGTCTCTCTCTCTCTCATGTGCCTGGTTTTGCACACCTACATCTCAGGCCCCAATCAATTCTGTTATTTTCTGAATTTCCAAACCCACTTGACTGATGGATTTGGCTCCACTGGGAGGTCCTGACATTTCTTCTCCCTTCGGTGCTAGGACAGTGGCAATATTTATTTGGGCACAAGTACTGACTGTGTCATTATTGTATGATACACCTATAGAAAACAAATCCTGACAGCCACACTGTCTTCTCAGTCTATATACAGGTTCTCAATGGCTTCTTAGAGCCAAACCACCCATTTTGTCCCATGAAGATCTTGAGACAAATCCCCTTCATCTCTAGGTAAATATTGTTGAAATTTCCTCAAAGACTGTAAAGATCAGACAGCACCTGTCATATGCTACAGTATGCTTCTATCTTGTGAACTGTTTCATCACGTGCCAACAATTTTCATGGTCTTAGTTCTTCAGCATGACAGACAGGCATGCTCTCTTACTAAATGCATTTTAAGCATCTTCGTGTTTGCTTCTTTGACTCTTGAATGTTTTTCTCCACTTTGTTTTGAGTTGTGCGACTGCTGTATAATCCACACCTCAGCCATCACTCCTTCCTGCCGACCACCTCCATAGAAAAATGGAGAAATTCTCTAGGATGCATAGGAAAACTTGTAGGTTGGCATGCCCTGGAGGAGTCAGTCTGAAATCTGCCTCCTCTTGCATACTGCAGGGGGCAATCTCCTCAGTCTCAGCTTGTAAAATGTTTCAGAAGCCATGGCCAAGGCAGGCAAGTGAGAAAGGGATTTTGAGGCTGCAACTTCAATGCTTTGTTGAAATGGACAGTGGTGGAGAATATGAGTGAACACTGATAAAGGAGAAGATACTATTCTGAGGTGCCTTTGGGAAAATGAAAGGCAAGGAGGGAGTCTCCATGGAGACCGAAACAGAGAAATCTGAGAGCAAAAGCAGATGGGCAGGATTGCTCACAAATGCTGGGTGCTTTTTAATAATCCACTTAAGACATGGCACTGACTTGGCTAGCCAGACAGCACATCTGTACATGAGTGTAGCGGGGTCTTGGTGTGTTCTCAGTATGCTTCTTATGCCTTGCAGACTTAGTGTCCATGGTGTGAACAATGCCTTTCATAGTACTATTCATTTTGCATTATGAAAATGCTTTGATGGCTCATAAAGGTACCTTTACTGACAATGTTTACAACTTAATAAATACTTAAGTGCTACTGAGCCAAAATGTATGCTATGAAAGATATCCAGGTTATCATCTGATGTCCCTGTTCCCACACATCATACCCACAACAGCTTTGGAAATACAGGGTAGAAAGGACTGCCTAGTGGTGCCCGCCAGACTGCATATTAGGTGGGCTTATTAATCTTATGGTTTCACTGGTTGAGAGAAGGACAGAGAAGATAGTAAAAATTAGGTCCACAGCCCTAGAGGTGCTCACCCATGGACTGGTGCTCACCCATGGACTGGTGCACATTCATGGATGGGGATTGCTTAGTGCTGGCAGCTCTGAGTTCTTCAGGTCACCTCATCTGATCCTGGTCACTGATCTTCATAATCTGCAAGGATGCACTGTGGCTTGCTCCAGGAAGGAGAGGAGATGTTTCCTGTGACCTCATCTACTCCTCTGGGAAATTAACTCCAGCCAATGGCAGTGCCTCAGCATATGAAATCAGGTGGATGTTCCTCACAGGGATCCTAGGAGAATGGAGAGTCTGAATTAGAAGCCATTGCCATCTATTCTCAGGTGACTTCTCTGGAGCATCCCTGGAGGCAGCTTGATTTATCCTCAGTGAAGCATTTGGGTATCCACATCATAGCAACAATGAGTGTGTCTCAGGCCACACATTCATGAAGCCAGAAAAAAATCTGTAGGGATCGACCTAGGCCTACCTGTATGCCAGTTAGACTCCAGCCAGCTGTGCTGTTCTGCATACTGCTCTTCTCCAGCTGTCGATGAGTCAAGTTCCACATTTTGAGGTTCATGACAGAGAAACACTTCTTGAACTAGCACTGAACAAATGATGTCAGGTGCTGTGCCCTGTTCTGAGCTGGATCTCCAAGTGCCTGTAAGCAGTTGCAGATCTGTGGTCTTCAATCAGGTCAAAAGTTACACATTTAACAACTACTTTAAGACATGGACGTAAGGAGCTGTACAGCCAGTGGTAAGCCACACCTGTGTTCCCTGCTTCATAAAGTTGAGAAAGAAGGGTTCCTCTTGGGAAACTGAGGTATAAGTCCATGACTAGCCTGAGCTATATACACTACATACCAATCACCATCAGGAAGAAAAGCAAACTAATTTTTTTTTCAGAACACCAGAGATTTGTAAAACTCAATTATCCTAGAAAAACATTATAAAAAAAAAAAAATACTTCCTCATATGGCAGAAACACATGTATTTTAACTGTAAATCAAAATTGAATAAATATATCTAATAATACAGAATGGCATCTAAGGCAAACATTGGTCATTTTTTCTGTTTCACATTTTTGCCAATAATTTTTATCTGTTGTCTGAAAACCAATTTTTTTTTTTTTTTTACTTTTTCACAATCTTTTTCAATCTCACTCAGTCCATAAATTTTTTCATGGGTCCAAATGATTTGTCCAGTGATCGTATTTAACAAAATTACTGAGATATTTATATAAGGACTTCATTTTATATAGTTAGAGCTTAGCCCCTGAAAATCTTCCAGTCAGTAGGTATTTTATATAAATTATCTTTATGCCTTCTATAGGTATAGATTGTTCAACTATTTTTCTGTGTTTTCCTGAAAAGGATAATTATGAAGGTTTCCACACAAGGTGATACAGCTAAGTGTTTCAAACATGCCATTATTTCAACTTAATTGAAACAGGGTGTTCCTAAAATGCAGTCCTGCCATGAATACCTTCTGTATAGTTGAGAGATCAGAAATATATTGCGACTATCTTGACCATATGTGTCTTTATGCCTTTGTAGCCATTGAAGTGTATTCACACAATCACACTGTGTCTATCAATGAGCCCCAAGACTCCCACTAGCTGATGCCATAGGTGATAAAGGGCATTGATCCAGCATCCCAATCATGCACACACACTTAGTAGGTCAGCATGGTAGCTGCTCTGTTTCTCACTTATAAACATGAAGTAGTCGCAGGCAGACATTGCTTGATATGAGTTAGAAGAGGAGAACTCAGCATTCACTTTTCTGAAGATGTGGAAAATGAAAAAAAGTATTTATAGGATAATGTACCTTAGTCTTTCCCTGTTGGAGCTAAAATCACTCTAGTCTCCGTCTAGTTTGGGCTTCTCGCTGAATGGTAGATGTTGAAGCCGAGGCCTCTTTCTCAGAGTGGTCAGCATTTCTTTGACTGGATTCCACAGTCCTAACCTGAAGTTCAGCTTCCCACCTTAACGTTAATGTTTAGAAAATCCCTCCAGACACATTCCTTTAAAACAAGAGGAATCAGTAAGAGGGGGCACTTGCTGCACCAGGGATGCAAAGATGGCTAGATTTCCTTGCAGCTTCACCCCCCCTTCTTCTCAGTTCCACTTCCTTGGATATTAGCAGACTTATGTCTAGCATCTAGAGATCTTGAATGGTAGACTTTTGATCATTTGGACCCACAAGATTCTTGAACCTAGTCAGTACTTCAAGGCTTAGTGAAAGTCCCTGGAGTTGTATTATAGCAACACAAATAGTTGTGAAGGAGAGTCCAAGGCTATCTGGGAGGTCCTCTTCAACCCACCCACACACAGGAAGCCCTAATTAATAGGGCCAAATAAAAGAAGAACTTGAAGCTAAGCACAGGAGCCAGGTGCTTATAACTCCAGCATTCAGAATGCGGAGGCCCAAAGAAACAGATAATAACTTGAAAGATAGCTCAGACATTTTGTCTGTGTCACAGTGTTCTGCCATTTTCCTTATTAATAACATTAATATGAGAGTTGAGGAGGATAAATTAAATCCACATGGCAATAATAAGAATAAAATTACAAGAATGGTGTAAATTGACAAATTGATTTCTTCACAACATTTAATTGCTTAACATTATCACATGATTGCTGTGAACCATGTATTTTATATTATACAGAATTTAAAAAATTCATTGACCAGAGGCAGAACTCATAGATTACAATGGGATGATGGTCTATATGTAATAGGCTTGGCATCTTGAATCACAGATTCAAGATCTTGAATCACTCTTGGTCTTTATCTTGGTCCATTAGAAAAGGAGAAGGAAGCATGTCTCCTGTCTTTTCCTATTGTGTCTAGGATGCAACCTTCATAGGAGACCTGATTGGTTTTCTTCCAGCTCTGAATACAGAGTTTGGGTACAAATAGATTACCTCTTCCAAGCTTATCAGCTCACTTCTTCTCCAGCCCTTTGGAAGCCTGTGCATGTGATTCCTCCTCTCTGGCTAATACTACTCCCATGGATATTTCTGACTGCATTGCTGGGCAGACAGAAAACATAATTTCAGGTGCAATGAGAATGGAGAGAAATGCATACAGAGCCTATTCTTTTCTCAATAGCATACAGAGCCTATTCTTTTTTAAGGAAGTGGTTACTTGAAAAAGTATATATTTTTTCAGTATTAAACATCTCAAAACATCTCAGCCCAGACTTCAGCTTTTATGTGATAACTTAGTCCTATACTTTTTCTGACATGTTTACTTTCCATTTATCAGCTACTGTTTAGGTTACAAAAATAGTTTTGACTATTTCAGAAAGGGACTACTGCTTTTGTAGCTAGAGTTTTCCTGCCTTGCCCACAGTCAGGACAAATCTTTGTCACCCGCCAGTCCCACAGCCGCTCAGACCCAACCAAGTAAACACAGAGACTTATACTGCTTGCAAACTGTATGGCCGTGGCAGGCTTCTTGCTAACTGTTCTTATAGCATAAATTAATCCATTTCCATAAATCTATACCTTGCCACGTGGCTGGTGGCTTACCGGCGTCTTCGCATGCTGCTGGTCATGGCGGCAGCTGGCAGTGTCTCTGCTCCTCAGCCTTCCACTTCCCAGAATTCTCCTCTCTCCTTGTCCCACCTACTTCCTGCCTGGCCACTGGCCAATCAGTGTTTTATTTATTGACAAATCAGGGCAATTTGCCATACAGACCATACCTTAGCATTCTTTCTATGATGCTTACATGTGTGATAGCTACAAATACACACAAGATTTCATATGTGTACATACAGTGCATGTACCTGTGTATAAAGAGAGTAATTTTCTGGTTTATAGTTCACCTGCCTCCCCCCCCACACACACACCATCTTTGTTTGCATGAAGAGACTGAGAATATAAGTGCAAGGAACTACTTTACTTCTCATCCCCAGCCTTTATAACTTGGGGTCAACATAGGAGCACAGAGAGATAGTTTTGCAGAGATTCACAGAGTCTCCAGGATGCTTAGAAAGTTTGCATGTTGAAATCAACAAATAAATGAGTATGATAGGAAGAACATCCCTCTGGTTTATTGGCCGGGTAGTATATGACCAGCACATCTGCATTAAGCCTGAAATGAATATGAAGTAAAGATAACCAATAGGCAGAGATATAACACTGGAAAGTCATAAGGTTAACAGGTACCAAGGCTGCTGGAGTAATTAATCCATAGCTATGTTCTTTAAATCAGTTGAACAGATCTAGATCTTCTCTAGAATAATCTTGTTCATCATTGCTGCTTACTGTGAATTCGATAGACACTGTATTCATAGACACGCCAATGTTTCCAACTGTTGCAAGAATCCTAAATGGTCTTATAATAAAAGCCCAGAGCCAGATATTGGGGTCAATGCTGAAAGATCAGAGAGACAAAGTAACAAGCCACAGCCACTTCTCACCTAGCCAACTCCTCAGCCTATCCTGTCTCCACAAATTCTCTGACTGACTGTTCCTGAGTCCTCAGCTGAAAAGCTCTCTCTTTCCTGTATCCTCAGGTCTTATATGCCTTTCTCTGCCCCAGCCATTTCACTTCCTAATTCAACCATCCTAGTGCTGGAATTAATGGCATGTGTGCTTCCCAAGTACTGGAGTTAAAGGTGTGGGCCACCACTGCCTTACTCTGTTTCTCTCCTAGACTGGATCAATCTGATGTAGCCAGTGTGGCCTTGAACTCAGAGATCCAGACAGATCTCTGTCTCCCCAGTGCTTGGATTAAAGGTATGTGCCACCACTGCCTGACCTTTCTGTTTAACTGTGGCTAGCTCTGTCCTCTGATCTTCAGGCAAGCTTTATTTCTTAGATTACAATATCATCACATCCAACTGTACAGACAACTTGGTGTTGTCTCTAAAACAACTACTAGAAGACTTAACAGGTCTTTGCATATTTTTAAATGAGTTCAAGTCTTTCTAAGTAAACACAACAAGCAAGAACTCATCATTTCTCCACCAAACACTATAAGAATCAGGTCCTGTGTTTCTCTAGGGAGAGGTTGCATCCCTGGTGTGAGCATCAGTCATGGCTGTGAGTCCTTGGCTGATGACAGTGTAACTCCCTAACTTTCCGGATTCATCTCATATTTAATCCCTCCTCCCCTACTTTGAGTTCAAGGCCTTAACACTAAGTTATTTGTAACAATAGCAGTGAATGTGCATCTCAGAATTTAATGTGGGAAACTCTCACCTGGTGATACGACTGGTTAATATATTTGGTCCTGAAATATACCCACATGACATACAACTTCCTCCCCCAAAATACTGGGAAAGTTATGTAATTACAAGCACCATGGAAACTTGCCTTCATTGCAGATTTGATGCCCAAATATAGATGAGCAAAGCCTTCCAATTCAGAATGCTTAGATAGGCCTTGTTACCTAGGCAACAATGTATTGGAAATAAGATGTCTGCATTCACTCATATTTCTTTTCCAAAATTTACCTTTTAGGTTGCTTTAGAATATAGATTTTGAAGCTGAATACCTAATTTTGAGGAAAAAATAAGATAATTATGACAATTTTGAGATCCATCAGCTTGAAATAAACCCTAAAAGCATAGGGTAGATTCTCTCAGACTAGAAGTCTCGCCATTCGAGTTTCCCATTGAATCTTGGAAAAATGTGCTCGTAATTGAGACCAAACACAGGGCAGTGCAATTAGCAACCAAACCCACAAGAGTCTAGAAGTAGGAAAGTAGCATTTTAACATCCTATGTTTAAGCAACCGAGACCGTACTGGGTAACAAGCCTGAGGCTTGAGCACTAATTGGGAGCCTGAGCAAAGTATGCTGAAGGATAGGCTGGTCTTAGAGACTGGGTTGAGCCTTCTGTTGTCAAAACTCACATTTCATATGCTCTATTTCCTTCTGGCCTCCTTTCTCATCCAAAGAAGCCAATGACACCCTTGCCAGAAAGAGTTTGTTCTGCCCTTCTCTGGCTCCCCTCTGCAGCATGAATGTCTTATCATCCTTCCTTGATACTAGTTATGTGTGCTTCCAAGTCATCCTTATCCAAGCTGTGAGTTGTCTAGGTTGAGGCCAATAACCTTCTGTGTCCTAAAGAAAAGGAGTCAGGGAAGAAGATATATGATATAACCACTAAGTAGTATAGGAATCAGTGAAGTTATAAATTCATGGGGGAAAGGAATCTTGGGTTTTATAGGGACTTGATTTTTTTACAGATGAGCCCCTACTGTTATTGTTGAAAATTGTCTTAATGTCTGTTAGATAAATCAGGGGTGAAACTGTGCAAGTGCAATTGAGATGTGCATCCAGTTCCCCAGTTTCCCATGCTTGGCCACTGCTGCTCTATCAGTAAGCTGAGTAGGTCTGGCAATGGATTATATGAATGTAAAGTTCATAGAGGAGGTATGGAGAGATGAAGTTTAGAGAACCCCCACTCTTACAGAGGACCTGAGTTCAATTCCCAGCACCCATGTCCTTATAAAACTGTCACTACAGCTTGAGATCCAGAGGAAATTAAAGCCTCTGGTCTTTGGGGATATGTATACTCATGTACACACACACACACACACACACACACACACACACACACACACACACACAATTAAAAATGAATTTTAAAATATTTTAAATATATTACAATAAAATTAGAATTAATTTTCAAATCTGACAATCACAAAGAAGCCATGAAGACATTGATAAATTAAAATATATACCTTGTCAGGAAGCAAGTCTGCCATTGTATGTGAGTGCTACAATTGCCTCTTCCAGCCCACATAGAACCTCGATCATGTTTCTCACTTTGCTTTTTCTAAATGTAAAGATCAGGTCAAGTCTGTTGTGAAGAACCCAAGGTCCTGTGCACAGAAGTGTTTGGTATTTCTCATTTTAACATTGTTGTTCTCGCAGAGCAGATCTCATCTTTTGCACATCTTCCTTATTCATCTCTCAAATTCTCCAGTCTGGGAACCACTTTGCCCTTCAAGTAGGCATGATAATTAATCTAGATCAGGTTTCCCTAGGCAAGCAGGTGATTGCTGGCCAAGACCCCACTTTTTCTGAGCGTTTAAGAACAAATTCTCTGAATGTACATAGGAAATGCTCTGTAGTTACCTGGCATGTAGGACTTGCAGTGAGCTCTGTAAAGTTAAGTTCCCTGTTACTCTGCACCAGGACTGCACGTTCGCTGCTGCCTGGTGCAGCTGGATCAGACACCGGGCTCTCATTTCCATGAAAGAGAGCCAGGCTTACATTAGCACAGGGCATGACAAGATAAAAAATAGATTCATTATTTGACCAGCTGATGAGTCTGCCAGCAGAGCTTGTGGATTTAAATTACAAAATGGGGGGAACTGGAGCAATGTGAAGTGGTTATCAGCCTTCTGCTTTTGTCTCTAGGCAAGACCTTACCTAAATTATTTCCAACAATTATTGCCTATGGTAGTCTCACAGATCCCCCTTCGAGGAGATATAGCCTGGCCCAGGAATTCATTTTCGTAGCTGATAACATGAGTAGTGAGAAAAGCTATTCTTCCTAAGGGATGCGCACTGTGGTCCTCACAGGACTGTCCCCACAAAAAGCTCCACTACCCCAGGCATATTTCTGACAGACATGAAATCATGCAGTGAGAAAGCACACAGACTGCCCCCCTCACAGACTGTAAGCACAGCCTTGTCCCCAGGCCTGTGTGCTGATGACTTTGGTACAATCTTGTTAATGGCACCTTGGTCTTTCAACTATAGCTTCCCTACACCTTCCATAATTTTATCTTTTCAAAAAGATGGAGAAAGATTGAGTACTTGAGGCAATGAAAAAGCCATCATAACATAAAATAACATAATATAATTTATGTCAGTCAGGGAGGATTAATAATTATTTGTGGTTTATGAGAAAGGATCTTGGTTAAGAAATATGTTGGGGAACACAGAGTTAAAACTCCAGTCTCTGGCTCATTCACTCGCAGATTTTTCACAGGTAAATGGTCATTGCTGTTATTTCTGTTATGAGCACATTGGAAGCCTATGTGGTGTAGAAATTAGGCATGAGGACAGAAGAAGCTGAGGAGGTTGAGGGACTTTGAAGATACCAAATGGAACACTGTGAGTCTCACAGATCATCAAGTCCCCCCTTACTGACTCTCATGCCATCCACAAATGGATACCTTTGTCTTTCCCTTCATAAGAGCCTGGTATACACTAACTCTAGAAAAGTGTAAAGCTAAGTTTGAGCTGTGCGTTTATTAGCTTGTTATTTATTCATTTATTTATTTACAAAGCCCTTCTTATTCAACACCAGAAAAATCTGAGAACTATCCTGTGCTTTTCTAGCATAACCTCTACTATTAATGCCTGTTCTTGCACAATCCTCCACTAACTCTTAATTACAAAAATTACATATAAAAGCACAAAAATAATTGGAAGATACTATATAGCCATTTATAGGCTTTATTTAAGTAAGAAAATCAATCTCTGTTTTCTGGTACCATGATGTCTTGCAATTAAGTAAACCAAAAAGTAAGTTGGCTATGGAAAAATAAAGAATGTTGGACAGTAAACATTCAGTGACAAGTCATTGTGTGTGGAGGCAGAGGCTGTACTTTTCCCTTAATTGTTTTTTAACCATGAGAATACATTTTCTACAAAATCTATCATAGAAGGTATAATACACAAATCAAACAAATGTATTTTAAAATTATCAAGCATTACACCACAACTCACACCTAATTATAATTAGTTCTTTTAAAGGTACATTTTATTCTTTATTTATGTTTATGTCTCTGCGTAAGTATATTCATGTCCATTCTGGCCTCAGAGGCCAGAAGAGAGAGTCATATACCCCAGAGAAATTTGCAGGCAATTTTGAACCACCCAACAGGACTCTTGAACCAAACTCTGGTCCTCCAAGAGTGCAATACATGTTCTTAATTACTGAGCTATCTCTCCAGCCCTATAATTACTTCTTAAAGCAACTTTAGTCTTTGCTTACAAATGGAACAGTAGCTGCTAAAACCCCTCTTCGTTGATTGATCACAGTTCATAGTACATACATATATATGTTCAAATCCCATTTTACAGTTTGACTTTAAATTTATAGACAATAACCTTACTGTGGTATTTTGAATGAGAATGGTTCCTATAAGCTCATGTAGTAGAATGCTTCATCCCCAGTTGGTGGAACTGTTTGGGAAGGATTGGGAACTGTGGCCTTGTTGGAGAAGGTATGTACCTGGGAGCAGGCTTTGAGTTTTTAAAAGTCCACATCATTCCTAGTTATTTCTCTCTCTCTACCTCCTCCTTGTAGATCAGCATTTGAGCTCTCAGATGTTCCTGCCAGCATGGCTTTGCTCTGCCATCATAAACGCTAACTCTCTGAAACTGTAAGCCCATCAAAAGCTTTCTTTTGTAGGTTGACTTAGTCATGGTGTGATATTACAGCAATAGAGAAGTAACCAAGACAGTTTCCATTATTAATAATCAGAAAATCACAATTTATTCAAAGGAAGACAATGTTTTCCAGATGCCTTGTTTTATTGATTTAGGTATATAAGAACCAGGGTAGACTTTATGCAAAACTAGAACCTATGAACACTGGTTAATTTCTTATTCTATCTGAATGCCAGATAGATGGTGAACAATTTCAAGAAGTTAGTATGCTTAAGGAAGAAAAGACTGTAAGAAGATTCTGCTCTATGTCAATGGACAAGTTCAGAAGACTATACCTTGTCCATTACATATAGCACTGTTCCTTTCAGGAGGATATTCAGTTTGAAGGATTGCTATGTCCCATGTGTACTTCACAGTGAATTTATTGTGTTAACTTATACTTCCTTCTGAATATACATTGAGCCTATGCCTGTCCTCAGAAGGAAAGGAAATTCAGATATCCCATGACAATGACTGCCAGAAGAAGTTTCTAGAACTCAAACAGGAGGATGAAATGAGAAAATGTTCTGAAACCAAATGACTTTATTGATCAAAGTAAATGGTACAAAATGAGTTACCCTGTAGCATTCAACAACTGTTAGCTGTTTTGGAAACTCATATAAACTTTGAACTGAGTGGTCAGAGAAAATGTCAAAGAGGTCATCATGGGTTTCTACAATGGTGACATTAATCAGGCTATGTGTGTAAAGGCTCTGCAACAAGGGAGCACTCTAAACAGAGCAGGAAAAGTCATGTGTGTGGTCACCAAAATGTCCAATATAGTCTGTTTTCTGTTGTCTCCTGACACAAGCCCTCACAGCCCATTTGGACAGCACAAGCAGCCCCCGATATAATATTTGTACAAACTTTAGTTTAGAAATACAGATTCATAACCCAGGAAAGAGAGAAAGCTACTCTGGAAAGAAAAACACCAAACAGGTATATTCTGTTTAATGTGTACATTGGACCTCAGAACTTTCTGTATTATTATAACTTGGGATACAAACTAGGTAATTCTTCTTCTGTGTGTGTTTTTAATAGTGCTTATTGTAGGAAAGAAGCCTCATATCTTGTTCATCCCAACCTTCAGTTCACAGAGTAGAACATATCTGTCCTCAGGAGAACTTATCCCCTTTAATTCAGTCTCATTTACTCTGAATACATTTGCCAAGTCATTTGGAAAAACTGGACCCCTGGAAAACATGAAGAGCCTCATTCCTTAGGGTGGTGATTTTCGTTGCAGGTATAAAAGGTACATTGAAATGGTGCATGGTCTTATCTTCTCCTGGCTGGCATGGTTTACCATCTCCTGATGTGAAAGAAGCGACACATAAGGACAGGCCCATGAACATTTATGGAGTTTGGTCCAAACACCATATCAGTATCTGTGTTTGTGTGACACAACACAGAGAGATATACACAGAATACTGATATCAATGTAGGCCAGCTGGTGGCTTTCTGAAGCATCATTAGGTTCAGTTGTTGTGAAGAATCAAGAACTTTCCCCCTGAGACTGTTTGGATTAAAGGTAGAACCTCTGTCACACTACATCATCCTTGCCCATGAATTAATAAGACTCTAAAGTGTCTCTCCCATCTTTACCTTGATGCCCTCTTACATGATTGATCCCGACTGAGCTACTAAGAGCACAGTGGACATCAAGAGTGAGGGAATAGTTGAGAATGAGAAATCAAAATGTAACAGGAACAATATTCACATAATTTCTCATTGATGATTTTTTGTTTACTTATTAGGATTTTCCTGGTACTTTAAATGAAGGAGATTTGAGAATCAGGAAAGACAATATCCCAAAGCCACATAGTAGAAAAGGAACTGGAAGAATCAATCAGGCACTCCATGGGTTAGCCTGTCTCAGAAAGGCCAGACCAAATTTTGCCTCCTTCTTCTTCTTGGTCAAATCAGTGTGATTAATTCCACAGCTCTTTTTTTTTCTGTGGACCCTCCCTGCCAAGGCCACTACTATGGCTCTTTCAACATATTACTGGAAATCATGGCAGTACTTCCTTCTCTCACTCACAAATTCCCAGTGCCTTCAGACCCAGCTATCTGCTGCACTGGGGAATGAACATAGCTTCGCTATGATGTCCAGACACCATAGCTTCTGATATTGATTCTCATAACACCATGACCTGCATTGCAGCTCATGATATGTTGAGACTTTTTTTTTCTCATTCTTATGATATTTTGTAAGAGAATTACATGCTACATGCTCCAAACACTTTTTAATTGTTTTAAATGTCTGAGTAAATCTTGAGTCAGTTGATGAATGGATTTTAGGAATAGTCAAAACTCAGAAAGATAACTCTGGGCAGAATGTGAGATTGGTGGTGGGTGAGATGCCTACATCATTGGAGCAGTCTCTTTTTTCCAGGCAACAAGAATTTCAGTTTCAGCCAGCTGCTCCCTTGAGAAAATCTGCTGTGTAAGATTGGATGTGTTCATATGTATGTCTGCAGAAGGTTCCCACATCCCGCTGCTGTGTGCTGAACACCCCAGCCAACACATTCCTATGTTGGTGTCTGCAACCTAAGAGATGGTGCAAGTACAGGAGCATTTGGGCTGTGATGAAGTTCTTCACAGTCTGTGGCAGTAGATTTATCAATAGAAGAGCTGAGATGGCCACACTTAACTGCATGAGAGTGAGAGACAGTGTTGAGGTATCTGTGTAGATGAGGTGAGGTACCCGCAGCTGCACTAACAAAGAGAAGTCAAAAATGCAAATTAGGGCTCTTCAGAGAGAGAGAGAGTAGACAGAGAAATATATATTTTCTTTATTCTCCCTCTCTCCCTTCCAACCACCAACCTCATTTTAAAAACTGTTTCACACAACTGTGGTGATGGATAAGTTAAAACCAATAGGAAAAGCCAGGCTTACAGAATCCCTATTCTTTTTGCAACCTATTCTTTTTGCAAAGCTTTATTCTGAAGGTTTTACATTGTTTGAGGTCTGCAAACAGCACAGAGTCACATCATGTCAAAAAGAAACTCCTGGAAACAACTTCGAGTTTTATCCTCTTCTGAAGTTGTTCACTTCAGCTTGCCTCTTCTTTAGAAGTCTAGTCAACATTCTCTGTGGGGTCTATATCTCCATGCCTTCCACCCTCTCTGCTCACAAACAGTACTTTACCATCCACAGACTATTAGACAGAGCTAGAGCTGTTCTTTCTTAAATTATTCAGACTCTGTGTACCAACCTGGATTACGAGGTGGGAAGAATTTCTGTCAGAGATTTTATCTGAGCATACCCTGTGATGTTGAGAGTGTACCCTTCAGAGATGCCAAACTTTCTGATTGTCAGAATGAATCTGTGTTCCCTGGTCTATGACATATTCTCCTCCTCAGTACCTGAGATATTGTCTACCAATAGTTTCTTTAAGGACAACTTAAGTATTTTATCCTTTGCTGAGGCTGTTGTATTAGACACCTTTCTCCAAGTGCTTCCTTTCCTGCCAACATGTACTTGAGTCCACAGTTGGTGAGAGTTTCGTGGCTTGTGTTAGCTTCTCTCATCTTGGAGGGGAATTGGGGATGCATGGGGTACAGTACAGAGGTTAATTCTCGGTGGGTTTTGTGCAGACCAGCTGCAATTAGACCTGCACATGCAGGGACACAAGATGTCAGAGAATTATCCCTGGTCACATGTGGCCCTTGGCACAATTCTTCACCTTGAATGGTGTCACAAGAAGCCCTTATTTCAGCTGATGCAGTGATACTGCATACAGATTTAGCCTCTATCTTGAAAGACAAGGGCAATAGTGACTACAAGAGTGTTGATGCTGAGTGACATGCGACATTGTGTGTACAATCCTTGGGAAGGTCTCTCACCCTTCTTGGTGTAACAATTTTTAGGAAACTAGAGTATCTGGAGCACATAACAGTTCTATGTTTAGCTCTTAGGCAAGGAAATCACCCTATCTCAGGCAGCAGGAGTGTGTGGGAGGCTGGATTTGACTCCTGCAAGTAGAAATCCCTGGAGCCTGAACAGGAGTTCTGTGTCCCACTGTGGTAGTTTGAATGTAATTGGCCCCCATAATCTCATGGGGAGTGGCAATATTAGGAGGTGTGGCATTGTTGGAGTGGGTATGGCCTTGTTGGAGGAAGTGTGTCACTGTGGGGGCTGCTTTGAGGTTTCCTATGCTCAGGATACCATCTACTGTCTCAGTCAATTTCCTGCTGCCTAGCACATGTAGAACTCAGCTCCAGAACCACATCTGCCTGCATGGCACCATGATTTTAATGGACTGAATTTCTGGACTGTAAGGAAGCCACCCCAATTAAATGTTTTCTTCATAAGAGTTTCTGTGGTCATGGTGTCTCTTCACAGCAATAAAAATGCAAGACAACCACTCTCATATATTTTCTCTGCTGGGGACTCTATATTTAACCAGGTGAGTGAGACTCTTCCCAGAGGAGTGGCGTCATGCACCGGTACCTTCTTGAATAGGACTGCCAATTTACAGAGGAGTCTGGTGAGAGATAACTACTTTGGAGATCTTCTGACAAAGTTCTTGTTTCCATGGAACATTATTAGATTTCATTTGCTATTTTCAGATTTTCTAAATGCAGTTCTACTCTAAAGAGTAGTATGTTTTTTTGTGAAATGCTCTTGACATTTCTAACAGCTGCAGTGTGGGATAACATGCTCATTGCTGTTGCTAGATTCTTTCGTGTCACATTCACATTTAAACCACAGGCTCCACACCTAGTACCTTCTTCACTCAATTCTTATGAAGATAAATGTGTTAACAAAGTATTTTTAAGTTTGTTCAATCATCCTTCTCAAAAATACCCTGGCTAAATCTGTAGGTGGCTTGAGAAACAAAATAAATGCAGAAAATACGGCTTCCTAAAATCTTCACCATTTTATGTACCACTTTGAACTTGAAAATTTATCAATTGTATATTTATTTAAGAGTAGTGACTCATTGTGAATAAATACTTAATTTTTAAAAAATATTTGTTTAACCATTTGTGTGTGTGTGTGTGTGTGTGTGTGTGTGTGTGTGTGTGTATGAGTATAGGTGTAATACATGCATGCAATATCATAGAGGCCAGAGGAGGGCTTTGAGATCCCTGGAACTGATATTACAAGTGGCTGTGGACCTGAACTCAGATCCTCTGCAAGAGCAGTACATGCTCATAACCACTGAGCTATCTCTCCAACCTGTACTTTAATTTTTTTTTGTGCTCACAAGTTAGCATTTTTCAGACCCTTCTACACAGCAGGAGGACAAGTCATAAGCTATGTGTATGTAGTTCGATGTCTTTGCATGTGACAATGTGTGTATATGGGTGTATGTGCATATATGTATGTACTGTATCATAAAAGACTAGTATTTCTGAAGGAGAAGAAACCAAGAAAGAAAAAGAGGACAGCTCTCCTCTTTGTCATGTGGAGATGGCATTTGCTATCTGTATCTGCTCTGCTGCCTCACTCCCCACTTCCTGCCTGGGGAGACTCTGTGGTTCAAAATCAACTGTTCATTCAAGGCAGGATTGTCCTTCTCTTTACTCACTTGCTCATCCTAGCAGAGAACAGGACTGAAACGTTGCCTCAAAGGGAGACTTGGAGTTCAGGCGTGGTGCTGGTCGTGAGCTGTGTTGCTCATACTGCTGACTCACTCTTCCTGGTGAGTGAACCACACCTGGCCACTCACATACCAGATGATTGCAGTTCAAGGTTGCATCTGCCTTGTTAGTCAAGCAACCAAATGCTTACCTGACAATTTTGGGACAGAATGATTTACATATCATAACAAAATTGCAGACAGGTGATTCGCTTGTCAATCATTGTTGGCCTTGATACATCACTTCATGTTTTAATTTTAGATTTGTTCTGTATAGAAATGAAAAATGATCAATCCCATCTTTAAGGCATGGAGATTTTTTCACAGGCACATGCTCTGTAGGATTCCATTGGTTAAGTTCTTATGCTCCATAATATGCACCCTTTGACACAAATTATGTTCTGAAGAGCATCATATTATATGTAAGAAAAGAACCAGGATTCAAATGTAATAGCATTCTGGAGAGATTTGGGTATAGCCATACCTGGATGGCATTCAGAAGTTATCTTAATGCTTGAAGTCAACAAAGTAACTTCCTAGATCTAACCAAGGTGAACAGTTACTGCTCCTGTTCATTATGGCTTAGACTCCAAAAGCAAAGGAAAAGCCAGTCACTACCCTGAATTCCAGAATTAGCACTTGACTCATTGTAAGGTTTCCTCTCAAAAGTCCAGCTGAGTTCTTGCTTAGACTCTGAAGGAAAAGGCCCTAGTTATAGCTGACCAAAAAATAAAAATAAATAAAAAAAAGGTTGACAGGGAAGTGAAGAACATCTGCATTTATTTAAGGAATCACCATTCAGGTGAATGAAATCAGGGCAGTCCCAAGTAACCTCCCACAAAGCCAGAGTGAGAGACATTTTGTAGGGAATTTCCATAAAAGTTGTTCTCAAAGGAAAGTCCAAATTCATTCTGGATGGTCAGCCAGGTGCTGTAACAGGGAGATGCTATGGCTAGCAGATACTGACTCCTGGAGCAGTCTGTGGTTTGATCTTCAGCAAGCCTGCGTGCTACCTTCTCGTGCATCCCAGTTGCATTTGGCAATCTTACCTTCATATTGTTGTGATAGTGGCACAGTTAGAACAAGCAGGCCCATGAGAGATCTTCTCACCCTGAGCATGTATGTTAGCATGGCACTTCAAATACTCATTTCACTAAGTGTGTCCCCTGTGACCTAAGGGGTAGGTCACTGGAAGCATCTCCTGCTGCACCAGCCCTGTGTGGCCCTGCTGAGTACCCCACACTCTTGCAAACTGAAGGACCTGAGAGATACACCCGGATTACTGTCTTTTGTCATGGTTTCCAGAATGACTTTCTTTTTGTTTAAATTTTCAGGAACAGAATGTATGGAAGTGGTTTCATTTATTGTACATAGCACTCTATCTTGAGAAGGATATCAATTTACATTTCATTCTTATTTTACTATTGTATATGAAAAGCAAAGAAAAAAGTGAATTGTTTAATTAGAAGTAAACACATGCGCCCTGTAATACAGCATGTCAGGGTCTAAGAGAGATGAGCTCAGAAGCAGGGGGGTATTCATGTCTCTTAATCCAGTTACAAACATGTGCACAGGTGAATCCAGGATAAGACCTTAGTGTGCTCACAAAGACTTCCAGGAAGAGCTGATTGAGCAATATAGGAAGAGAAGACAGATATGAGATTTTCTTGAGAGAAGAACAATGCTTTAAAGATAGATGTAGGGGGAAAATGATTCTGTATATGAAGAAATTGCTCTCAGGAAGGGTTTTAACTTACAAGGTAGGAGCAAGGTTGGATTGTCTTCAAGGTAGAGAGAGAAGAGGGGGGCTGTCACAAAAGGAGTTGTGGGAAGCTGTGAAACATGGAATATATTGTTGTGTGTATCAGTTGTAAAAATAATGACTCTGAAATTCAAAGTTGTTAAAGATAGCACATCTAAATTTACGTGGAAGCCACCCTCCTCATGATGGGGGTCGCCTCTGCTTTATTATACCTAAAGTGCATGTCTGAGAACATGGCACTAGGGGACCTGCTCGTTCAGCTGTTGCTGTGGATCACATGATTTCATTACTGTGTTCCTGCTGCATATTTGTGTATTAATAGTAACAAACTATTGAGTTGAGTCAAATGCATTACATTTTTAAAGCATCTGATTTCTAAGGTTGGAGATGTGCTTTTCTATTTGTATTGCACCCCTCTTTCAAGACTAAGCCTGGGAAAATTTGCATTTTAGAGTCTTTATTGTTCTTTCCCACCACTGGGGCTTGGTAGGAGCAAGGCTTTCACTGTTCAGACCTGTCTGGAAGCTCTGAAGTCTGAAGGTGACACACGGGTCAGGATTGATTTCCTAGGCAAGTTACCTACTACTTGACAACTTTTCTGAAGCTCGATTGACATCTTCTTTGTAAAAAAAAGTCTGGTACTGGAAGTTCAATAGGAACGATAAATATAAAAGTTACTGTCATAATGGAGTGCTGTTCTGCTGAGTGTGGAAATCCATGGGGGGGGCAATGCAGATGAAATACTGGAGAATATATACAAACTGAAAGTCGAGAGAACATTTGATGTGCTTTGATTATAATTATTCTAGCAGGAATTGCTTAAGCTTCTAAAACAAAAGTGGCTTTTAAGTGTCTTTTTAAGACAATGCTATGTCAAATTTCTAGCATAAATTTAGATAATTCCCTCTGAGACACTCTTAGCAATAAAAGCAAAAAAAAAAATGCAGAAGTCACCTGACCATGGCTGACACAGCACTCTGGACTCACAGGAGCCTCAAGATCCATCATTCCAGGAGGTCTGATGATGTTCTTTGTAAAGTGGTATAGATAAGTCTAAACAAGCTGAATATTTACAAAAATTACACAGTAATAACAGATACTTTCTGGGCAAAGGTGTGTGTTAAGCCTAATGACCTTCATTACATCATTGGGACTTCCATGTGAAAAGAGAGAACTGACTCCTAAAAGTTGCCCTCTACATGCATTCCATGGGATATGAGCTCACACAGTAAATAAATGCAATAATTTTTAAGTGGCTAAAGAAAGGCCTTATTGTATTTTTATAAATCTGTTCACTTTTACATATGTATGACAATAATTACAGCATTAGAATTTACCCAAGAGCAGAAGAAACAATAAAAATAAGTCACTCTTGCAGATCACAAGACCACAGAGGAAGAGAGAGATAATGGATCTCATAGACCATGGACTTAACTGGGTTGCTTAGAAGCCATGGTTCACAGAGAGATGAACCAACCATTCAAGACACAAGAGACTTTTGCAAAAAAAAAATAGGTGTGATATAGGAAAAGATATAGAATTTATGCCAATTCCAGTTCAATTTCTGCCTGTGTGTAAGATCTTAATTGGTACTCTTAGCATCTCTGAGTATTTTTTTTTTCATGTCTTGGACACAGTAGCTCCTAATTTGCAGTCAGTTTCTGTAGTGGTTTGAAAGACCTACTGGCTCATATATTTGAACACTTTCTCAAATGCTGGTAGTTGGTGATGATGTTTGGGGAGGTTATAGAGCCTTTTGAAGATTCATCGTTGATAGAGTAAATACCGCACCAGGGGTACGCTTTGAAGGTGTATAGCCTCACTCTATTTCCTGTTTGTTCTCATTGCTTCCCATATGTAGGCATAAATGTGAGCATCTGGCTTCCTGCTGCTGGGTCATGCCTTCCCTGACATTATAGACTCTAGCCTTCTGGAACAGTGAACTGAAATAAACCCACTTCTTCAAGTTGTTTGTTTGGTTGTGGTGTTTTATCACACCAACAGAATGGTAACTAATGCAGGTATTGCAAATGGAAGAAACACAAGTGGGTAGCCCAAGGCAAGATGTAATCAGGGTCTGCTACTGAAGAATATAGTTTGCCAGTATTTGTTACAAGAGTTTTATTTAAAATTTAGAGCACAATAAGAGAGATCTGGTTATGTATAGGATAGTGTCCATTAGGAATAGACTCAAATGGAATGACCATAGGTATGTTCTTTGAATGGTCTTTCAGCGGTTCAGGTGGATCTTACATGACCTTGTGCTTGCAGAAACCATGTTCACCACAGGAGATGACTATGGTTATTAGATTTAAAACCTTGATGCACTGAACACTTGCTAACTAGAACATTCTCGTATCATTCATTCTACTCTTTTATCTATGTCTAAACAAGACTTTATAAACAGACACTGCATTTATCTTTATTTTTTTGTAAGCCCTTGTGGTATGAATGGCAGTGATGAGCACACCATGGGAATATCATCCCAAAGTTTGAAGAGCCTTCTGCATTGCACAGAGGCGATGCAGGGAAAAGAGAATGGTTCATCACCAGGTACCAACAGACAGCAACCTGGTGGCTGCAGACAATCCCGCTGATTGTGCTGGGCTCTGCAGTTTGTAGGATGAAACACAGCATGCAGATATTTTCCATTCTCATTAACCTCCCTTTTAACTCTCTGCTTATTTTCATTCTCTTTTAAAATTGCTCTTGAAAAGAGAGGAGAGAAAAATGAAAATGAAATATTTAAGGAACAAATGACTGTAAGATGAGGACTTGCATTGGAGAGCAGTGAAGATCAAATTTGGTGTTATTTTTATAGAAATGCAATGTGTTGTCTGTGGATTTCACATATGGCAATGGTCAGGCTATAAACTGGTAGCTAAGAGTCCTGGTACCAGGAAGGATACATGGCAGTGGGACCTCCTCCTCCTTTTAGTGATGCATGACATCTTTTCTTTGTAAAGACGGTCTACATTGTTAACCTTCTCTGATCTTCCTTTTTCCTCCCTTTCATTTTCTCCCCACTTCCTTCATTTCTGTTCCAATTTCTAAAGTAGATGTAGCTTAAGGATGTGGTCTTTGCCCCCCCGCACCTGCTACCTCCTTTTTAGATGGAATCTCTCCAAACTTCCCATTATTCTCTTTGGTAGAAGACTGTCAAGGCCAAGGCCCTCTATGGAATGTTCTCCATTCCCCTATTTATGCTTAGCAGCCCTGAAACCTCCCTTTAGGATTCCTTCATGTCCCTGTGGAGAGACACTCACTCTGTACATTTTATCTTCCTGAGTCTAGACATGTGTTTTATTCAGTCTTTAAACAAAGATCTCTTAAGCTACAAAAACATTTTTTGTAGCTTCCTTCTGTCTTTTCAGAGAGAAAGAACAGAACTAACTTTAACCTTCATTGTGTTGGTACTGCTGACATCTTACCCTATGGAGCCGTCTACATTGAGGTGTTTTTCCTGTCTTCTCCCTCCAGTGCCAGGCTCTCCTAAATGTCACGCTTCTGAGTTAGTTTTCTCATGTCATCATGTGCCTTGTGAGTCTGCACCCCACATTCTGCAGTGGCCATCTTCAGGTACAGCACTGCTCAGAGAGAGTGAGCTCCTGACCCCACACGGCTTTCTCCTTATTCTTTGCCGTACCCAAGCTTCCTGTGGTTAAAACAACTGCAAAGGAATGAACATCTGTCTTCTTGATATTTAATCCTGTGTAACATTCAAGGTCCACAGAGTGCCCCCTTTTGCTTGCTGGTACTGTTGGAGAGTATGGCTTTTGTACCATGGTTTTGATAAGACAACAGCTGCATCAGAACATACCTCTTACTATGATTCTTCCCTTATAGGTAAAGGTAACAGGAAAGGTCTCTTCTGGTAGCCAGTGATATCCAAGTCAATACATGGAAATGAGAAATCAATGTTTGCAGAAAACCTTCTCTGCTATGATGACTTTTATCAATCACTCCATGAGGTTTCTTTTCAGATGTAGGCTATAGCCTTAGGAAGCCTGTTTACTCTGTCCCCTGTGACTCAGTATCTGAAAGTCTACCCTGCTTCCAAAGTGGACACATGCTAGTCTATTATTGGGTGATCTCACCAATGCCATGTCATCAGTCCCCTGGTATCATTCATGTTTAGTCTAAATTCAAGGTCTATCATTTATTTAAAAGGCTTATGATTGGTAATTTGAGTTGTCAACTTGACTGGATTAAAAGCAGCTAGAACAGAGTGAGATAGACTTTAGATGTGCCTGTGAAGATGTTTCCAGAAAGAGTTACGGAGAGATGGAAGAGCCATGCTAAAAGTGGTGAAGCCTTCTCATGGACAGGGCTTCTGGACTCAATTTAAAGAGGGAAAAGAAGCATGTACCTGAGCCCAGCATTCTCCTTTCTCTGCTTCTTGGCTGGTGCCATAAAGTTCATCCCTGAGAACTACGAGCCAAAATAAATCATTCCCCATGAAGATGTACTCCATAAGGTATTAGAGATTTATATCTAGTTATTTCATATCGAATTATATCAACTAGTTAACTCTTGATGTTGGATTCCAGGGCTATGGCTGTGTGATATCTTCTCTTGTCATTTCACCATTCTGTGTGTTCTGGAAAAAAATCATTAGGAGGAACCTCAAAGGACAACCTTTCACCTTTTGTTTGTAGAGCCCATCCCCATAGCACGTGTTCTCAAACATGCAAATATCTATGGGCTGGAGGACCCCTTAGTCCCCTGAATGGGATCTTCTGGAAAGAATGGATTTCCTCTTGCTACTAAATGGGTGATCATAAGAGGCAGCTAACTCATTCTGTTTCTGTTTTCATTGCTCCTTGAAACTGTTAACCAGGCGTGGATACCAGGAGCCAGATCTTAGGATCGGAAGGTGAGAATGGAGACGGACTCTCTTCTGGTGGCAGCATCATCTGCGTCTGAAGTATTTCATACAAGCCTGCGGCTTGTTTTCCATGTAGGACAGCTGGACCGCAGTCTTCCTCAGAGTATGGAGTCTTGCTGCTGTCTCTCAGCTTGGTATCCCAGCCATTGGATGGCAGATGCCTGACCTTTCTAGGATCTTATTTCCCTTGGGAGGTGATTTGGGAGTCACTTATCCATCTCATGACTCTGCTTCCTTTCCTGTGTTTTCCTTCTCCTCTCCTATTGGTTTCTGTCTGGTTCATAATTTATAGTTGCACATTAGCAGATTTAACATGTAGTTTTTAGGACACACTGTTGGGGAGGTGGTGGGTATAGAATCCAGACTGAACTCCACACTCTAATGGAAGTGTCTGTCTGGGGAGTGGCTATTCCATGCTCTTAAAGCAGAAAGTTGTGTGACCAGCCCCACAGTCCTTATACTTGTTACAAGGACACCTAATGCCAACAAGATATGGCTTACTTTTGGCCTTGAATACTCTAATTGTACAATTTCACTCAGGGAAGTTAAATGTAAGTGAAGTCCTGGGAGCACAGTAAGAGGAAGGAGACACTGGACTGATGACATGATCTCTCTTTCTCTCTATTTCTCTATCATATCATACATTATATCTCTCTCTATTATATCATACATCATATATATCATATATATAATATCTTATGCATACATATATATTACAATATATATTATGTATGTATCATTTTTTTCTTCTGGTCCTGGAGGTTGTTGCCCCTGAGTTTCCTAATCATTTATGGTTTTTTCTGGTTTCTGTTGTACCAGACAATCATTACCTCTAAAAGTAATGTAATAGCTTAATGTGGATCTGCCCTACTGCATAGGACTCCAAGGCCATGCAGCCTTAGACATCCTCAGCTGACATGGTTTTAAGGAAGGTCCCACTGTCCATAGTTTTTGTGGGATGGTAATTCTGAAACAAATGGGATACTGGGAAAGGGCATGGAAACATTAGGAATATGCTGGGAGAGCCTTTGTTGTTGACATCTCCATTTCTGTGATGTCCAGAGACATGTCTTTTGGGACTGAGGCTGTGGTATTGCAGCTGTGTCCTGCACCACAGAATCTTCTTTAAACAGACTTATGTATGAATTACCCCCTCAGTCTTATAGGTGGGTGGCTTGGGGATAGAGCTTTGAAAATGGAGAAGTAGAGATCTAAACACACTCCTGCCACTGTGGAAATGGCTTAGGGAACTCCAGAACTCCTCAAGCCTCTGCAGCCCTCGATCTTAGCCATCTCACTATGTGCAGTACCAGTACCACTCCATCCCTGACTCCTCCTACGTGCTCTGTGATATAGAGTAGCCCAAGAATTCCCCCAATCTGTGCAGCTTCCCTGTCTCTGTACCTCTCCACGCATTTTGAGATCTTCAGTAAGACACTCCATTAAAGGAGATCAATAAGAAATGAGAAGGGGCCAGGCACTGGTGGCACACTCTCTTAATCCCAACACTTGGGAGACAGAAGCCGGTGAATCTCTGAGTTCAAGGCCAGCCTGGTCTACATAGTGAGTTCATGACAGCCAGAGCCCCACAGAGAAACCCTGTTGAAAGAGAGAGAGAGAGAGAGAGAGAGAGAGAGAGAGAGAGAGAGAGAGAGAGAAAGAGAGAAGAAGAAGGAGGAGGAGGAGGAGGAGGAAGGAGCAACCAAGGGCAGTGGAGAGCAAATAAAAACAAACGATGTCTATGTATGCAAATGAAACCCATCACTCTGTGTGTTAACAAAAGTTAATTAAAAAAATTAATAAACAAGCCTGTTCACTTGCTCCCAGCCATAATGCAAGTGCTGGATTTTCACTCAGCCACCTAGAGGCCATGGCTGCATATGGCCCCCTTTTCTAATCCCAGAGTCATGTGTTCTTATCAGTTTTATGGCACTTACAATATGAAATGAAACCTTCTGCCTAGATGACAATAAGTTTCTAGGCAGGTGTGTATGGGTTTGCAGTTAATTTGAAACTTTGAGCAATAATGAAGTGGATGCCAAGGAGGAACCACTGTCTGTGTTTCTGTGTGTGTTATACACATATTTGTAGTGTAAAGTTTTATCTAAGTTTCTTTATGTTTAAGTTCTCTGCATGCATCTTAAAGAGAATTGCAGAAGTGTACTCACTTACAGAGCCGTGTGTTAGAAATAGTTCTATAAGAAATGAAGATAATTTGATGTACAGAGCTCTGGAAGAATCCAGGGTATTAATTTAGTGTTTCCGTGTTCAACAGAGCTCATTTCAGTCTGTGATGAAAACCATCTGTGAATTACTCATGTTTAAAAATATGAACAAAATTAATAGGATAGTTTCCTTGCATTTCCCTTGAGGGCGATTTAAATGCCTATTACAATGGCAATGTCCTAGAGTTAATATGGAAAAATGGAGACACAGTATACCCACAATAAAGAATAAACTAAGGTCCAATAAATTCCAAGGGTCAAATATAATACACTACTTCTGAGGGAATTATGTATGAAATAATAAAATTACATGACCAAAAGGATATTCAACAGACTATAAACTAAGATAATTTAGTAAAATCTTGAAGGGTACTTCATCAAAGTACTCCCATTTAAAGGGGGTTATTTTTATTTGTTTCAAACAAACAAAGATATTGATTTTAGTAATCATTTCAATGAGATGAGTGGCCACTCATTCTCCTCAATCCTCTACTATGCTGAAGAAGAACGAAAAGGAGAAGCTACGGTTGTCATCACTTGCTGGACTCATCGTCTAGTTGTTCTATTCCCATAGACATCCCTAGATAGGGCAGGCTCATGCACCTTGTATAGAGGAGAAACTTAAAATATGAAGCTCCCAAGGCCACACAGTAAGTGATATAAGTAAGGTTGGAATAAAATCTTTTCTACAGTTACTATGTTCATACACTTTGGTTCATAGGAGTTATGGACAAGAGAGGAGAGGTGGCTAACCACTTGAGGAGATAGAGGGTGAGCTCAGTACCCAAGGTTTTATACCAGGCCTTAGGTATAGTAGGAGCATCCTGGCTACTGTGTGCCTGCTTTAGGCAAAGATGCTCAGCCTTGTGTGTTAAGCATACCCAGGCCTGGGTCTGGATCACTGTGTAGGGGACAGCCTTTGGCTGGCTTAGACTCCAGACAAATATACACTATGTTGGCTGTAAGACAAAGTGACAGTTGCTACTGATACTGCTGTGTGTAAAAAATGTGAATGTGCATGAGAAAGTAGTTTATACGGGCACCTACAAGAGAAGGCAGTGCGTAGATTGGGCTGTGGCTGGCACCCACTTCAGGGGAAAAGGTAGTTGGAGGAAAGACAGCACAGAGCATAGTTCTTTAGATGCTGATGAACTGTTGGCAGATAAAATAGTCTGCAGTTGTCATCATGGAGGCTATTCCATTCCTTTGTATTTTCTTCCTCATTATCATCTCATTTTCCTGTTCCTTTGTGTGCCGGGAACATTATCTGGGATGCTAGACACTGAATGTTAGCCTGGTTGGTGCAGGGTATTTTTGTGCTTCTTAAAATAAAGCACCATGCTTTGTTCAGATTCACCACCAGTGGCGAACAGTTGGACCCTTCTGATACTAGTGTTAACATTTTGGGGTTCATTCAAAGTAGTCTTGAGCTGAGAACTCACTGTGCTGTTGACAGTATCTGCATGAGCACTTGGACCAGGACTCATGCTACAGGGTTTCTCCACTCTGCCCATAGGGACACAAATGCAGCCCTCCAAAGTCTAGCCTCTACTTTTTCCTAGTATTATCTCTAGAGTCACAGCCAAACCTGGGGAACTGTGGACACAAAAGTGTGCTGGTCATGAGTGTGCTGATCCTGGAGACTCTCTTTGTTTTGTTTTGTTTTTCGAGATAGGGTTTCTCCATGTAGCTTTAGAGCCTGTCCTGGAACTCACTCTGTAGACCAGGCTGGACTTGAACTCACAGGGATCTGCCTGCCTCTGCCTCCCAAGTGCTGGGATTAAAGGCATGCGCCACCACAGCCCAGCCCAGGGGACTCTCTTTAAGAGGCTCTCTCCTCTTTGGTGCTTAAGCTGTAATTCTAAAATCTCTGTCTTTCTGAATCTGGTTTATTTGTTAAATATGCTGAAATATAATGACATACCATATTTCACTCTCCTTCAACTGCTTTCCAATGATGGGACTTTGTTCCTCATGACTGAGTCATATCCTCACATAGGTGTGTCTGTGAGTGTATCTATGTGCGCATCTGTGTGTATCGTATCTACCTCCTCTATTGTTGGAATCTTTCTGACTTTACACAGAACTCCACAATCTCCTGTTTGTGCTACATTGATAGTCTCCTCCCCCCGCTTCCCCCGAAACAGGGTTTCTCTGTGTAGCTTTGTGCCTTTCCTGGAACTCACTTTGTAGCCCAGGCTGGCCTCGACTCACAGAAATCCGCCTGCCTCTTCCTCCCATTGTTGGGATTAAAGGTGTGTGCTACCACCACTCCGCACTCCATTGATAGTCTTACAGGGAGTATTACAGACTCTCTGATGCATGGGCACTCTACTCTCAGGTCTAAGATCTGAGACACTTTTTGTTTAAGATTCAAAACTCTTTTTTCCTTTGGTTGCCTGTTTGCAGGTCCATGTTTATTTTTTTCAGTTATCTTGAGTGAGAAGGCAACCCTGCTCCCTGACCTTTATTTAAGTCAAAACCAATGATCTCTTTAGAGGAAAGGGACCATGGGCAGGGAGGACATGTCCATGATGAAAATCAAGGCTACTCAATGAGTCAAAGAAACAGTCTTGGCAAAACAGAAAACACCAGCACATGCCAATGAATACAGTTATTTGTTTAGAAGAATCAAAGGTGGCCTACAACAGTGGTGTCTATTAGAATGCCATCTGCAGTGACCTGGAATTGAAGTTAGCCTGGGTGCTTGTGAAAAGATTGGCAGCTAAAAACTGTGACACACACACACACACACACACACACACACAGACACAGACACACACAGAGAGAGAGAGAGAGAGAGAGAGAGAGAGAGAGACATAGATAAATGTACACACATAAACACAAAGACATATATGCAAAGCTATACAGACACACATATGTGTGACTACTACTTAGAGTCATAAAAAAACAAAATCCCATCATTTGACAGTAGATGGAGAATGAAATGTGATATGCTGTCATATCTCAGCATATTTAACAAATGAGCCAGATTCAGAAAGACAGGCATTGCACATTTGACCTCACGTATGGAATCTGTATATAGAAGCTGTGAAAGTACAAGGGTGTTAGCCAAGAGGGCCAGGGTGGGGTGGACAAAACCACCTGGCATGGACAAAACCAAATTACGGCACAGAGAGGTCCAAACGCCACAGCAAACTCTTTACTCTGTGCAGTTAATATGAACAGAGAAGGAGCACACTTACAAAACAAGGGAACAGATGGAAGTTTGCAGCCAAGTGGCAAATTTTGTAAGAGACAACTGATGGAAAGAAGCAAAGTTGCATCCAAGGCCTGCCTAACTTTCCATTTTGGTTTGTGATGGAAATCATGTAGGGAGGGGGTCCTCCAAGCATGTCTGTTTCTGGGGTCTCCTATAGACTCTGATGTCACTGCCTGGGATGTGGCTATGGTCTCAGCAGCTTGCAGACATCTCCTCTGCAATGTGTATCTCCTTCTGAGGAGCAGTGGAGAGAGGTCAGCCATGAGAATTTGTGGAGTCGCCTCAGGTGGGGGGATGGTCCACGTGGTGACAGCACAGACACTGTGACTGTCATGGTGGCTTGGTTTTGCTTTTAATGAAATGCTACTGAGGTGGAACTTTGAGCCATTCCCTAGTGGCCTCTGCCTTATAACCTGGCCTGAGATGAATGGGCAACACTTTGCTTTTGAAGTTGTTTCAAGAGAACTTCCTTGTTTGTACTAGTGTGTGCCATCTGTTGGTTAACATGCAAACAGCAGGACAGGAAAAAAGGCCTCATACTAATAATACTAAACCCTTGAACTGGTGACCCATTGCATCAGAAGGGGAGTTAATGAGGAGGCTGAGTTTATAATGTGTGTCAGTTTTTTTATAATTTGGTAATTTAAGAAATATTAACATCTCAATTCAGTTATCTCTGTACTTCTTAATCCATAGCCTCCTGGTAAATACCTTTCAGTTAATGAGAATTTATCTGACCTTCTCTTCACTTAAGGATATTCATATTTTATAAGCAAAGCTTTCTTCACCACTTACAAATGGTCAGTTTTGTGGATATGGTATCAGCACATGTGCATGCACACAGTATGCATGCACACACACCGTACACATGCACACGTACAGCATAGGCACATAATACACATTCACACATGTAATACATAAACACACAATACACATTCATACAAACAATATACATGCACACATCGTAATATATATTCACACACATAATACACACAATCAATATACATACACAATACATGTGGACACACACAATACACATGGGCACACACAAAACGTATACATAAACAATAAACAAGCCCATCTATAATACATATCCACGACAAACAATACAGATACACACAACAATACACATGCAGAGCTGCAACACATATACACACATGTGAACACACAACACACATACATATTCACAAGATACATGTGCACTCACAAAGCACATTCACACTTACAGCATACATGTTCATATAATACACATGCATACATACACATCCACACATCCATACACTCTTTTCTGGTGCTGGGTGCACAGATAAAGGAACCTGTGAAGGTGTGTTTATATATGTGGATGTAGAGACATGGCTTGGAGGGCATGCTGACAATTTGTGGTGTAAGCCTTTGATACTACCTGATCAGTGTGACAGCTGCAATATGCTCTGGGTCTCTAGTCATACGTTATCAGCTGGATCTTAGAACAGGTTGTAATGAGAAAGCAGTATCTCAGAACACAGGTGTGTATCTAACCTCTGCCCAGTGTCACAACTAGAAAATCAGAGCAAAGAGGCTCCAGAAACTCCCATCTTTCATTTCATAACACATAGAAATAGAATACATTATTGCCCTACCTCTGTCATTAGTTACTATTCAAACATACTTATAGCTTCAGACCAATGGATAAACACAGGGGCCTGAGAATCACCAAGCTGCTTTGTGTACTGGAAGTACATGGCCAATCAGGAAGTATCTGAGTTGTATGTCCTAGCTGGTGGAATCCCTTACGCTTGGCGTCTTCCAAACCATCTTGCATATATAGTTTCTGCCACCAAACCTCATAGACAAGTCCATGTTGTTTGTGAGATCTTTTCCTTTGCTTCTTATCACAGAAAAGTTTATGTGAATCCAGTTTTAATATTAGTTTATGATGAGTCTTATTATTGCTGGTCACTCGGCTCCTTGCTGTAGCCATTCCTTTTGATCGAGAATTTGATGGGAAACAACACATGATCAGCACAAGGTTGGCAATAGCAGTGTTTTCCAATCTTTGTGGATCCCCCTGAGTCTGACTTCTGGAGGGGTGCGCTATGCATTTGTTACAAGGTTTGCAGAAATGCTGTGTGATATTGGACCACTTTCTCTCTTAATGCATCTCCTTAATGTCCCCTTATTGTGAGTCGCATAAAAGGCTTCCTTTAGCTCAATACACAACAGTATGCTGCCTTGGGGCACAATGTGTACCAGTGCCCTCTTTGGCAGTCCCTGACTGGCATCTGTGAACCCTAATATTCCAGGGAACCTCATAGCATGTCATTGTTTCTTTGTACTTGGCCAGGGTGTGTTACGGTGGTAAGAACTTTATTTCTAGATAAACTGATAAAAATGAAGACTTCACCCAGGTCTATATTACCCTAGGATATGAGATCAAACCTGATGAATTGGGGAGAGTAAAGTTTGTAAATGTTTGTTTAAAAAGTCCCCAAGAAACTTCTACATCAGAACTAAATCAAGTTCAAAGAGAAAGAATTACTGTGGTGGGGGGCTGGTTTAGTTTACCTTGGTCATGCAACAAAGCACCCCAGATGGGAAAATTGTAAGGAAAGATGGGTAATTTCCCTCACAGTTATATTCCCCTACCCACATCGTAGCATGTGGGAGGTCACTATGGATGTCACATGTGTGTGAGAGGTCATGTGCCCAAACAGGAAACCAAGGCAGATTCAAGACTTAAGCTTGATTCAAGACAGTTGCTCTAATGGTCAAACCCACTAGGCTCCGTTCCTTTTTTTTTCATTATTTTTCAGTGTTGAAAAAAAACTCAAAGCTTTGATTCTGGTAGGCAACTATCCCATTACAGAGCTATACTCCAGCCCTCAACACTCCCCCATTAAAAATCCTATCAACTCACGATGCTGCTGCATTTTGTACCCAGTTCTCAACATGTAATATTTGAGGAAAAATCATATCCAAATAATGACAGAAAAGGGAAAAGAAATCTAGATTCTTTGGAGACTAAATGACCTCTTCAAGCTGCAGAGGCATTAGAAAGTGAGGTAGTCATAAACACCCTGAATGGTGAGTTTGTCTTCTAATAAGTCATTTTATTTCCTACTCAAAGATTAATATATTGCTCAGTAGGGTATTTGAAAATTTCAATCATGCTTGAATTTTCCAAGGAAAGAAGGCAATAACAACAGGCTTTGACAAAAATTTCCATTATGCGTTTGTGAGTGAGAAGCTAGGGTTTTACTTGGTATATTGGAGTGTACTTTGGCATAATGAAGAATTGTGTTTTGATGACTTTGCTACATTGAAATGTCTAAGAAAACAATGTGAAATGGATTTTTGAAAAGATTCTCTAGACTGAAGATAAATCTTGGCTGAGTCAGAGTAAAATATGTTTGGACGTGAATTACTCAATTAATTGCTTTTATTCCATTTTTGTTTAGCTCTAATTATACCTACAAATATGGCTCAGATGGCTATTTTAAGAAAATCTTCATGTTTATGTCAGCGTGCACTGAGACTCCTGATATAATGTTTTGTTTCTGGGAGACCAAGACAGCCTGTAATACCTGAAATATCCAAGAAAGTCCTGTGGGAAAGAGGCTTGCTCATTGCATCCTGTGTGATTGCTGATGCTTCCTGAAAAATCTACTTTTTCCATTCATCTCTTCAGTTTATCACTCATTTTTTTTAATTCTCATCATCAGGTCATTATATTTTCCTTTATTTATGTGTCTATTTGGTGAGCATTCACTGAGGTCAGGGCATTGCCTCATGCTGGGGACACTTTAGTCAATAAGGCTGGTAGTTCCTAAACCCCGAGGCTTGCAGCCCTGGTGACAAAGCTGGATAATGATGGGAGGTGGGGCAGTAGGTCCTCCTGCATTGACCTTGCCTGGGAAATCTCTGCCCTTCTGGGATTGGTGTCTCTGGAAGACAAAGAGCAGAGGCTCAGTGCAGACTTGGAGAGGTCTGAGACGCTAGCTCTCTGCTCGCCATCACTGTGACCACAGGATACTTAGAGCCCAAGGGAAGCCAGTGAAGATGTGATTATAGATGCTGCCCCCTGTAGGGCCTGGTAGGGCTACTAGCCATGTGGAAAGGCAAGTTCTTCCCACCTTCTAGTAATCAGTGGTCTAGCTATCTGTTCTTCAGGACTGACTTACATTACACAAAACCTTTTCTAATGTCCTTAAGCTGGTTCCCCCTTCTGTAAATTCCCACATTCATCTTCTATGGTCCCCTTTTTCAGAAAAGCATTAGGATGAAGCCTCAAATGGTCTGGTTAAGATGCATAAGTGAGAAGCTGAGTCTGTCCTACCATTTTCCAATGCTGCTTCATTAAGAACAGAACTTCCAGCACTTGAAAATTTGGGAGACAGTGTGCATTCAAACAATGGAAAGAACATACAGAAATGATGAAAATCTAGACTCTTTCAAATCTAAATAAGTCCTATAAGCCACCAGGGTTGATGGGATAATGTTAATTGGTTGTGAACATGCACAGGAATCTTCACAGCTTGTTGTGGGACATAAGCCTGACTCACCAACAGACCAGGGTATCTCATGTCCTGTAGGAAGTTAGATAGTGGATGCATGTGCAAAGTAAGACTATATATATATACTTCAGAACTAGCTCTTGAATATTCTCTAAGGCTTTAGTGAAATGCAGACCTATCACACTGAGACTCCAGCAGGTGATGTGAGCACCACTGCTTTAAGATAGATCCTACAGCTTTCTAGCTAACAGCCAGTATATTTAAGACTCATGTAGAACTCTGTCTTTATCAGAAACATTTTGGGATACCATCTCAGACGTCCATGGTGACATTTTTCTGTCCCTGTAACTGGTGAAGTGGGAAACATATCACTGAGAGTGGAATTGTGTTAACACAGTCTGTCTTCAATTGGTAATGGTTTAACTCTTCATGACTCTATGAATGTAAAACCAAAGTAGTCATGGAGAAAATGGACCTTTGCTGTGTGATGCCATATGATGAGAATGTCTACATGCTTCCTGCCTCTAAGCTGCCTTGCCATGGGTTTATTTAAGATATTAGAGCTAGCTAGCAAGAAGCCTGAGCCATTAGGCCATACAGTTTGTAAATAATATAACCCTCTATGTGTTTACTTGGGTCTGAGCAGCTTTGAGACCATAGGTGAGAGAGATTTGTCTGGACAGTGGAGGACTGGGCAGGACACAGGAAAACTCCAGCTACAAATTCCACTGTTCTTCACACCCTCCCGTGAGGAATAGTCTCTACTATGCTCTGGACATACTGAAGTATTCTTACATGTGAAACTTCTGAAGTTCTGTGGGCTTTGCCTGTTAATTCGGATTTTAATATCACCCGGCTTATTTTCTACCAGTGTGCTTCACAGAAGCAGAAGGCAAAGTAGTACTGGTTCTTGTCAACTTTTGTGGGACCCTCTTCTTTAGAGATGGCCCTTGAATGTCTCACTAGAAGTATAGGCTAGATTTCTCTTACTTTCTCTCTGGAGCACCTGGGGCAGTAGTTAATAATTTGATGAAGTAGTGTTGTATAGGCTTTTTTGATATTACTCCCTGGGTATAAACAACCTCCATTCTGTAGGTTCAGACTTAATAACCAGTAGCAGCTTGTCACAGTCTCCATGACCATGAAGAAGTTACATTTCTCATCAGCTAGGTGGCCACCCTGGGAATAGACTCTCTCCTCATTCCATTCTTTTTTACAATACAGCTGAGAGCTCTACTCTGAGTTATATTTTCCAGAAAACTATAGAACTAAGGTCTGGGATATCCTCAACTTCAATCATTACTCACAACAGCCACCTGTTATAGGGGGGTTCTACAGCAGTATGGCCTCTAATGGTCAGGAACCCTCACTTAGAAAAATAGTGTTATAAGGGAGAAGAATTCAAATGTGTTATCAATGTAACCATTGGATGGGTTTGAAATCCAGCAGTCAAGAAGAACGGTAAGTTGAGTAGCTAACCCAAAGCAAGGATTTTCCTGTCACATAGAAATGATAGACTCAAGGTGAGCAATGGCACTATCTTATGGACATGAGATCTCACATTGCTGAGCCCCTCACAGTGTGTATGTGAGGGAATGCTCCTAGTTGCCTGGGCTTTTCATCAAGGCCATATCTATCACTGTTCATTCCACAGTTATTCCAGTTAAACTTAAAAAGCTCTAGGTCTTTGGGACTAACACCACAAAGAACACAATAGTGATAATGATGGAAAAGTGCTGGCTTTAGGCAGATTAGATCCATTACGGGATTTGGGAAGCTGGAGAGGCTAGTCATAGGAGTGATTCCGCCCAGGTATTGCTGGGTCTTGGTGTGCTGGCATCTCTGCTGGTTGGAACAACAGCTCCCTACTTCAGATTATCTTTTTAATTGAACTCACTAAACTTTCCTGTAGATTTTTTTTCACTGACTAAACAGTACAAGATGTTTTAAAATCAAATAAAAAGGAACAAAACAAATAAACAAAAAGACCCATTCGTTGCACTCTGGCTCAGTCATAAAGAACTTTAAGCTGGGGCTGAGAAATTTGCTTGTTGGATTGTGTTTCCCAAACAAGCATGGCAACCTCAGTTCAAATCTCTAGTTCCCAAGAAAATTACCAGGCACCCCTACAATTGGGAGTTGAGGCAGAGACATAAGGAAACCTGGGGATTCTGGCTAGCACCCTAGCTAAAAAGATACAATGTGTTCCAGGTTTGGTGACAAGCCCTGTCTCAAGGGAGAAGACAGAAAGTGACAAAGCAGAACGCATTGTAGCTTCCTCTGGCCTCTGTAAGCATGTGCATGGGTAGAGACACCCTCACACACATGTGTACATGCATGAATATACTACACACATATAAGCCAAAGATATCCAATCACAGATGTGGTTATGCAGTTATGGGAAGTCCACTGAATACAATGTGATAAAACATAAAGGTGATGCTTACATCTTATGAGTTGGGATGGACATTGATTGGTACCACTTTTCAGTAAAATAAAGAATAGAAGGAGGCAGTGAGTGTATAGATGTTTGTGCAGGAAGGGGACACATTCATCTGGGTGTCACGTGAATATCTTGAGCTCTTTCTCAGATTTGCAAATTCTAGATATTGTTATTCCAAAGGAGAATTTAGTGCAGCTCAAATTGTTGTGGCCCACAGCTTCCTTGGCACCTGTCCAGGACGGTGCTTGTTTGCTCTGCAGAAGTCCACATTTTGAGCAAATGCTTGCTCTCTATGGTGTAAAGATGTCAGTTATAGCTATCCGAGTCCTTCAAATAAAATGGTCTTGAGTGGATTCTCCATTGAAAGGTTAATTTTTCACCCCTGCCTTTTCATTCTTTCCTCTCTGTGAAGATGAAACATCAATGCTGTGAAGGGTTCTTCAGAACTGTGCTGTCCTCAGGGAAACTGGAGTCAATGGAGGCACATTAGTTTTCCAGTGATTAGACTGTGGGCTTACCTTCCTCAATCTTAATAAACGCTGCCTTTTAGGGAGGCTGATGAAACAGTCTACTAATCACTCACTCTGACCACTGCAATCTGTGAAGTCGAGATCTTGCTATACTTTCATGGCCTGCCTTCCACCTCTCAGGAGCCATGCCTGTTTACAGGACATATCATGAAAGTGGAAAATAGTCAGTTGCACAAAGTTGTCAGGATTGCAAAGATGTGATAGTCCATTTTGGAAGTTTTTTTTTTTTTTTTAAACAAAATTACTCAAAATAGAGAACTCAGTGGTTAAAACACTAACTGCTCTTCCAGAGGATAGAAGTTAGATGCCCAGTACCCACACGGTAGCTCAGTCCTCTGGAACTCCAGTTCCAGAGGTTCCAATAGTCTTTCTTCTGTCCTCCATTGGACGCCAGGCACCCACATAGTATACAGGCATACATATAAGCAAATCACCCATACACATAAAAATAATTGAAAGAAATGATATAATTGGATTAAAGTATTTATCTTAAACGGAATCCTAGTATTTCTTAGAAATAATTTTAAAAAATTGTATTCAAGGGCCACAGAACTTAGTATGTCATGTTGTATTCTAATATAAACCTAAATTTCCTAAGACAGAAAACTAGATGATAGATAGGTAAATAGATAGAGAAATAGATAATAGGTAAATAGATAAAAGATGGTTGATAAATATAGTTATATATAGATGGTAGATGATATCCATCATTTACATGAACAGATATATCAACAGATAATATCTATCACCTATCTATCATCTATCTTAAAAGGATAGATAATGACATGATGTTCTTATAGTTCTTAAAATAATAGAACCTGAAAGGGGGAGTTGCCCCTCACCTTATGGTAATCGTGAGTATCAGTACATTCCTGACAGAGTTGAAGGTATCTTTCAAAATGAATGATGGTGTGGGGGACAAGGAGGGTCTCCAGAAGGAGGTCTGATGCCTTTCTGGATGATGGAATTTGCATGGTTTAGGATGATGTTACCACCTCTGTCATGCATACTGACTCATTGTCGATTTGTTTCTCCACAGCTCTATCTGAATGTCGCTGTAGAGAGGAATGCCCTCTTTAAATTGGAGACTTCAGAAAGCAGGAAACGCGTTATTTGGGGACAAATGGCAGCTAGAGGGAACTAAGTCTCTAGAGGAGGGAATGCATAGCTGGGGAGAAGTAAACACACTCCAAAACCTTGTGATTAAAAAGACTATTAGAAGAAGGTGTATTCAGGGCTGGACCTTTTGTTGCTTGGTGACCTGGAGTAAGATACATAATTTCTGTAATGACATCCTATTGACACCTTTCAGATGTCATGATTACCCTGCTTATATCATGAGTACAGTGTGGCAGTCAAGCTTAACATGTAGAACTAACGAATCATACAAAGTACAATCTACATGGAATATGATACATACTCATATGGATCATAAACTAGACAAAATTTCTTCCAAAATAAAATTGGACATGCTTAAATCTCATCTTCCAAAATCTAGACTTTTTCCCAAATTGAATTCATTATTGTGCTGCTCATATAAATTAGAATGACCATATAAGAACTTAAATAGTAAGGTGGATCTTTCTGTGCTAGTAGGAGGCAGGTCAGCTGTTTCAATGGCATCCAGGACTTCTGTGGATCTCAAACCACTTTCTTTTATGGTGGGCTGTACCAGATATCATTCTCAGGATCTAGGGAAGACAAGGGCACAAAAAGGTGCGGTATCCAGGGAGCTTTGCTTGAAAATGGAATGTATATCTCATGTTCTCCAGTAGAATAATCTTCATATCACAGCATACAGAAGGTTCTATATAGTCAACTTAGATGCATGGACCAGAAATGTGTATTTTCTCTTTCTTTGTCTAGTTAAACACCAAAGCTGTGAGTTGCCAAGAAAGTTGAAAACTAGTCTTTGGTCAGTCATGAGGACAGAACAAAGAACTGCTTATCCAATGGAAAAATTAAAGAGTTTGGGAGTGGTAAAATGCTATTCTTGTTATCTTAATGAGAGTTTGTTAACAATAAAGCTATGATTAAACAACTAGAATGAAGAATTTTGTTTTCTACACACACACACACACACACACACACACACACACACACACACACACAGACACCCTACAAAAATCTGAAATGGTAATGCCTCTTAATAGAGATCTCATTCATTTGTGAGCCATGGTATTCATGTCCTCTGAGTATTTCAGAAAACCTTTGATACTCTAAAGGGCACTAGACTTCATATCAATCCCATTTAAGTCCTTTAGAATTTTTCTACATAAAATAATGTGTTTGTGTCTACATCTGTTTAATTTTTAGTATTTTACTAGAAAAGAACAACATACATGTAAGACAATAAAAAGGTAGTAGAAAATAAAATCACAGCAAGTTATACATTTTCATGTTTACATTCCCTATCCTTGGTACAGGGTGTTACAACAGGATCTATTCACATAAATGTATTGAGCATGTTATACCCTGTAAGCCTTCCTACAGTTTTCTTGGGCTTGATTTGGTTTGATTCAGAGACTTGATTATCTGCACATATTTTCAAACATGGAGGGACCAGCACCCTTCAGAATGATGTGTTTTGGAGTGGATAAGGATGGAAATTAGCCTGAAAACCAACAGTTTACTTTTGGTCCTGTCTACTAGGCCCTGGAATAGCATATTTGCCCCTGGATCCTGCCCATAGTGTGGGGAAGTTATAGTCCCACCTTGGAAGTCAGATTTCCATGTGATGTTGGGTAGAAAATAAGTGTCCCAATGAGGAGAAGTGTGTTTAAAGCCTGGGACATATGGACCAAGAGGTGGAGATGAGCCTTTTGATAGGTCCTAGGGAATAGCTTGCAATGGAACAAGGCCACCACAGCAGAGGCTTGAGTCTCTGAGATGATAGTGACCAGTGGTCAAAGAAAATTGCCCATGACCTTTGGCCTACATTTCCCAGACTCATTTTGTAATTCACAGAAAATGTGTGGTATTACCTCTGTCATTAAGTAGTGAACGTGGTCATGGTCATGTATGAAAGATTTTTCAACTAGAGCCAGAACACAGTCCCTGAGAGTGTCACCACTGTGGTACAGACTATCATTGGGGGTATTGTTTTTGTAGCTATTGGCTAAGGAGCCAGGTAAAATTGTTAGAGAGTATCATCAGCCTATTCCCTTTGACTGGAGATTTTAATGTCTCTAGTTGGCTCTTTTTTGTATAACTTATTTCCTCCCACCAGGGCATTCTGTATACTTGTTGTTCAATGCTTGGGTATTAGCTACTACTCAAATTCTTCCTGTTAATTGACCTCAAGTACATAAAGATACCTCATTGGCAAATTGCTTGCCTTTATATATGCCTCACTTGATGGCCCATGCCTTCCATCTGTGCCTACATGCAAGCATATGTTCTAGACAGAAATCCCCATAGTTAACAAATCACTTTCACATGCAGCCTCAGGACTACATGCCATACCCTTTCCGTCAATGTCAGACAGGCAAAGGAGGTATTTCACTGTTTCCTTTGTGCTTTTTGTTTTTATCAGGGCGAACCATGAGGTCAACTTTGCTCAAGTGATTTGCATAGCCAACTAGGCAGCATGTCAGGTCCCCATCCAGACTCTGGCACACAGACCCAGGACCTTCTCTCCACAGATGCTGCAGGACCTCTTTGTAGCCACAGTTGGTATTTTTCAATGGGGTTCTAATGTCTGTCTTTAACAAACAGCTATTTATAATTATAGAGAATATGTGTAAAAGACAATGTGGCATAAACATATTGCTGATCTACAGTCGACTTCCAAGTCTAGAATCCACACATCTTAAGTAGGTATGCTGGCCAATCTTGGTTGTCAACTTGACAACACCAGGAATCAACTAAAACCCGAGTGGCCAGGCATACCTGTGAGGGATGTTCTTTTCTAAATCATCTGAGGAGGAAAGGCCCAGACCAAGTCTTAGCCACACCCTCTTATGGCAGCCCACACAGAAGGATATGGAAGAAAGAAGCCTTTGCTTTTTGCCCCCTTACCCTCACTGTCTCTGGCAACTTCATCTGTCCTGCTTGTGAGGCATTACTAAGCTGGTATTAGAGCCTACTTCTCTGTGATTTCAACATAGACTGATGACCAGCTGAGACATTCAGCCTCATGGACTGAACAACTGCAGGATCCCTGGTCTTTCTACAGAAGACAGACATTGTTGTACCAGTCAGATTACAGCTTAGAAGCCACTCTGATAAATTCCCTTCATAAATTCATACACACATACACACATACACACACACACACACACAATCACAGACACACATGACATAACATGACATATACATAAATATATTCTATCAGCTCATTTCCTCTAACAAATCCTGACTAATTTAAAAGGTGGATTAATCTTCAAGGATAACTAACAGGAGTCCTGTGTGGTGCTAGGCACAGAGTTGAACCTGCCCAGTGAAGAAATCCAGGCAAGACTTTTGATATGACAAGGAGGATCCTAAATGGCATTTGGCTTATCTGCAATCTATTTAATATTGTAGATTTCTTATTGAAAAAATAGTGCTTGATAATTTTTAATGAAAAATATTTTTTCATAGTTGGGCATAGAGGTGCACACCTTTGATCCTACCAGTAGGGAGGTAGAGGTGGAAGTTCAAGGTTATCCTGGGCTATATGGAGTGTTCCATGCCATCATATGAGATGTCTTTCAAAAAAACCTTAAAAATATAAATAACAAAGACTTTAACTTTATAGCATTTTCAACATTTTATCTTATATTAATGACTTACATTGCCTGGGAAAATACACTTTCTCCTCTAAGGTTCTTACAGTTATTTTGTCTTTTTAAAAGAGTTCAGATTTTTCCAAATCTATATACACATATTTGAGGTATACACACACACACACACACACACACACACACACACACACACACACACACACACACGCAGCACACACACGCCTTTTGTACCTCCTCTCATTCTACGCTCCTTCAATTCCAATGACCTGGGAGGGGAAGGCTGGCAGCTCTATTTGTATCCTAGAGTTTTGTTTATCTGTTCTTCAAACTGCAAAATCCAATGCATTTCTGTCTGCTGAGCATTGTTTTCTTTCTTTGCTTTGTTTCAAATACACACATAGTATAATTAAATTAACAGTAAAATTAAAGTCCAATTAAAGTGTTGTGGTTGCTTTTCTAAGGTCATAAGCGCCATTCTAAACAGTCTCCAACATATTTCAGTATTCCAGCATACTAATGTCACCTTAGCATGCATTTAGCTCATAGCTTAAGGTGGGAGGTTTTCACTTGGGTTAATATGTAGAGGTGGGGAGGAAAGAGAAAGATTTTAGATTGACATCGCAGCTTGATTATTTTTACCGCACGGCATCACTGTCTCTTTACTCTCATTAGATATACACACAGGGACTTTCTTATCAGAGAAGCTGTGTCTTCTAGGACTAAAAACAAAAATATCTTTTGTCCTAAAAGGAAACTGTGAAGCAGGATAGTCAGGGGGCACTTGGGAAGGAAGGCAACTGAGGAGAAACCTCAGGGTACTGAAGGTTGGTTAACCTTCACCTCCTAGTTATAGTATGTCTTGTTAGTTGTCATTGTAGAGACAGGTATGAGAAGGTATCTATGTGGGACTACTCTACTCAGAATCCTGCCTCTTTGCCTTTGCTTCTTCACCACTTCATTCTTATGTGTCCCCAGATTGATAGGTGGTCCCTCTTCCAGTCTTGGGCTCCACTCCAGAATGAGCCTAGCATTTGTTTACATGGATGTTCTGATTCATTGTCGTGAAATCTATTTATTGGGAAATAGTGGCATTGGTCATACTACAGCAGCTCTGGAAGTTTACACTCATTCTTAGAACAACATTTTACATTGCTTGAGTATTACTTATGACTAGTAAACTTTCTACATTTGTTTGGTATATAAAACTACCAACAGCACATGAAACAATTTGTGTATGGATCTACATTAATGACACAATTAAATCAATTTTCTCTGGAAATGTGATAGTACTCATTCCTTCTTGATTATTAATCAATATCAGTGCAAGAAAACAATCTTCCAAGAGAAGCAGGGCATTCAATTCCATACTCAGAATATAGCAGGAAGTAGGCAAAGCCCTAGCACTCCTGGGCACACTGCCAACACTGCAAACTCAAGTTCACTCTCAGGCTCTCTGAAGTTCATGAGAATTTGAATCATCTAAGACCCAAATATCTTTAGGTTTAACACTAAGTTGGTTGTCCACAAGAGTCTTGATGACTATCAAAAGACAAAGGCTAGAGCTTTCATTCTCTGTAAGAAATATATCATTGAACACCTGGCATCAGAAGCTCTCTTCCTGAAATGCTATTCAACTTTCTCTGATTGGTTACTCAGTAGGACTGAACTGTACATGGTAGACTCATACGCTGAAATATTTCCAGTTTGTGTCGGGACTCGGGTTAAAAGGCTTTCTAACTAAGCCCTGCTCAGTATAGCACCTAGTGCTTTTCTTCACATAGTCTTGGTGAATTTCCAGATAGATTCACAATTCCTGAAGTTTTCAGCCATCCACAGCAGCCGAGTGCTTTCTATTCGATACCTATAATACACTGGATAATCTTACATGGTGCTTACACATGCCTCCATCTAACTGTAAACCCATTCTTCCCCAGGGTTACTTTTCCTGTTATTGCTTTCTTGAGCACAAGGACTGTGTGACTAGTGTAGAGCTTTATATTTTAATTTTTCTTGTTCATCATTTTATTTTAGTCTCATACACTAGAATGGGAGAGCCACAAAAGCATTGATGTTCCTATAACCCAACGGTCTAGGTCAGAACTTTGATATTGCAAATTTCTGCAAATATTTCTGAATGAAACTATTTGTGATATTTTGTTCAATATTGTGTCAGCATCACTCTATTATTCAGGGATTTCAGTGACACTAAAAACCCCACTGAAATGTAAACCACCTGGTGGGAAGCACTATGTTGGTCCTTCTGTTCATACTGAGGCAGGGGTCTTCCACATACTAGATCCCAAAGGAATATTCATTTAATGAGTGAAATAAAATAAAATGGAAATGGAATTCACTTACTTTTTGTGTGTGGAAATACATTCATCCTCTGAATTATGAATGGTGAAAAACACTTCACAGTAGAAAAAGATAAATTATCTCCTTAGGAAAACACATCAATTATTTAAAATATTTAAATATTTTACCTTTGGCTGTGAATCTCAATGCCAAGCTTCTACATACTCTTGTCATAACCATTCATTTTTAATTATTTCTATATTTAGAAGCAGTTTATGTGGCACTAAGATATATAAACACACACCTGAAGTATATGGGATCAGAGCTCCCCATTGCTTATAGTTACCTGCAGATGCAAAAATTTTGGAAGATTTAAGACACTCAGAACAATGTACTGAACAGGCACAGACTATTCTAGTCATTATTTCCTAATGCATACACCAGTTATTTGCATAACATTTGCATGCAGGTATTACCAGTAATCTAGAGATGATTTAAAGTATACAGAAGGATTGGTTTAGATTATGTGCAAATATTTTGCCACTTAATGAAAGGGACATGTGCATGTGAAGTTTTAGAATTGTCAGATGTCCAGGGACCATGCCCACAAAGATGCTGAGAGACAACTGTCATCTATAAACACACATGGATATGGAATTCTTGATGTCTCGGGACTTCTGTGTCCTGAATGAAAACTCTTCCATTTGTGTTCATTGATCAATATCCTCAAGACCTAACTGCACTGAGTTGGGGTCTTGGATGGCTGAGAGAGGAAAACTAGAACTAGGAAGAGCCAGTGCATCAAAGGATTGGCCACAGCTGCTTCAATCACTGCATGCCATTGAGTTTCAGTTAAACGTCTTTCCTTGTAAAGAAGAAAATTCCAGAACACACCATCAAGGGTGCTCTTCCATGTTATTGGTAAGGAACTAAGCTCCTGCTTTAAGACTTAGGTGAAAGATTGTCTATGGATAGGGTGGAACAGATTTTGATTCTTTAGTGGGGTTGAATAGTGAAAGAAGCCATCTTGAAAATGCTGAGTACATCTTGCTTGTCTGAGACAGCAGCTGAGGAAGAAAGGAATGAGAAACACAGCAAATTCTGTTTAAGTTCTCCATAAGACACCAGGAAACTGTAGGCTAGAACAGGCTGGTGGAAATCCTGTTCATGAGAAAATGCAGTTTGAAAGCAGTGAAGTCTGAGGATTTGATGCACCACAGATCGAAAAGTTGATAGCATATTTTTCTCAGCACAAAAATTGATAAATAGGTGTTCTGACTAATGTGTGATATATGCTAATTAGATAAATTTAGACTTATATGTATATACATTTGTACTTCAAAACCTGTCATACATGATGAATGTACTAGGTTTTATCTGTCAGTTTCTGACTACAACAATAAAACAAACAAACTTAAAACCTGACAACACTGTACTTGTTTAAAGAGTTAGTTTCAAAATAAGATGAAAGAATTGTCACTAATATTTTATTGGAGAGAAGAGACTATGGAAATATAAGTCTGACTGAGCTATTTATGGTACAATAATCTACAGCTATAGCGAGAGAGAGAGAGAGAGAGAGAGAGAGAGAGAGAGAGAGAGAGAGAGAGAGAGAGAGATCTATGACTATTTCTAGAAAATGACTAATTGTTTGACAATGGAAAATTGAGCACAACTTTCCAGTTCTTTATTTTATCCACATTAAGGTGGTTTGGAAAGTCATGTGATTGTAGTAAAACAAAAAACAGCTCATCTATGTGTCACTTAAATATGTGTTTTACTGTTGAGCTGAGCATGGTGGCACACCTGTCATCCCAGGATGTAGGAGGATGCACCAGGAATAGAGTAAAACAACAGTCTGTGCTACATAAGAGACCTTGGTTTAAAACTATGCTGCTTACTATGCCAAGACATGTCCACAGTCTCATGCCAATAAATTCAGATTCCGTAGCCTTCAGACCTGGTTTCTGATATTAGTTCTGCCCATCGCTGGGTGACTTTGCACAAGTCAGTTTTGTGTACTCTTCACCATGGAGAGTTGAACATGTCAGTGATATTGCTGAGATGACACAGGTGATGATTCAGATCTCCCTGATCTCACAAGTGCTCAGTAAATGTTAGCCATTTGCATTGTGGTCAGGAAGGAGCACACCTCTCTACTAGGAGATAATGTCTATAGCTGGAGGGTTGTTCTGAGAAAGAGCAGTGAGTCTGTTAATCTCTAGCACAGGAAACACCAAGTCTTCTAATTCTATACCCTCATGGGGAGCACAGCCAAATCTCTCCACTCTGTGGTGTGCATTCTTGTTCATGTATCACATTGGCAAACTCAGGTGTGGTGACAACTGATGAGCTTATTCACACATAATTAAGTGAGGTATGAACAGCATGTAGGTGTTATCTGTTGTCTTCTAGGCTGTAGGGTTTCACCACTCAGTGTCCTGTTAGTTCTGTCAGTCATTTGACAATCACCAGTGAAGTATTTGAACCTTGGTCCACAGGCACTGTTTATTATATCCACATAGCATCAGCATTCATACTCACATAGGGTATGAATGGAGTGACTTGCCATACAGAGGCTATCAATAAACATTGCCTTATCAACTGCTGCATCTTAAGGCCTTTCCTGTCACATTAAGACAATGAGCAAAAAGGTGGCTCAGGAAAACGTGCTTAATTTTACTTATATTTCTAAAATCAAAAATGATAAAGGTAAGAAAAGTAAACAACTTAAATGTAAATGCCCCTAAACACTCATTTCAAGGTCTTAAATAGAAGACTCGGGTAGGAAGAAATGGCTGTGTTATAATTTATTGATGATAATCTGTTGATGACTTATTGATAATGTGTTGATGATGAAGCAAGGATGGGTCTGCCAGTCAAAACATGATATTATAGCATCACTTAGCCCCTAGAGTTATAAACAGTTGTGACGTGCAATGTGGGTGCTGGGAATCAAACCTGGGTCTCCTGGAAGAGAACTTGGCACTGCTAATCACTAAGTCGTTTCTCCAGCCACTATTAATATCATTTTAAGATGTGCCAGAAATAAAAGTATGTTGAGCTAGATGTGTACAAAATAATTCCCATATATTTATGTAACTCATTTAAATAGTTTGTTCTAGCTTTGATTAATAATGTATCAGCTTCACCACTGCCCAATGTATTTAAATTTCATTTGCTAATAAGAAATTAATTAAATGTATATATACATTACATGCACAAACATGTATATTTATCATGATGTTTGGCATTGAGCAGTCTAGGTTTTCTGTTTCTTTGCTTTGTTTTATTTTCTAATTCAAAGTCTATCTTTTACTTTCTATGCTGCTCTCATGACCTGGAAGGATCTCTAATTTAGAATTGTACCAAAGATCACTCTTCTTCTCTCTGCTTCCAGTGGGATAAAACACAGATAAGAACACTGCTCCTCTGAGTTCTTTCCCATTAGCTTAGCATACTGTTAAGCCCCCTTTGCAAAAGATCCAGGCTGTAGGACTAACTTCCCCTCCCCTGAAAATGTCATAAAGAGAGAGAAGTGACCCCCATCTGGCTTTGAAGGGCTGTGAGAGGCTCTCAGTGGTCTCCTGTCCTCCATGCATTTCAGGGCTAATAATTGGACTTTTGAAAAATTCGAGAAAACTCGAATTCTGAGTTGGAATTTTTTTTTTGTATTATAACAATATTTTATTGTTAGCATTATTTCCAAGGATCTCAATATTTGCCATAACTTTTATAACTATTAAAATATAGCCATAATATTTCATAATGCACGTTGGCACATCTGCAAGATAAGATGTTGTTATGGAACTGTTGAAGGTGGCATTTAAAATGTGACTTTGACACTCCAGAAAGACTTAACTGATCAGGAAGATCCACCTAGATGTGGGCAGTACCCTTCCATAGACTGGGGTTCTGTACTAAAACAGAAAAAGAAGACTCAGGTTGAGCACACAGGATTCATCACTCCCTGATTGACTACAGATAAAATGTGGGACCAGCTGCTGCACACATGCTCCTGCCACCATGCCTCCCCTGCTGTGATAGACTACACCTTCATCCCTGAGCCAAAATAACCTTTCCACCCTTGATTTGACTTTATCAGGAATTTTATCATAACAATAAGAAAAATAGCTAATAGAAAACCAGTAGAGATTGAATGACTTTTCTTTGCAATGGGGGCATTTTGCTTTGAAGTATCATGAAGAAAAGTTGTTTGTCAGGAAGAGAGAACAAGAGGAACAAAGATGAGCACAAGACCAAAGAAATAGATAAGTTCTTCCACATCTTCCATCCAAGAGAAATCCAAGGACAAAAATCAATGAGCTTGGGCAGGACCTTTGCTTTCACTTCCCCAGATGGCTTTTTGATAGCCTGGTCACAGCTCCTCTGTGTACATGGCCACTGCCTTTTAGCAGGCAATTCATCTCATTGGGAGACCTTTGGTCTCAGGGCATCTAAAGGAACATCCACAAGCTCCATGAGCCACCTTCATATCCTGGGGAGCCATCATTTCTCACATGGAGTTGCTGGTAATTCAGAAATGGCTCAATTTCTTGAGCAACAGGGAATGATGGTCAACCCAATCACCATCACACACTGAGAATCACCTTTCAGAGCCTCTTTGAAGTTCAATTTTGTATCCTTTTATGGGCCCAGCTCTTAGATCAGTACATATAGACATCTTCAAGCAGCTGTGCCCAAGGATAATAAATATTCACATCTCTTTCATAGGGGTAAGGACCTTGGACTCTAAGAATTTGATGAGGCTATAGTTTTGATATGTATGGGTGTCAGTTCTAGCCTAGAATGTCGGTCAACTGGAACTTCAAGTCTATACTTATAAAACTGACCCAGAGGAAGGCTGTAACCCTCGTAACTTATAAGACATGCCTTTGTTTTGAATATTTTAGTTCTACTTACAATTGATTAGAATCTTTATTTCAGAGAATTTTTTTTTTACTAAACTTGCAAGGTTCAGTTTTTTTGTTGGTACAAAAACTTAATTATAGTAAAGTAACAAATAAGTAGTTGTTTTATAAACCTAAAAAATAATATTTTAAAGAATAAGATGTATAGGGCCAGGCCAGGAAGAAATAGCACAAGAAAAAATACAACAAAATAGCTTTGTTCTAAAAATACTTTGTTTTTTTACAGATATGTCTCCCTTTTGCACAGTAGACTATTGCAAATTCCATTTGACCAAAAGTGGGTCAATAAACAGGAAATATGTCCAGCTTCCTTGACCATCAGGAAAAAAAAAACAAATTAAAACAGCATCTCTTTGAGCATGGTAGGAATGGCCATCAAAAAGAAAACCAGTAAAAACAAATGCTGGTGAGGATATAGAAGGGGAAAAAAGAACTCATCTACAGAGCTTATAGGAAAAAAATACAGATTAGTCCATCCTCTACAGAAGTCAGTATGGAGGTGCCTCAACTTATTAAAAATAAGGCTACCTCCGACCCAGCTGCACTGCTCCTGGGTGTTTACCTGGAGGACAATACACAGAGATGGCACAGAAATACCAGAGTGTCTGTGCTTCCTGCAGCATAGTTCACAGTCTAGATGTCTATTGGCTGATGAGCAGATGACTAAAATATGATTCCTGTACACAGTGGAGTCTCATTTGGCCACAAAGGATGAAAGTTTGTCTTTTACTGGAAAAACTGGTGGAGCTATAGACCATCATGTTCAGATAAGATGGAGGAAGACATGTATCACATTTCTTGATTCTAGATTATATATAGATAGAGGGGTATGCGTGTGTGTGTGTGTGTGTGTGTGTGTGTGTGTGTGTGTGTGTGTTAAAAACAGAAGTGAGATTGAAACAAAAAAAAGATGGGAGAGAAAAGGGAGAGTCAGGGGAGGTGAAAGTCCATGCCATGCTTACTAAAAATATGTTTATGAAACCATCATTATAGACAATGACTTCACCCAAAAAAGGTATAACAAAAAAGAAAACTCCTACACACAGCACCTGAGCTTATGCTGTAAAATGTAGTTAGTTTCCTGAGATTCACAATTCCTGTTCCAAACCTCATTGTGCTGGTGTCTTAAGCCTAAATTCTCACAGAAGTAGTTTGGAAATGCAGGAGAAGTGAACCATTAATGGAACCAGTGTTTTTTACACTTTTGCTTATGAAATTTTCTTGTCAAGTTCTTTATCTGTGTCTTGATTTTAAAGATCACTAAAGTGAAGCCAAGCCGTGGTAGTGCATGCCTTTAATCACAGCATGAAGGAGACTGAGGCATGCAGATCTCTGTGAGTTCAAGGTCAACCTGGTCTACACAGAGTGAGTTCCAGGACAGCCAGGGCTACACAGAGAAACTGTCTCAAAAAAACAAAAAACAAAAAAATCACTAAAGTGGACAAATAACATCAATGGGTTGTCCATATGTGGATATGATGCCTTTGGAGACAGAGTCTTTCTAAATATTTTAAATGGTATACTTCATTTTCCATTTAAAATTTACTAATATAATCTACATATTACACAATCATATATAATTATATAAATTATCAATATGATATAATATATATTACCAATCTCTCCTTTGTTTGATTTTTATTAGTATGTCCTATTAATGAGGATTTTAAAAATATTAATTCATTTTATAAATGAACCTACTTGCTTAAAACTCCTTAAGAAACAAGGTAAAACTATCCACATAAATAAAAATGTCCCTTATAAGATCTATGATCTAACTGAGGCTAGCAAGTTTTATGCACTTTTGATAGATAAATGTCCTGGGACTTAAGTGTGTTTTTTGTGTGCAGCCCTTAAGTGGTTGCATTGTCTGATCAAGTGTCCAGCTCTTACATATTCAGGCAAAAATCCACTCAACAAGAAACAAAGAAATGATGTCATTTGGATGGCATTCCAAACTCCATGTGGGCATCCTTTTTGTCTACAAGCTTTGTGCCTTGTTTTCCCATAATTCATAGTAAATTCTGTTCATGACTGATATGAAATATTCACCCCTTCAGAACATATGTTCAGCTTAAACAAAGATTTGATTTTAGAGTAGTCGATGGTTTTGAAAACGGCACATGCCTTGTATGAAATGTAAGAACTAAAGATTCCTTTGTCTTCTGAAAGGTAAGCCTTAAACATCACTGGCCTCTCTAATTTTAAGTCTTTATTTGCCTGAATAGGGTGGGTTTATGAATTTGATGATGTAGACTTTGTGGGACCCTCTGCCATTCAGGTAGTCCCATACAGAGACTGCAATTTCGGAAAGACATACATAACCTAGAAAGCCATCATGGTTGGATGGAGTAAACATTGCAGATTAGCTTTGGAATTGCTCCTCTACCAGAAGTCTTCTCATTTGTAAGCAGAAGTACATTTTATTTTGTGAAAGAAAAGGATCATGATCAAAATATAGCCTATGGGATAAGGAAACAGAATATCCCACAGCCTGTCATTATCAGCAGTGTTGGAGAGATAGTGTTTTGAACTTGGAGACTTTCTTCACTGTGTATACAGGACAGCATGTATGTCCTGAATTTATTTTAATATTATTTTAATGTGTCCTCATTACCTTCAATGCATCATTTTCTTGTTTTCTTGGCTTTTCATCCATATTTACCCCTTCAATCACACACACACACACACACACACACACACACACACACACACACACACACACACACATATATATATATATATATATATATATATATATATATATATATATTGGGTTTTTTTTCCCAAGATATGGTTTTTCTGTGTAGTTTTGGTGCCTGTCCTGGATCTCTTTCTGTAGACCAGGTTGGCCTTGAACTCACAGAGATCAGCCTGACTCTGCCTCCTGAACTCGTAGATTTCTTACTCGGCACTGGAATATATTCAAAAGTATATTCTTCAAAACTGCTTTCTCTGGTTAGAATTCCATTCCTGTAGTTTGGATTCATACAAGAGATAATCCGGAACATCCACCTCCACACACTCACTGTATTAGTTGAAGAAGTACAGACAACTAACCTAAAAATATTTGAAGCTGAATTTTCCCTACACAAAATTAAATACAAAACTCAGTTGTCATTTGGATCATAACGTTTTGCACAGTAGTTCCAAGGAGCTCTTATTTTGACATTCCTGCATATACTTTTACTAAACTAGTTGGGAAAAGATGAAATTGTATTGCTCTTAACTTTGGAGAGGGAAGAATTGAATAGTATAGTGGAATTTGTGATTTTCTATTAGAATTACAAAGATCTCACAGTGCAGAAGACTCAGTCACAAAGGATAATTTTCACATAGCTTTCAAATAATTTTTGCTGATAAATTAAAAACTATGATGAATTTTTGTCTCAAGAAAAATTTAATGTACAGACTATACATCCTGAGTGATAGGAAGATAGGGTAAAATGTCTCATATTTACTAATCATCCATTACTCTATACTTGAAATTGCTACTGAAATCCAGGCTATAATGTGACTATAATTCTCAACAACAAAAATTTTGTAAATTTGCATTCTGTGAGTTCGTGATGACTCAAAATATAGAGCTAGACGAACAGTCAACAGTCTTCCTTGATCTTTGCTTCTGGTTTTCCTTTTTCTAAAAGTCAGAGATGTGTCTTTTATCCATCTTTTTTTTAAAGCTTTTATTTTTTTTGTTTTGTTTTACTTTAAGATTAAAAAAATGTGTACAAGTGTTGGGGGAGGGTGTGTGTGTGTGTGTGTGTGTGTGTGTGTGTGTGTGTGTGTGTGAAGAAGCCTGCAGAGTCAAGGAGTCATTAGGGAATTTACAAAAATAAAGTGGAGAGGTAGACATTAGTGAACTCAATCTTTGTTGAGATGTATTTTAAATGCCATGTGATTCCTGCAGCGTGCATGTTGAATAGGATGACATAGATAAAGTCATCTTGAGAAGCTTCTTAATAGATGATGAAGAATTTACATACAGAGAATGAATGGGTGTTACTTAGAAACCAGGAAGACCCAATGGCTGTCTCATAAACTGACTAACATACAAAAAACGGCAATAGCATACATCTCCCCAGTATGATTTCTAAGAGAATTAGAAGGGATATATTCAATTCATTTTGGGAATTTACCTTTTATTGTTATATCAAAGATAATTGGTATCACTATTGTCTTCCTGTATGTCATTTTTCATTTTCAATATGGAAGTAATTGCTTGGGTAGATAAGGTAGAAGATGACAGTGTATTTTTGAATTTAATTTTATGCCTAAGTTACAATTTTATGAAGCTACAAAACAACTTGTGTCAATTTATGCTATACTAGTAGATTGGGGGCATTTTAAACATTATTGGAGACAATGTATTGTTTTTCTCTTTGCTGGAACAAAATGTCTGATAGGCAACTTAAGCAAGGAAGGGTTGCTGGTTGAGGGTTTCCAGTCAATTGTGGGAAAGGCATTGTGGCAGTTGAACTTGTTCTGTCTGTAATCAGGAGGCAGAGTGGCATGAGCACAGATGTTTAAATGCCTCCCCCAACTTTTCATTAGATGATCTTGGCCTGTGCTTGCTACTTTTAAGTCAGGTTGATACAAGCTAGAGGTATGTGGAAAGAAGAAACTCCAAATGAGAAAATGCCTCTTCCAGATTGGACTGTAGGTAAATCTGTAGAGTAATTTCTCCTTGGATCATTGATATGGGAGGACCCAGATCACTGTCAGCAGCTCCACAACTGGGCAGTTGGTACTGGGTTCTATAAAAAGGCATGCTGAGAAAGTCATGAGGAGCAAGCCACCTCTCCTCCATAGTCTTTGCTTCAGTTCCTGTCTCCACATTCCTTCCCTGACTCCCTTAAGTTATAGACTGTGTGGAAGTGTAAGAAAAATAAACCCTTTTCTCCTTCAAGTTTCTTATGTTCATGTTGTTTTATCACAGCAATAGAAACCCTAGTAAAGACATGGTGCATAGAACGGTATCACCCACAGTAAGGGTAGGTCTTCTTTTCTCAGTCAAGCCTCTCTAAAAATAACCTCACAGTCAGTTTCCTGGGTGACTCTAAATCAGTCTAGGGGACAATGAAGACTACCTTAGGGAATGATTATTTAATCTTAACATATTTCATAGTGTCTCCATATCCTCCTGCAGTGTCTTAGTGACAAGATGGGACTTAAACATGAGCAGTGTGAGTGGACACGTAGACCAGGCAAGGAGTGACACAACCATCTGAAACATACTACAGAAGACTCACCTTGTAAACCAATAATACAAGAGTACATCATGGCTACCAAGTCGTAGAGAGGGTTTTGGTATGGATAATTGGGTGTCAGGACCACTTAATTTAAACCTCAGGTGTCCCAGCTAAGTTCAGATAACTGTAGCTATGTCCTTCAATTGTAAGAACACAGTGCCTGGTGTCTGCCAGCACCTGAGAGGCCTACAGCCATCCTGCATTCTCTTTTTCCCTCAGTGCCCACAGAGCACAGGAGAGAGCTCTAGTGCTATAGACCTTCTTGAGATGGAGCAGACAGAACAGAGATCACTGTAGGATACTCATATGGTATATTTCAAGTTTGCTCTGTAGAATGGATGTTGTGATGCAAACCCTTTAGGGTCATTTTGGAGTGAGGAGTGCTTGATCACAGGAAGCCCCTTACCCCCATCACAGGAGGGATTTAATGTCCCTAAAGGGATGGCTCAGGAAGGTGCGAAAGTAATCAGTCCCTCCTGGTGCAGAGTGGACTCTACCACCTCTTGGCACCAGCCATGACTTTTCTTCTCCACGATCTTTCTTCTCCATTCTAACACTACTTTCAGATGGGATGGAATGTATGGTCCGAAACATGGGCAAAACTAAGACTCAGTAAAATAGGGCATGTGTGCCCTGTTCAAACTTCTTGCCTCTGAAAGACTTGTTAAGATGATGGAAAATTCTGAATCAGACCCTGTGTTTTACTCCCATTTGATCTCGACTTTTGATATCTGGAAAAAGAAAAGGGTGTACCACTAAGAATGCCATGAGACACTTGGTGGTTTGAGAGTAGCTCAGAAGTCCGAAGACTGCCCTGTTTCATCCAGGGGCAGGACAGACACTCCCCCAAGGTACATTCCTAGGGACAGAATGAGGTCAGTAGAAATGCCCTGATCCAAACTCACTATGTTGATTGGCTCCATGACCTTGGGCAGCTCTTAGCCTTGCTTCCTTTTGGGAAGTACCTTGATGAAGCATGAAAAGCTATTGCAGGCTGCAGTGAGCAGTTAGCTGCATTTATATGAAGTCTACTGTCTGGACCCTGGAGTTCAAAAGTAGTTTGAGCATTTATTCCCACTGCTGACTAGCTCCCACAGTAAGAGCACCTTGCATCTTGCATGGCCCACACAGGGTGAGTGTCAGGGTTAGTCATGTCATTGGCTTATCATTTTTAATATCAAGGGTGAAGAAGTGTAGTCAGGAGAGAGCAGCTTTTCACATTTTGCTCTCTGTGATTTTGTAGTTTTTCTTGAAAAGGCAAGAGTAAAGTCAATTCCCAAATGCCAAATGTCATTGAATTGTCTGAAAGTAAACATATACGCAGAAACACAAACTCCATTCGTGTATAAGGAAAGATTCTAGAAGTTTCCAGGCAGTAGAACTAAGACCTCTAATGAGCTTGTGAATGAGATTAAAGTTTGGTTGTAAAAGGTGCAGACTCCCTCTCCATAGGCTCCATCCTGAAAACGTCTAGTCCTCATTCCTCTGGGGAGAAGAGAAACTTCCTTCCCTGCATTATTAATCTTTAGGTATCATCATCTTAATCAGTTCCCCACTTTTGAAGTGGAGTTCAGTCATTCATCCTGGATGACAACTCCAGTCTCTCAGCACTGACTCTATGGGCATTTGTTTTCTTGGCTTTTACAAGTTGCTTCAGTTCTGCCAGTGTCTGTAATGAAATGAAGTGGGCACTGTATAACTGGTGCATCATACTTAGCTAGGGAGAACTAATACCAGAAACCAAAGATGGTGCTAGGAAACATTTCCTGCCAAACAGGTGCTGGGAGAGAAGACTGGTGTGTGGCATTTGTTATTTGCCTGGGACCAGGCAAAATGTCTCCCAGGGTTCTTTGGTTCATTTCTCTCCATACTCCTACGAGATGAATACAGTTGTATGCTATTGCACAGAAGAGAGTTAGATTTATGTCAGCCAATTGAGGATCTCATGGTGATGAAAGCAGGAATGGCATTCCCAGGACCTGCTTCCAGAATCACCAAATCTGGGGTCTATACTCTCCCCCAACAACACCACAGAGTCTCTGAGAAGGGCCGTTCCATCTTATCTCTTACCTGCCTGTTCAAAGAGATACGAAGTTATTGACTATGCTTATAATCCAATGCATGCTGTCTTCATGCTCCTCCTTCAATTTTCAGCTGAAGCCATTTCTGAAGGACAGCAGCTTTGTGTTAAGTCACAGGGGAAGTGTGACCCATGGGACACCAAATTGTATCATATTCACAAGAGCAGTCATCCCTAGGAACAGACATCTCTCACCAAATAAAAATAACACACAAGTGGATCACAGGGCAGGGAAATAGAGCTGGGCTTCGCAGGGGAGCTAGACTATGAAATCGGGGGCAGCATTGACACCCTGCTGATTTCATTTATAGAACCAAGAAAAAGCTAATACTGTATGTGAACTTTTCGTTCATATACTTAGCGATCTTATGAAGAACACCATTTCCCTGTGTTTTTTTGGACTAGGGACCTAGCTATGAATTCACTCCAGCTAAGGGAGAGCCAGCTTGAGGACCTCCTCTCCACGTCAGAGGTAAAGGTGACTCAGCCCTCACATGTAATTATAGTGCAGCGGTGGGCCTTTTAAGGAGCTGTACAGGAGTTATTTCCAACAGCTCAGTGGGATCACCTTATAGAAACCACAAATAGATGGTGTTCCTGGTTAAAATAGCCCAGGACACATGCCCCTATCTGAAATTAGATGAGCACCGTGGGAAGAGGCTAGACATTGTGCTCCACAGATCTGCACTGACCCCCCAGAGCCCCAATAGGACCAGCAGAAGCCCAAGGCCCAGCTGCACTACCGGGTAGGAAAGTTCATTGGTAAAAATCTAGAGAAGCAGTTCCCAAAATGGGGGTCAAAGAACCCTTTCACAGGGGTCACCCAAGACCATCAGAAAACAGATATTAACATTACAATTCATAACAGTAGCAAAAATTACGGTTATGACGTAGCAATGAAATAATTTTATGGCTGGGGTCACCACATCTGAGGAGCTGTATTAAAAAAAGGGCTGCAGCATTAGGACAGCTGAGAACCACTGATCTAGAGATTCAAGCAGCCAAGAATGCATTGCATTCATGCAAAGATACTCCCTAGTTCCTTGACCCCATCCTCAGCACCAGCAAAGGAGCCTCGTCCGAAGAGAGGAGCCAACCCGTGAAACAGAGATCCATGTCCAAGAATTTGCCTCAATCTCTATCTGCTTGCATAACCCACTTCCCCGTCATCTAGAATTAATACTTTCATCTGGACAATTCCACTGATAAAATTGTCTCAAGAGTCACAGCCAAAAATCTACCCCTACCCCCCTCAAACCAATGGCATGAGGTTTCATTTCAGATGGGTCTCACACACAGATTATAAAGGAAAGGAAAGCACGTGGTTTCCAAGTGTAATGTGATTATTTAAATAAGAACGGAATGCCATTTAATGGTGCAGCTTGTCGGCTGTGTAATGGAACTAGATTGGATACAAGCATACTGAATTTTAACACAGCCACTGCTGGGCGCGAAACATATAAATGAAATGAGATCTGTGTGGTAAAAAGTTCTGGGCAACCTTCATTTGTAAGAGGATGTCCACAGAAAAACAAGGTTAGTACCTGATATATTCCCCACACCAGCATTACTCTACTCCATTGTATAAAGGTTACACTGTCATGTGCAGCAGATCCCATTGTATAGATAAGGGACTGCTGTTCAGTGTGGTGAGAAACCTTTGCCAACGGTCTTACAGCTAATTGAGTATTGGAAATTGAAATTAAGCTCTGAAACTGTAAAAAATGTACTCTGTGTGTGTGTGTGTGTGTGTGTGTGTGTGTGTGTGCTCGCATGTGTGCATGCCTGTCCTTGTGTGTTGTGCACTTGTGTGTGATTGTTGGTGTATGTGTGTGAGCGTGGGTGGGTGTGTTTGAGTGCACATCCATGCATGTGCACATTTATGTGGAGGCCAGAGGTCAATCTGAGGTATCTTTCCTCAGAAATCATCCACCTTACTGCATGTGGCAGATCTAGCCCTGGCCTGCCGCTTGCCATGTGGCCTAGCTGACTTCGAAACTCCAGGGATCTGCCAGTCTCTACCTTTCCAGGACCACAAAAGTATACTGTCACCTGTTCCATTTTCTTTTCTTCCACCTACTCTGCAGTACATAAAACACGAGTGGATTGGCACTGCCCTGGACCATCTGCTCTCTTGTGTACCTGCCCTGTGTGTCTCAGTAATCCCTGACCGGCTGTCCATCCTTGTAGACTCTTGTTCTCCTTTTGAGTCTCTTCTCTTGCCTTCAGAATTTCCAATGCTTTGTTTAGCCTGGTTAGTAATTGTCAGCTTTCACAGTGAGTGCCCTTACCCACATCCTAGCATGTTCTTGCCCACAAAATAGACCAAAGCCACAAGTGAGAAGCATCCCACATGGCCACATCAAGATGTGGCTCAGGTTCCTCTCCTGGAATCCGTGGCTCTCAGGAAAAATGTGGCTGTAATGAGTAGTGATAGATTGAAGGAGTTCTGGGATGAGAATTCTGTACCTTTGAAAGTCCAAGTCATTGAGGGGACCATTGGTGCCTGTACAGGGCGTGAGTGTTACTGGTGAATAGGTACTGACATGTTTAAGTTTGTTTTCTCAGATTTTAATATATTTAGACGTTAATGGATTTTTAGATATTGTTTTAAAGTTACTTTCTGCAAACCAATAATGAACATACAGAAACGGCACTACACCTGTTCATTTGACATTAGCCAAATGTGTGCCATGTGGAAGTCTGGGAGGCACTTGGTGACTCAGTTTCCTTGTCTGCATGTTGCAGCTTTGGAGTTCTGCTAAATGTGAGTTCTGTAATATGTTCTCCTTCGTGAAAAGTGCTGGGCAGAAAACCAGAAAAATATATGTGTACCAAGTGGGAGGGAAGAATGCAAAGAGTAATTTACATATGGAAAGCATTTGTACCCAATGAAAGAATCTGTGCTGCTAATGAATTCAGTTCATGATCCACCTGCACTCTCTTCGGTGAGGACATTTGTGTTTCTGCATGAGGAGAATAAGGATGGCTCAAACCGCAAAGAAATGAACACAATCAGATGCCTTGCAGGGCGGATCATTTGCATAAAAAAATCCTCCATGTACACTGTTTGGTGAGTATCTACAATCTAAGTGTAGAAAAAGAAATCATTTTTATAAATAACTGAAAAATAATTTTGAAAGACTTTCAAAGCCTAAACTGTTTTTGTAAAGCATTTTCATCCGTAATTACCAGCAGCAACTTTAAAAATCTGCTCGACAATGTAAGAGTTCCATTAAGAAAAGGCTGAATCTCATTGTCAGACATTTTAAAAGTGGACAAAAGGCTGGGGCTAGGGAGATGGCTCAGTGGGTGTGCCCTGGCTTGCACGCCTGCACACAAACACACACACATCATGTATATGCACACAGAGTAAAGCAACAAATTTATTTTTTCAAATGAGGAAAAGAAGACATTACATAATAAAAATATATTTTATTAGTGAGGAGCTGTCTCAAAGTGTAAAAGAGGTGGGGGAGTGCAATTCAATCATGGAGCACTTGTCTAGCATGCTGAAGGCCCTAGGTCAATCCCCAGTAGGGGAAAGAAAGGAGAGGAAGGAAGGAAGGGGGGGTGATAGAAAGATTAGGAAGGAAGAAAGGAAGACAAAGGACAAAAATAAGAGTCTTTGAAAACCACGGGCCTTTATTTGCAATTAAAATGTTTGTGTAGGAAACACGAAACTGTAGCACAAAAACCATTGATTAAAATGCATTCTGAATGCTTGGAAAGTGAAGGTGCTTGTCAGATCTTGGATGATTCTTCATTGAATCTGATCCATATCTGACTCCAATATGAAGTTTAATTACTACAGAAATCTCTGGGAATATTACCATTTAAACAAGCTATCTGCACAGTAATTAAAAGTGTGAGGTTATAAATGAGCTGTTACCATGCTGTCACAAGCCAGCCCCCTCCCTGCCCGCTGCTCAAACAAACAACACTGTGAAGACAGCATTCACAACGTCCTAACTCCTCTCTCTGATTATCATCGTCGGAGATCAACCCCCATTTCCATCCTGAGAGGACATCCCCTTGCTGACCACTTCAAGCCAACTACGTGTAAATCTGAGACCTGGCAGCAGGATAATGTTATTCGCAAATTCACACATTTTAATTCCACAGCTTTGAATATATGAATTTAAAGAATTGCTTTAGCGTAGACCACCTGGCCGGATGAAGCTCTGGAACAGTTTTATTCTCCAGTCTCATAGGCCTTTTAAGTTGTCGTCATCTGTCTGTCTCTCTCTCTTCTTCTCCTCCGATGCTGCTGAGGGTTGTCGTAGATACCATACTTTAAGTGGTTAAGTTATATCCACATTGATTATATAAGATCCTATCTAGTCACATTTAATCTGAAATTTAACAAAATGATCAGACACTTGCTGGGGCCCTAGCGCCACCTATGGGTCAGTGAAGGACTCACATAGATCTGCACCTCGCAGCAAGCTCAACCCTCACCTCTGGTAGCTGCAGAGGCCTTGAAAATCACCGGAGCAATAAAAGGATCAAGCATCTCCTACTAACTTTAATCAATTAAGAGATAAATATCAAAGCTTTTTGGAAGCTTAAATGTCTCTCATTTTCAATTATAAATTTTATGAAAATTACCAAAAAGGCCTTTCTTGTGGGATAAATGTAACCTAGAACAGAAAACAAATGTAAAACAAGGTTGTCAGTAATATTTTTAGATGAGCTATATATTCAAATCCATCTGCAAATAGTGCAACAGTTAAATGTGTACTATTAGCGTTGCTTTTATCATTTTTTTTTTTTTTTGTTCACATGCAGTCAATGTGGACTTTCATCAGTGATTGACAACTACTTGCTCCAGGAGAGTTCTGGTCTACCCCAGGCATGCTTAGTCTTATGGGTGCAGCCCCTCAGTGAGTCTGACAGCTTAGCCTTATTTATTATCAACACATCATATCACTCCCCTAGCATCGGGACTTTTTTTTTCCCTTTTGTTTAGGAATACCTGCAGCCTATGGTCTTAATTGTATTTATATGCAAATATAACCAGTGTAAAATTTGCTTGTGTATTTTTTTTTCTCCACAGATAGGTAGGAAATAACAAAGAATAAAGTAAGAGGAATACACCTGATCAGATTTCCTTCTCTTCTTGTTTATATATCTACATCCAAGTTTGATCCCATTTCAAATTCTTAGGAGGCATGGAAAATGGAGTGTACCCTGTCCACATTTTTGTTACTGGAAAATATTCTTTTTTATTTTCTAAAATGTGATCATGTCTCCACTGTCTCAAAGAAATTTTATATATTAAACTATGAGAAAAAGTATGATCATATCAAATATAATGAAATTCAAAATTAATGACTAATTAAAAAGGGGGAAATCTCTTATGGGTATATTCTTGCTTAAAATTATATATATATGTATAGATAGATAGATAGATAGATAGATAGATAGATAGATGATAGATGGATGGATGGATGGATGGATGGATGGATGGATAGATAGATAGATAGATAGATAGATAGATAGATAGATAGATTTCTTAATACAAGTCTACACTTCTCAACATACATCTATTCTACTGAGAAGAGAAAGTAAGCTCTTAGCCATTCAAGGAGAGCCTTGGGAGACATGTTATCTCTCTTTTGACTCAGCTGAGGACTGTCATTCCAGCTGCAGCCAGTGTTCCAGACAGCAGAGGCCACAGCTGATAGGTCCACATGAGGATGAGCTATCTTTGACATGTCTGCTCCAATGTGCCTGTCTAGTGATTTGTGTCTGGGCCTAATGAAGAATGTACATCATGCCTGCTGCTGGTGCTGGTGACATCTGCTTCCAGTACATTGTCACTGACAGCTGCTGGCATCATTGGGTCTTTCATATCAGAGATGCCTGGCCAGGCATGCTGCCTCCTCCTTTACCTCACTTGACTGTGCCATTAGGTTTTCCTCTTCAGAAACCCTATGTTGAAATCTGCTGTGATTGACAGAATCAAACACTCTGAGTTGCCTAGTTATAACACACAGGGTGAACTTTTCTTTTGCAGGTTAACATGTACAATGCTTAGATTTAACCTCTCATGTTTAATAAATTTGCTGAAGATGGCAATAGCTGTTGCTAGAATAAGTGTGTGTGAAGATGTTTACCTGAGATGATACTTATCACATATATTGACATGTCTGCATGTACAAACATACATGTAAGCCTAATTTACCTAACTTTGCTCACAATGAAATGCTAGTAAAACTGCCTGAGAACTTACAGGCCAGTCAAGGACAACAAGAGAATGGAGCTTATGAGACCATCCATGCCCTCAGGGTCTATTACTGAGCCTTATCCAGCCCTGGGTGCTGGCCATGTGTTCAGAGCAGTTTAGAAGATGTCATCTTAACACAAGAACTGTAAACATGTGCCTGTGGATCTGTGGTTCTATTGTGGGCACAGGGGTCTGTGTGGGCAGGTCAACGGCCCCAATGAGTGCTGTCTTCTGCCAGAGCAGTTGTCCTAGAAGCATAATCCAGTTTTACTGCAATTCAAATGTGAATTGAACTCTTTTTATCCCATAAGGAATCTATAGAGAAATCTGTCGTTTCAGGGACAACTGTGCTTGCCTGTCACACTTATTCTTGGTCCTGTCTTACAGGACCTCAGCCCAAGATGCTAGTGACTAAATGCTGCCATTGAAGTCCCATGGCTTTAGAAGTTTACATGTGATAAAAACCCCGCCCCGTTCACCATAACTGAGCTATCATTTGACTTCTCATTCATGAATTTGCCTAATCTTTTTTCTAAAACTGTCTTTATTTTCTGACATAACCTTTTCTTAGATATAGGACTTACCATCAAAATGCTGCTTCAACTACTCCAGTGATCAAAACATTTTAGGGTTGCAAGTTTAGTACTGATATATTTTCCACATGGATGTACCTAATCATATCATATTCTTACCATATGTGAATAAAACTATGGTGGACACTGTTTCTAGAAAGAAGTCACAAAGGGTTTATGATTTCTACACAGGTTTTCATTTCTAAGTTTTTTCCCCCTCAAGACCATTAATTTATGAGTTTAAAAAAAAATAGATACTTTTGTATTTATCCAAAATCCCTGAAGCTCTTGAACCTAAATCTCTTCCTGGTGCAGGTGTACTGTTTGTGGTATGGCATTCCAGCCTCCATCTGTCCATGATCATCTTGTGAAACTGTGAGTGCAGGATGCTGTACTGAACACAGGGAGCAATCTGTTCATGTTCTTTCACCCTTTCATGTGAAACATTAAGAGTGAGTCCTTTAACCTTCACAGTGAAATCCATCTACTGCAAACCCAGCACCTAAGCATCTTCTGACCTTCCTGATCCAATTTTCAATGAAATACTGGGTGGGAGTTCCAGAACTTTAATATCATCCTATTTACTTAGCACCACCCATAAAAAGTGAGCAAGACACAAATTTAACTTGGAAACTAGATGTGGGAGTCAGACAAAATACAGCTTGTAAAACTTACCCTATTACTGAATATAATGTATTATCTTTATAAAGTGGAGGTCATGTCTTCTATCATCTGCATCACCATTTCAGAAAGTGCTCAGAGCAAGTCACTTTATGGATCCAGTGGAAGCTCTCTTAGCTAACGATTTATGACTGGTATCCTGCTGTGCACACGCCACTCAGCTGCACACATTTTGGTTTATGCTGTAAAAAAGAAAACATGTCTGTGGCCAAAATATAGAGAACAAATGTTTGGGGGAAATCTGGTAGCTTTACTCTTGGGTGCTCTGGTCAGCTAGAGATAAAAGCTCTGAGATGTGTCTCAAAGTAAGATGGCTACTCATTTTGTTGAGGGAAACAATGACTTCCCCAAAGTGATGGAAAGCTCCAACAATTTCTGATGTCCTGTTAACAAGGCAACTTAGAAACATAGGCCATGCAATGTGACATGTCTTAGCTTCTGAACTTGATGTGCTCCTTGGAGCAACTGGATTCAATTACAGGTGGATTAAGAGGAAAACAACACAAACAATCTGTTTAATCTTAAATGGAAGAAAGTCAATACACAGACCTATTGCTACCATGTGTGAAGTGCACAGATTTTCATAGGATGGCTATATGATTGAAGTTTCGGCTAATACGCTGAAATTAGGCTCAGAATCAGTGTTACATTTGATGCTCTGGGGCACAAGGAAAACTTTGACCAAATTGAGTATGTCTAAAAATCTTCAATTAGGGGCTGGGGAAATAGCTCAGTAGTTAGGACCAGTTACTACTCTTGCAGAAGACCTGGGTTTGGGCCCTACTACCCGTATTAAGTGGCTCAGTGCTGGCTGTCACCCCAGTTCTAGGGAATCTGATGCCCTCTTCTGACTTCATTGCACCTCACTCATTTGCACCACCACATACAGAGATAACTAAAAATTAAAAAAATATGACTTTATGCTTATGAATTAGACAAGCCAAAAGTGACCAATTAAATCACCTGTCCTTCATGAGTCCTCTCACAATTTATCGCTGGTGGCAGAAGCTGGGCGAATTCTAGGACTGAGCCAAAGCTGATTGACTCATGCCTCTGGAGTGAACCACAAAATACTTTCCTTTTGGTTTTCTTTTGACACTCAGTTTTGCTTTGTACACTCTTAGGTGTTAGAATGTCTTGTAATTGACTCTTTAATATTCTCTGCATCATGAGTGAAGTGCATGTTAGAAGGAAGTTGTGCTCTACAGTTATCCTGTAATTGTCTCTAAAGCGGCATGCTGGTTACAACAGGGGAAGATGTACTGCTACCTTTAACACTGGTAGGAGCATCCTGTTAAACATTCCCAGTGGACCTGGAGAGCTCTATGCAAAAGGAAAAATGCAGATGGACTGACCGCAGGTACTGAACATGTGACAAGACGCTGAGCATATGATGTCAAGTGTAGCTTTAGCAGCTTTGTGCTAACAGCATTGGAAATGGGACTGACTGACTTGCCATTTGCCACAGGAGAAATGAAGGGGCAGAGAGATCACACTGCCTACCAAGTTGTTGGGATTTGAATCCTGATACTGTAGCTGTGGGTACCACCTCTTAACTGAACACTTGCCTGCCTGACACTAACAATCTCTGAATCATTGAGCTTCATTATGGTAGCCAGCTAAAATATCCAAACAAAATTCAGGTCAGTTGAAGGATAAATACACTAAATAATGAATTTATTACTTAACTAAAAATTGAATTGGGCATTTTTGTGGTTACTGTCACTTACATCTCAAAATAAGCCTTTTAGAAAACTTAGAACTTTTCTATGAGAGATAAAGGAGATTAAAAAACAAGGAAAAAAAGTGATCTTCAAAGAGTTTCAGAGACTATTTGACATGAACCACAAATCCATCTATTTATTCATTAAGTGTGCTATTTCTTGACTTGACATGAAAAGGGAAGCTAGAGATGATTTATATATACTCACAAGCATTTGTGGACCAGTTCAAAAATTCTCAATGTGATTTAATCAATTATCCTTTTATGTATGAAAGAGCATTTTTATGTCTTCAGGGATGTACCCTTCCACATGTATGCTCTTGAAATATCTCTGTTAAACATGAAAATGTGGTACATGAGCTTGCTTTCTTGTGACGTATGGGTCTATTTGTGCTGCATGCTTTACACACCTATGTGTAAACTGAAAGGTGACAACATTGTCATCACCAGATTTTAAAACCACATTTTTATTAATTTTCTGAGAATCTCCTATAATGTATTTTCATCATTTTCACTCCCTGCTCCCTCAGCTCTTCCCACATCAACCCCATCTCCTTATCCATCAATCTTCATATTAGCTCTTTTGACAAATCCATCCTCATAAATCCATCCAAATGTGTTGACTCGGGTTGTCTGGGGTATAGACCCTACCAAGGAGAGTGATCAACCTACCAGGAGACACATCTTTTTTTTTTTTAATTAATTAAATTTTTAAGTATTTTTTTCATTTTATATACCCATCCCAGTTGCCCCTCCTTCCCTTCTCCCCTTCTCCACCTTACTCAATCCCACCCCTATCTTCTCCCCAGAGAGGGTAAGGCCTCCCTTGGGGAGTCAACAAAGTCTGGTATACTAAATTGAGACGTGACCAAGCCCCTTCCCCTCCCCACCGTGTCAAGGCTTAGCAAGGTATCCAATCCTAGGAAATGTGTTCCAAAAAGTCATTTCATGTACCTAGATAAGTCCTGAACCCACTGCCAGGGGCTCCCCAAACAGATCTAGCCACAGAACACATCTTTAAGAAACCGGCCACTCCCTTTCCCCTCAGCTATCAAAGGACAAGAGCTCCTCAGCGAGGGGTAGGGCATGCTGGGATAGCCTGTGAGTAGAGCTTTCAGGTCTTAGGCAGCTATCACAGTCACGTGCATCTGCCTTGTTTTATCTGGAAAACACTCTTCCCTTGTAGTCACAGACAACCTCTGGCTCTTCCAGCCTTTCTGCCCACTCTCCTGCAAAGGCCCCGAGCTGCGATATGTATGTCTGGTTTAAGACAGATTAATCCACAGTCTCCTCTTACTCTCTGCATATTGACCATTTGAGTGTCTCTGTTAATTGCCATCAGCTGCAAGGAAATGCTTCTCTAGTGAGGGCTGAAAGATACCTTAATCTATGGGTATATAAATAAATCATTGTGAGTCATTGTACTACTATGTCCATTTAGCAAAATAATAGCATATTATTTTTTATTTTACTTTTATTTTACATCCTGGCTGCAGTTTCCCCTCACTCCTTTCCTCTCAGCCCCCCAACTCTTCCCTCTGTTCCCACTCCCCCAATCCATTCCTCCTTCATTTCTGTTCAGTGAAGGGCAGGTCTCCCATGAATAGCAACACAGCATGTCATATGAAATTGCAGTAAGACTAAGCAACTCCCCATGTATTAAGGCTGGACAAGGTGACCAAGTATGAGGAGCAGGGTCCCAAAAGCTAGTAAGAGTCAGAGATAGTCCCTATTCCTGATGTTTGGAGTCTCACAAGAGGACCGAGCTATACAACTGTAACATGTATGCCGAGTGCCTAGGTCAGTCCCATTCAGCCTCCTTAGTTGTCAGCTCAGTCTCTGTGGGTCACTATAAGCCCAGGTTAGTTGATTCTGTGTGTTTTCTTGTGATGTCTTTGCCCACTCTGGCTCTTATAATCCTTTCTCCCCTTCTTCTGCAGATTCTCTGAGCTCTTCCTAATGTTTGGCTGTGGGTCTGCATCTGTTTCTATCAGTTGCTGGATGAAGCCTCTCTGATAACATTTGGGTTAGGTACCAATCTATGAGTAGAGCAAAATATAATTAGGCATCATTATATTTACATATATTTTTTCTAGTTGTATTTGATTCTACCCTGGCTCTCTGGGCCATCTAACCTCTGAGCCCTGGCACTCCAGGCAGTGTCAGTGGTGAGATTACTCTCTTGGCATGGGTTTTAGGTTAGACCAGTCATTGGCTGACCACTCCCTCAATTGGTAGGCCACCCTTACCCCAGCACATACTATAGCCAAGACAGACTGTAGGCCAAAGGTTATGTGGTTGGATTGGTTTTCCACTCCCTCCACTTAAAGTCTTGCCTTGTAACAGGCAATGGCCAGTTCAGGCTAGATGTTGTTGAGTCCTGGGGGATTCCCTTTTGCCAGGTTTTTACCTGACCCTGAAATGCTCCCCACTTCCTGTAGTCTCTCTCAAGTCTTTGAAGAAAGAAATTGGAGAAGATATCAGAAGACGGAAAGATCTGCCATGCTCATGGATTTGTCGTATTCACGTAGTTAAAATGACCGTCTTACCACAAGGGATCTGCAAATTCAATGCAGTCCCCAGTTAAAATCCCAACACATTTCTTTACAGATCTTGAAAGAACAATACTCAACTTCACATGGAAAAACAGACAAACAAGCAAAATCAGGATAGCTAAAACAATGCTGTAGAAAATAAATAAATAAATAAATAAATAAATAAAATAAAAATTAAAAAAAAGAACTTAAAGGGGTATCACCATCCCTGATTTCAAGCTCTACTACAGAGCTATAGTAATAAAAACTGCATGGTATTGTCATAAAAACAGGCAGGTGGATCAGTGGAATCTCATTAAGATCTAGACATAAATCCACACAAATATGAACACCTGATTTTTGACAAAGAAGCCACAATTGTACAATGGAAAAAAAGAAATCATCTTCAACAGAAGGTGCTGGTATAACTAGATGTCAGCATGGAGAAGAATGCAAATAGATCCATATCTATCACCCTGAACAAAACAGAATATTCCTAACTACAGCCTCTGACCAATCCAGGCACATATTCTTCACCCTGATAACTGTGCCAGGTATGGGGTTCCATCTCATGGATTGGGCCTTGAATTTAACAAGAAAGTAATTGGTATAATGCCACTACTGCACTAACCCACTGTACCTTGCTCATATACTTATTATTTAAGTTCATAGTGTTCATAACTAGGTAAATTTTGCGATTAAGTTTTACCCTCAGTAGCAACAAACATAGTCCCTTCCAGCTCCTTGAAACGTGGTCCATAGAAATGAAGCTTCCAAAAAAGTACAAGCTTAATTTCTCAATGTTTTATCACCAAATTAAGTAACAAAGGAAAACAAACAAACAAAATCTGCTTTAATGTTACAGATATCCCAGGTTCCCACAAAGGCATCAAATGTTCCTTAGTTATAGTGAGAACAAGAATTAGGACACAGCCTAATTTCTTATGAAATTCTTACATTTTTTTTTTCCATCTCTATGAAGGTGCAAATTTTCAAATCCTTTGGTAGTTTGAATCTATCCATGGGTGATCCATCCATATGTCCCTCTGTTGTCTCCTCTGTGTGTGACTGATCTACAAGGATCACCCTAAACAGAGGCACAGTAATGCAGCAATTCATTTGATCAGAGCAGGGACATTGCCTGCTGATCTCATTTTCTCTGCTGGCAGTTTATTAGGAAATTACAGATTGAAAACCTGAATTTTAGGCAGACACATTTTATCTAAATCTACAACAGTAGCAACAGTATAATTATTCCTGACCTAATTTAGTTAAAACACATGCAAAAAAAAAAATACTCTGCTATCAAAGCTGTTGTAGGTAAGTAGCTTTAGCACTAATTTGAAACAAATTATTTATGATGTGTGTGGTTTTAGGTGCTGTTTCTTGAAATCTTAATTCTATTTTGTATGAATCTGAACCTATATCCTCTAAACAGCTGGTTGTAGATTGTTTGTTTTTGCTATCTAAAATAAATAGTTCATGATTCTGGGGAGGACCATGGACATGTGAGGTGGCTGCATTTAATGAAGGCTTCAGAAAGGGAGAGAAATTTGCACTGAAGCACACACTGGATTTAGAAGAATACAGTGAATATCCCAGAGTCACAGGGGCAGGCTTGGTGGAAGGACTGTGGTGATCACCCCACCCATGACCAGGAGGCAGTACTGGGTTCTGTGTCCATCAAAGGACTATTTCTTTGGGTTGTTAATAGAAGTGCCGCCTGACATTTACTTTCCTGTATTCTTTCATAATTCTTCCATAGAATATATTAATAAGAAAATTTGCTTGTTTTCATATTTAGCTGGCTTTTGTTTATTTACATTGCATAGAACCAAACTGAAGGCAGGATATGCCAGAAATAAGGCATCCTCTACCAGATATTTATTACACTTAGAATTCTATTTCTCTTCTACAAAGGGGCAAAAAGCCTCCTTAGAAGCTTCCATGACTCCCCACACTGAGTACCATGGATAATCCCCCTGGTGGATATGTGTGCACATTGCACTTATACAAGGAGAGTGGCCTGATGCCTTCTTAGGAGACATTGTGATTGAGCCTGTCAGTATAAATACATTGATACTTCAACACTGATATCTCTTGGTGCTGTGAGTGTCTCAGAATAATGATTTTTAATAAGATGTGAGCTGAGTGCCTTTAATGTCTGATGCTTAGGAGGTCCTCTTCTCTGAGCTTCCAAACAGCATGCTTTCCTGATTGCTCTTCTGATATAAAAATGATACCTGCAAATACTCTTTTGATTTCTGAATCTTCAGGTAAATTAATGAGATGCAGATCTGTGATATAGTGGTAAACTAATTAATTTCTGTGTGAACAGTTAAATAAATTAATCTCTCCATCTAGCAAGCTAGACTTAAGATTTAAGTATTTTACCAATTTTATTATACTCTAGGAAAGAGACATTCTCAGGCATGTGAGGCATTTTACCTCTTTTACAAAGCTACTATAATGGTGATTTTTTTTTCACTCCCTATTTTGGCTCTCCTGGTTTAGTTACAAATTTTCTCTACACATTTTGCAACAGTTCATTAGAAAAAGAAACTAAAGTTTGAAAGAAAGTGACATTTTCCCAAGACAGCAGCATTTATTTTCAAGGTTGTCCCTGGGAGACTTGGGGAAGTGATACTTCAAGGTTGCAAGGCTCTGTAGCTCTCAATGTGGCCAGGTCTTAGGTCATGAGTATGGCATCCTGAAAACACACAATTTCATTTCACACCGTTGCTGTCTTCTGTCCAGGAGGAAAGCATGCAATAAGGTCACGTTCCTAGCTCTAGGCAGAATGGTAGGTGACCAAAACAGTTGCCTTTGTCTCCTCCAATATTCTGGCCTTCCACGGAAGCTTGGCTTCCTCAGTATTACCCCCAGCACAGCTTCAAATTTCAGAAGAGAGTAGACATTTTGTGACAGTTCTAGATCCTTTTTTCCAGGAGAAACTCATTTTCATACTTCCCAAAGCCATGAGTGAAGGGAAGGAAGGCCTAGCATACTGTCAGGTGAGTAAGTGGATGAGCTGTATATTAAAGAAGAGGAGATTCCAATTGGGGAGTGTCAGCCACTGGGCTCTTGCCAGTCCCCCTGAAAGAGAGACTCACTGCAGACACAATGCTTTCTGTTCAAATTATATGGGGGATAAAATCCAGATGCCTTATACACAACAGAAAGCATCTAAATGAACAAGTCTAACACTTTCAAAACAGGAGCAGGCTTAATTCCATTATAGTTACAACCAAAGGGAAGGGAAGAAGGACTCATGGCTGTGTGGTATTCAAAGACAGGTGCTCAAGAACTCTAGAGTAACTGATGTCAGGAGAAGGGAGATGAGTAGCTTGGAGAGGTACCATAGTGGAGATAAGACCTCTAAATTGTACATCTTTGGCTTGCAATAGTGACATCTCAAATGTTTGATCAGATACAACTTGTCCACACTTTGGATATTGCCTAATATTCTATGACAATAAACTTGGCAATACTTTAGTAAGGATGTAAGCTTGAGGACTTAAAATATTGTCTGATTAACTGATAAACTCATGTTTAATTGGTAATATTTACTAAAGCATTTCTTAAAATAATATTTGATTGAACTGGACAGTGTCTACACCTAAGCAAGGAATTGCCTTGATGAAGCCACATTCATTATGTAACGTTCACTTATGAGTAAGTTTGAGAAATCTATTATATATTAAGGGTTTTATTCTTTGAAAATTCCATGCCTGCACACAGTGTATTTTGATAATATCTATCCCTATTACCTCCCTTGGTTCCCCTATGAACCCTCAACACGTCTGCCTCCAAAATTCATGTCCATTTTTAAAAGAGAATTTACTAACCCTGTTTTAGAAGGCCGGAGTAGAAAAAACAATACTATTCTATGATGTGAAAGAGAAAGAAGAGTCTTTTAGAAACAGATAAAGATCTATTGCCCATTTTAATAAACTCATAAACAGTGCATGGGCTGTGCTTCACAACAGCCCTGTTAAATTTGAGAGAGAAAACATTGAATCAGGAGCAAGAGTCTTAGAGATGATAAATATGACCTTCACACCTGGAAACTATGAGCCCAGGCTACTTGACAATTGATAAGTAGCTTATGACAGAGATGCATTCTAGTTCTAACTGAAATAGTGCAATTACACAATAGGATGAGAAAAAAAGGTCTAGTTCTTCAAACTGTACACATCCTGGCATACACATGTGCTGAGAATTAATATCCTGTGCAAATAGGAGTTTGTCCCACCGACTTTTATGCCGTATTAGAATGACCACAAGTTATTATCAACCTTTAAACAACACATTTTACTCTCTAAATAGCATTTGATTAAAAAATACTGTTTCGAAAATTTACTGAATTTAATGCAGAAACTTGGTTATGTTACTTAAATAATTCAGCTCCACCTGAATTTTCTTTTTTTGCTTGTATTTGGGAAACAGAGATGTTTTGAGGTTACCTTATGTGGTATGCATATCACACAGCTCTTCTGAAAGTTCATCTTTTGAGCTGAATTTTTTCTTCAGGCAAATAAAAACCAACTTTACAAATGACTTTGCATATTTCTCTAGACGTTATGAAATATTTACAAACCTAGTCGGCCTTACCACATCTGAGTACTTCCGACCCACCTCAAGCACGAACATCATCAGTTACCACTACAATAATTACCTTCTCTTGAGAGAATTAACAATGTATTGACCCAGGAGGAAAACGTTAGCCAAGGAGACTCTAATTAATATTAACTTCAGGTCATAATTGTTTTGTGCATAGCTGCAGCCATCAATTTGTACAAATATAGAAACCCACTTAGCATTCAGATGGCAGGTTTCTTTCCTTCTCATTACTCTCTTTCAATGCACTGGGGATCCTTCTATGGCGAATTGATAAGGGCACTCCAGATCCATTTTGTTGGGAAGAGACGCCATGGACGAGGATGTGCCTCTGAAGGTCATCAATTTTGGGGTCCCCATCTTTTTTCTAGCATTGTTTCTGCCTCTGCCTTGTACAGAACCTAAAATTATGATTGCAGTTTTTTTCCAGAATAACCTCGCATCTGTGGTTTGCTTCCTTATAGTCTCCATTGTTCATTCAAAGTGTTCTTTGAATACATATCAGGTCAGAATGAGGAAAACTCCTCTGATTTCATACATTAAGATGCTAACACATCCTTAAACCTCAATATTTAATTTGGAAGCACATAATTACAATTAGAGTTGTCTGCATATAATAAAATGAATGAACAAGTATGTATGAAATCTGCTAATAACTAAACAAAATTGCGGCTGTACTTTTTGCTGTGCATATCTACAAAGTGAAGTTCTTACAATTTTAAGACATGTAGTATTGAGGGTTGAAGAGATAGCTCAGTGGTTAAGAGCACTCCTGTGGCTGTTCTGTTCCCAGCACTCACATGGTATCTCTCCAATTCCAAGTGATCTGATGCCCTCTTCTGGACTCTTCAGGCACTGCGTACATGTGTTACAAAGACACACATGCAAGTAAACACTGAGGCACATAAGATAAAAGATAAGAATCTGGTCTACAAAGTGAGTTCCAGGAAAGGTGCAAAACTACACAGAGAAACCCTGTCTTGAAAAACCAACAAAAAAAAAAAAATCAAAAGAAAGAATACAACAATCACACACACACACACACACACACACACACACACAAATATCCCATGCAATCCTATACTAAAATTTGCTGTAGTATGTTCTGCATGATTCTCAGAATCAGGTAGGAAAAAGAGCAAGGGAAGATTTATGACAGGAAAAAAACACAGGCATGTAGATTCATATTTCAATATTTAAGTTGAAGGGACATTAGGCTAGCCAGAAAAGGGCCTCGTTTTTACCTGTGGGCATGATCATTGTGTTTTTGTTGCAATTGGAAAAGTGTCATGGCTAAGATAATTATATACAATTTTTATTTATTTTTGTGTTATGTATGTGTGGATTTATCTGCACATGTGCCTACAAACCACATGCATCATGTAATGCCCGAGGAGGTCAGTAGAGGGTGTCAGATCCCCTCTAACTGAAGTGAATAGATAGCCATGATAGCTGTTATGCGAGTGCTGGGAATTGAACCTAGTTCAGTTCTTAACAGCTGAGCCATCTCTACGGCCCCAATATTTAATATATTTAGGACAGAAATTTGCAAATACAGAAACACACATTAATATACTACTTTCTATAAGCATCTCTTTTCTTCATAGTGGAGGCTCAAGATTTTCTTCATGTAGTTTTGCACAAGTTTTGAATTTGTTTTGAAGACTTTATTTTGAATTCTCATTGCTATTTTTTACATTTACAGATAATACATGAGATGTTTTCCCACTAATTTTCTAAATGTTTATTGTTACCATGACTAAAATGTGATTTCCTAAAATACAGCTTTAATGAAATGTTTATTCTGTTATTGTTACAAAGTAATTTTTTTTGTTTCTTCTGAATTTAATGATGATTTTGTGTTTCAAATAATTGTGCTTTGCATTCCATTCTTTAATTTTAATAAATTTTATTACATTTATTCTTTGGTAACTACATATACATGTGTAGTAATTTCTGAGTACTGTCAATGTCATTAGCAACCATAGAAATGCAAATTGAAATTATTTTGAACTTCTATTTAACTTCAGCTATGCTTCAAGACAATACTTTATGCTGTGCACATCCACAGTGTGCAGTGTCTATGATGTTAAAATATGAACTATGTGGGATGGAGATGGCTCAGGGGTTAAGAGCACTGTGAGCCCTTGCAGAAGAACTAGGGTTCAGTTCTCAGCACCCACATAGTAGCTCCTAGCCATCTATAACTCTGATTCCAGAGGATCCAGTCCTCTCCTCTAGCCTCCTTGGTCACTGCATGTATATGGTACACAGACACATACGCAAGCAAACCCACACATACATAAAATAAAAAAAAATAAATAAAATGTCAATCCTAGGCCAGGTTCAGTTCTCAGTGACCATAGTGTGGCTGGTAACCATTTGTAACTTCAGTTCCAGAGGATTCAAAGACCTTTTATGGTCTCCATGGACACTGGGCAGGCAGTGGTACACATGCATATGAGCAGGCAAAACTCTCATACATATAAAAAAATCTTTTTTTTTAAAGATGGCATTGCTGGCAAAGATGTGGAGGAAGGAGTATCATTATCTACTGTTCTTTAGGGTGTACAACTGGTATAGCCACTATAGAAAACACTATGAGAATCTTAAAACAAGAAATAGAATGTATATGATACAGCTCTACCACTCCTGGACATAATAAGCCAAACACTCATTATTTCCTTCTACAGAAACACCTATTCATTCATCCATTTTTCATTGCTGCTCTATTAACCAAAACAGCTAAGGGCATGGAATAAACCCAGATATTATCAGCGAATAATAAATAGATATATGAAATTATAGTATATATTAATATTTTGTTTAGCTACTGTAAAGAAAAGTGAAGTTGTGAAATTTGAAAGTAAATGGATAAGCCTATAAAAAAATTACTGAGAACAGAAAGGCAAACATTGAATGTTGTCTTTTATACATAGATCCTGACATCAAGTCTTTAGGTTTGTGTGTCTAAATTAGGGTGACTTTAGAATTCAGTAAAATAGAAAGGTGCTATTGGGCAAAGGCTGCTTTAAGGGAGGGGATAACAGAACAAAACAAACATATGAAATCAAGAGGTGAGATACTAGGTATGGAATATTTAAACATGAATGGGGTAGGAATGATGGGAGATCCATATGCAAAGGCCATATGGATGCCTACTACTTGGCAAGATGCGAGGGAGCAGGAGAGACATTCTGCAGAATTCAGTAAAAGCCATGGATTATCAAATGAAATCAAAGTGTTAGGAGTTGGATGACTCCTAATGAACTATTGATGAGGGAGTCACCCAAGACCTCCAGAGCGATGTCAGCTTTCACCATGTTTGTCAGTTGTCCATTGGAACTATGACAGAACCCTAAAGCTGAATACACCACACACATCGACTGCAGGATACAGATGAAAAGGTAGGTGGGACTGGGTTGAAAGTTTCTTCCTGCTAGCTAGCTCTCATGCCACAGAAGGATCTCTGGGGTACTCTACAGGCTGCTGGGAAAGAAGAGGAATAAAAGGACTTATGTAACTGTGGACACACACACACACACACACACACACACACACACACACACACACACACACACACACAAACTGCAAAACAACCTTCCAGGAAAAATGCAGTCACTGCGGCAAATGCGGCATGACTGGAATGGTGTTAAAGTTTGCTCCATGAGAAGGTATGAGGCTGCCACCGGGTGGTGGTGGCGCATGCCTTTAATCCCAGCACTCGGGAGGCAGAGGCAGGTGGATCTTTGTGAGTTCGAGGCCAGGCTGGGCTACCAAGTGAGTTCCAGGAAAGGCGCAAAGCTACACAGAGAAACCCTGTCTCGCAAAACCAAAAAAAAAAAAAAAAAAAAAAAAAAAAAGAGAAGGTATGAGGCTGCCACATGAAAAGAAGCCCATGCCTGACAATGTTAACTAGATCAAAACCCATTGATAAGGAGCCTTAGGCCCTAGTTGAAAACAGTACTGTTATATATGGAAATAGTCATGGCACCAGGATACTCTAAATTATCTATTGTTGTACCCAGAGGCCAGTGTTAGTTATTCTTTTAATCCTTTGCTCAGAAAGCACCAGAGAAAACCCAAAGTTAGTCAGCACTAATGAAAGCCATAGCTTGTCCTAGGGTCTTTATTGGGAATGGCTTGTTTCATTATACGTTAAAATTTTTACTTATTTTTATGACATATATATTATAGATAAAGTGTCATTGCTGGTTTATAAATATTAAAAAGAAGACCATACTGATTTTTTTTTCTTTATGGCTTTTCCAGACAAGTTTTCTCTATGTAATAGTCTTGGCTGTTCTGGAAATTACTTTGTAGACTAGGCTGGCCTCAAACTCACAGAGATCCTCCTGTCTCTGCCTCCCAAGTGCTGGGATTAAAGGCGTGTGCCACTACTGCCCGGCTCCTTTTTAGGCTCTTAATTACAGCATATATGCAGCCATGGTTTGAATGTATAACACTGATTCCTTTAAGAAATCAATTGTTTATTATTTTCTACAAGAAAAACATGAAGACTAAAATAGACTTATTTTAAATTTGCTGAATATTTTATCAGTTACGAAGCTATATATATTTAGAGGGGAGGTGTCAGGTAGATGAGTATCACAGCACATGTGTGTGGAGGTCAAAGGTCAGCTTTCAGGGTTGGTGCCCCCCTTCAACATTTATGTGGATTCTAGGAATCAAACTCGGAGCATCAGACACGCGAGTAGTAAGTGCCCATACACAATATTATGTACATTTTTTAAGGCTTTAAAAATTTCTATTTATGAATTTAATTTCATGTGTGAGTATGTGTGTAGATGTGGGTGGGCCATGATGTGCATATGAAGTTCCGAGCACAGCCCATATGAGTTGGCACTTTCTTCCTACCATGTGAGTCCTTGGGATCAAACTTGGTGAATCAGGCTCGGCAGCAAGCGCCTTTACCGGCTGAGCCATCACATGGACCCAATTATCTTCTTATATTCCAAAATTGTTGATTTTATTCAAGAATAAATCTTACATATTACTGTTTTCCTCCTCTTTATTAACATGCTGGGCCAATATATTTCCAACTGCTAAATTCCATTTCCATTTTGAAATAAATGTAACACTGCCATTTATTACAATTTCAATTATTACCTGACATCTGTATACTAATGTTTCAATGATTTTCAATTTTTCACCTGACTTATGAGAAAAACAAGAAACATCTCAAATAATAATGTCATTGCTGGTTTATAAATATTTAAAATATTGCACTGTTTTAGATTCTTAATGATAATGTATATGTAACCATGGTTCAAATGCATGACTATGATTCCTTTAAGAAATTAATTCTTTATTTTTTTCTAAAAAACTATGAAGAAAATAGAGTAATTTTAAATTGGCTGAATATTTTATCAGTTACAAATTTGCCTTTGTGAGTTTTATCTAACCATAATCTATGTAAGAGTCTATTTAATTGGTAAACTTTTATTATGCACACACACACACACACACACACACACATACACACATACATACATACATACATAGAGAGACAGAGACAGAGACAGAGACAGAGGTGCCAAACACATGAGCATCACAGCACACATGTGGGGGTCATAGTAAAACTTCCTGGAGTTGGCATGCTGTAAAGAAATCAAATTATACATTGTAAATGACTTTATATAGATATATTCAAAACTAATTCATATTTTAAAGTTGCTTGCTTGTTTGCTTTATTTTTGTCCTCAGTAGTTTCTAAGACTTCAGTAACTATGGCTTGATTGAATTTAGAACCTTATAAAACTTGCTGTGATATTCATTTTATGTCCATCTCATGAGAATCTGTGACTATCTATCCATTTTATAACATGTAATCTAAAAGCTTTCAACCTGGTGACTCACACTGTTTCATGCATTAATGCATTGAGTGGCTTAAGTGAAAAATGGTTATGTCAACTCAGAAGAATCAGCACTGGCTAATAGGAAGAGGAGGTCAGAGGAGTGGGTGGTTTTGTGGTGATGAATATTATATATACCACAGGACTTGAGAAAACACTCTTCCTCACTGTCTTGGGTAGAAAGGGAGGGATTTGTTGTGTGAAATTTGTTTTGAATTCTAATAGGAGTTTCCATTTGAGGAGAGCTGGGAGGTGTGTCTGAGTGACTGGCTGCCTTCTGGTTGGGAGTGGAAGAAAACCCAGAGAGCGTAAGGTTCTAAGGGTTGATTCTGCTTTCAGAGACTTTGTGAGTTCTTTGCCGATATCACACTGAAAATTTCAAACCCAATTACATAATACAGCAACTGTTTGCCTTCTAACATGCTTAATGATTGTGCATACAACTGGGTCCTTCTTATCCAAGTTGTACACAGGCACCATCAGCAAAGTACAAAGGATTGAATCCTGTCATTTATAACAAGGTTTATGGTGTGACGTGAAACAAGCCCAGTACATCATGGTATGCTACATCAGCTCACTCATCTGTGAACTGTTAAAGCATTGAACTTGTAGAAGTTCAATGGAGAAGGGAGTTTGGTCAGTGGGATGACTTTCAGGTATATATATATATATATATATATATATATATATATATATATATATATCCAACAAGAGACTCTGCTGTAACCTTATATCTCAAAAAGATTAGAGAATGACTTTTTGAATCTTTGTACCACAAAAAGATGCTTTTGAGCACATAGATATATTTGACCAGAAAATGCAATATTTGCATTTGAGAAAACACCACATACTAGCCAGTGAATATATGTAGTATGCTTTATATGTTAGTTAAAAATAAATTTAATTGAAAAAGATGATTTGTCTGAAGAGCCACATCATTATTTCTAGATTTTACTTAATAGTAGTATATTTAGATCTATTATTTATAACTAAACTTAGCCAGGCGGTGGTGACCCATGCCTTTAATCCCAGCACTCAGGAGGCAGAGGTGAGTTCGAGGCCAGCCTGGGCTACCAAGTGAGTTCCAGAAAGGCTCAAAGCTACACAGAGAAACCCTGTCCCAAAAAAACAAAAAAAAAAAATTAAACCTATAATGTATCCCGATATTTAAACCTATAAGTACACATGTACATGGTCCATAAACATAGTAAGCAAAGCTTCTGAACTTTACTGCACCTTCAGAATGGGTATTGCTTCTGTTTGTTTGTTTAATTGGTAATAATGGTGATATCAGTTTGTCTAAGCTTAGTCTTCATGTAGCCTTTGGGATGCTCAGAGGCCTCTGCCTCTGGCTCCACGGACCTTTGAGTCAGCCACTTCCTGAAGAACAGTCTCTTGGAGATTAGCTGTTATAACTAGCATTATCTGTTATAATCATCTGTGACTTATTTAGGAGCATATTTAGTCCCATTTAAAGTTGAGATCCAACAAGAAATTTAGAGATAGAATTTGAATTCCTTAAGACATGGACAAACTGTGTCCCTCTCCTTATACTGTGAACTTCATTATGAGATAGGTGTATGATATGTTGATAGATGAGTCTCAGTAGAGGAGATTAATCAACCCAAATCTATGAAGTAAATGATACAAAGTAAAGTTCTGGATGGCCGTTGGGTGTCCCCACAACTTGGACATTAGTTTGTGTCAGCCTGAAGGCTATGGCTACCTCATCTTGCAGAGGATCATCTTGTAAATCAGGACTGCAAAGCTGTGAAATATTAACTGGTATCTACTGAGTACAGGGAGGAACCAATCTTTCTGAGTAAATACTTGTGATCCCTACAAGATTCAGAATAATCGAAATTGTAGCTTTAGGGAACTATTAATGAGTTTATGAAGCAACCAGCAAAACTCTTTCTGTGGAATCTTGGTCCATTAGTTATTTCACTAAACACAACCCTTGGGGATGTATGTAACCTTCAGCTGCTTTCTGCTCCTTCATTTCCAAAAGCAGAAAAACTATAATGACCATTAAAACACAAGCATCAGGTCTTTCTATGTGCCACACAAATTTGCCACTGTAGCACAGTTGGAGTCTGGTTCTAATAGATCATTACAGGGAAGACAGGGCATTCTAATAGGTACAATCCTTCTCAGGAGACCACAGCCTCTCTGCACAAGCCCTTGATCACCAGGCTTGAGGCTCTTCATCTGCACAGGGAACACCATTAAGTTTACATAGATATCATCATCCTCTTTTACAGATGGCTCAGAAAGGATAATTAACTTGACCAAGTCCATGGAGCTAGTCAGTGGAAACAATCAAGATTCAATTATAAGGCTGTTGGTCTCCTGAGGCTATTATTTTTCTGCTGTACCAGGCTGCAGTAGATTTACAGACAAATTCTATGTCTGGGAACCTTCAGGCTTCTGAATATTGTTGCTCAAATACTTCCCAATTTAATGTTTTTGAATGTTATCAAAATTCCTTTTTGAAGAAGCATATGATTTAGGTGAATCAGCTGCTGTAGAATGGGAGTTAGTCAACAGAAAAGGGTGAAAAAAAGTCCAATATTGTGAGTACAGAAAATATAAGACAGAGACTATAAAGATGCCCCAGAAACCAGTGTCCAGGTCTGCTGCACAGCCAAGCACACAGCCATCACACAGGAGAATTACTTCAGGGTGAAGGTCCTCATCATCACCTCCTCCATGTCTCATAACCCTGAGATGCCAGCCCATCATGTGTTTTCCTGATGAAGTTCAACTACACCATTCTAAAGGTGACTTTGGCTCAGAATCTGTACAAACTTGCTACATTGAGGATTCCCTCTGTAAATGAACTAACACTAAACATGAGAAAATATGCAGTTAAAATTAGTACTAATCTAAAGTGTGAGATTGTGACATGTAATAAGAAAGAGTTAACTTTTTAAATAAACTATGAACTTCACACATTTGGAAAAAAAGGAGACTTATTCTTTATCCTTCTCTGTATATGGCCATATTATATATTTATCATTTCTGGTATATGTATTCTATATAGTAAATTTCTGCTCTTTAAATATTCCTCAGTTTTCTCCTTTAAACTTCTCTGTACTCATGAGAATTTCATATGTGTATATAATTAAATATAATCTATCTATGTCACATTTCCCTCTTCTATGTTTACCCAATACACTCTCCATCCTTCTAATTGTAAGTCTTTTTTATGTTAACCCAAATCAAATTAGGTTTATTTAGATATAACTTCTACACAAAACAGCATATAATCGATGTTTATAACATGCTGTTTTGATATATATGGACTGTGTGAAAATATTACCATATACTAGCATCTGTCATCACCCTTATTTTCTCCCATGTATTTAGCAGGAAGGTTTGAGGTCTAATCTTTGCTTTCAGTAGTGTCCACAACTGTCCAGAACCAGTGCTCTCAGCCCTCAGCTCCCAGCTCCCAGCCCTCAGACCCCAGCCCCAAGCTCGCAATCTCCAGCCCCCAGCCCCTGGTAACACTTCTATTCTTTTCCTCCATGGCGTTGTCTATTTTAGATGACAGATGGTATACTGTTTCTCTCTATACCTGTCTTATTTTATTCAGCAAAACACGGAAACAAGGAGATTCCTCCTGATGCTCTATAGGAGGAGCAGGTATGACTAGCCACCCTTCCAACTCTAGCATATACCCAAACTGTGATGATGACAGTGATCACAACTATGATTGGAGCTCAACAAGAACACACATGTTAAACCATGTTGGAAACAGATTCTGGAATCCACACATAAATAGAGGGAAAATAAATTTGTGGGAAAACCCAAAATGCTTAATGAAGACTGGAAGACCTATATAAAATTCAACAAGAAGACCATGATTAATAGCCCAAGGCAAGGTATCCCTTATCCAAAAGCAGTTTCAATGCATCGATGGCTATGTCAGGCCTTTTAGAAAATTTTATTATGTATATTTTATAAAAGATATAAACACTAAGAAATTTAAATGTGCAGTGGAAAAATAGCACAACTGAATAGTAACTAAAATAGAGATGATGTCCCTACCTTAATACGGGGTAAAAGTGACTTGAAGATATGCATTTTTAAGGAAAATAAAACTGTGAACTAAAGGCAATCATAACAAAATTTAAAAATGCTAAACCTCGGAAAACAGGTACTTCTCAACTTTTGTGTCCTTTGTAACTTAGTCTAAATTGTTTAAGTGAAAAATTGGGAAAATTTTAGAAGTGTAAAGCCAGCGATTGACATAGTAATATTTTCTGCTTATATTTAAAAGATTTTATATCTACAATATAGAAATCTATTCTGAGAATATCTAAATATTAAACATGTAAAAGTAAAGTCAAACAATGAAAGCAAATATATACTGCTTGTGAAGAATATTTTAGATATTTTCTCATTGTTGAAATAGTATTCAACTAATGTGCATATGTGCTTACTGCTTCCCTAACATACTGTAGCTTCCTGTTGCCTTTAAGAGTGAACCTAAGACCCACATTCACTGAAATGAAAGGGAATATTCCCTAAAATCAGAAATAGTCAAATTTAGATAAAATTAGATAAACCATAAAAGGACAACTTATAGAGGAAATGGAGGTATGATTAACAAATGGAAATATTTATTTTTATTCATAATCAGCAGAATAAAAGTCAAAATAGCAAAGATTCATAATACCATGTAAAGAGGAAAAGATCACAGGGACTCACTACAGCAACTGAGGCACTAGTGTTGTCCAATGGGGCTCCCCTTCATTCCTGATTAGAAAAGTATCTTTCAATACACATACTAAAAATGTGTACTGTTTCTAACAGTGAGGAGATAGAGGCAACTAATTTCATAGGAGATTGAATCACAATGGAGAGGTTCTCCAATAGAAAGACTGCTGCACAGAAATGAGGTGGAGTCACACCACAATGGGCCCTCTTCAGAACCTCATGAAGGTTGGACTTCCCTCCTCCATTTCTATATTGTAGACATTCAAATTTCTTAAAAATAAGCAAAAATACTTCTGTGTCAATCATTGGCTTCATAGTGTTTTAAATTTTTGCCAATTTTCACTTAAACAATTAAGACCAAGTTAAAAAGACACAAGAGTGGAGAGGCGCCTGTGTTCTGAGGTTTAGCATTTTTAAATTTTGTTATGTGTTTGTTATGGAGATGCACATGGACTGCATTTCCATCATTTAACGCTTCTTGCCTGTGGTGTGTGTGTGAGAGTTAGCCTAAGCATATTTTATCTTTAAATGTCATCTTAAAAGTGACTGAAGTTGTTGTTAACCTAAATTTAGACAGGAGGATCTATCTATCACTCACACAGCTGGATAGCAGTATTACTAGCTGTGACTTAGGTCACCATTGCTCTGTATTTCCAACAGCTGGTATGGATCCTATCTGCGGCTGAATTAATGAGGAGATGGAAGCATAGGCATTCAGTTTGCCAGGAATTATAACAGAGACTCACACCTAAGACTACCCATGCTTTACAAGCAAAAATTCTGTGTTTTCTTCAACAATGGGAAAATTTTTTCACCCAATCTTAACCAACAAAGGAAGATTTTTGTCTCTAATTCCCAATTTAAAAAAAATATAATTAAAAAGACTTTGCCTGTAACTGTGTTCAAAAAAAGGGGCTTAGAAATCTTAAAATTGCCAGAAATATGTGCAATCTTGAAACTATTAAAGAAGAAATTCATAATCAATTTAAAGAGAGAAAAGTGCAAATGCATGATGAAGAAAAATGGTAATATCTAATTTTCTAAAAGAGAAAATTATTCAACCCTTGAATGGATGGTTAAAAATAGTTATCATTTAAAAGTGTATTGTGAAATAATAAGCCATAGCAAGAGGGTACAGTAGGACCAGTCTAATAAAATTAAAATACATGGCAGAATGATATTAGTCTCTTTCAATAAAACTTCTCATGCTTAAAAGCGTAGTACCATGATTCAAAACTCAAGGTCAAACTTTTAGTAATTTGCCCTCAGTTTCAAATGGGATATGATGCACAAAGAGTACAGGGAGCCTGTGTTAAAAAGATTTTAGGAGAGATGGTCAATTTTAAAATGATGACCCAGGCAAGCTTCTTGGATGGCTTGGTACCAATGGCTTGCTTCATGTGGAAATTATATCTCTTTCTGGCTCACACACCTGAGTCTGTGGTTAGAGGTCAGCCAGCCACAGAGAGTACAAGGAAGGCAAATTTTGAAGCTCTCTATGACCTGCCTCCTGTACCACTGACTCTCCCTTTGTGTGGCCCAAGACCCTCAGTGAAGTCTGCTTTTTCTTCTTAGTCTGCTTTATATCAGGTGCTATTTCTCAGCTCAGTTTCAAGCTTGCAAGCAGCCTCAGCCTTGTAAATCATGGCATTGATCCAAAGCCTACCACGTCTTCAGGGTTTCTGTGACAGCATCACTCTATGCATACCTGGGCTTTGCATCTTTTTTCACCATATGCTCTTTGGATAGTAAGGGTAGCATGCCTCCCTAACCTCTCCCTGCCCACCACCCCCTGCGTGACTCTTGGAGCAAAGTCAGAAGTTCGATGCTAGATGCTCTTTGCACCTTCCTATGCGCTCTAAGCACCCACCACAGGCAGTACCAGACACATGACCATAGTCTCTTCTAATTCTCACTGCTCTGCGCTAATTTTATAGGAAGTGAAAACTCACGTGTTCAAGTAACTTGAACATAATATAGTTAAAGTCAGAAAACTGATAGAAATGGTGAAGTTTGTCAGGTGGAAAAATGTTATCTTGCTGAACCAAAAAGTACTACAAACAGCTGTGTGTCCATCAGCTCAATCTGCACCTGTCTCAGGACTCCTATTATCCTGAAGATATTTCTCATTAACCAATCTTCTGCTTTGAATGACCTCAAATCCAGTGTTCTGTAACATTAAATAAGTTCCTTTGCCTGCTGTCTTTACACCAGATACTAGCCTACTACCCATGCCTAATGTGAACCTGTATTCATTCAGCAAACACTTATTATAAGACAAGATACTGTTTAGTTGCATATGTACTGAGAATAATATACATATATGTGATCATCTGCATCTCAACATTGGAATGGCATCTTCACTGCATTGGAGTCCATATGTCCCATCTGTCTTACTAGAAAACAGCTCAGAAGAAAAACAGATGGAAGGCTGAGGCTCAGGGAAGGGGTCAAGTCTGTCCTGAAGAATCCCATCTTGTTTTAAGGTCTTCTGGTGCTGCCCACCTTCTCCATATGTAGAGCAAAGCTAGAAAAAAGAATCTGGGTTGCACTCCCCTTACTGGATTATTTCAGGTCTGCTGTTCTCAACAGAATCTGCTCTGATCTTTTCAGAGGATTTCAAGTGAACACCATGCAAACACTGTGGGTCCCTCTGACTGAGTCTTCTACCTGAGTCTCTGACCCCAATCCTGCCATCCTCCTCTACCCTCCTATCTGCAACTCATCCCTATTTTTTCCATCCTTCTCATGCTCTAAGAGTCACAGTATCTCTCCAAGAGAAGGGATGAAATTATGTAGAGAAATAAAAAATTTCTCACTTGCTCTGAGCTATAGCTATAAGACAGACTTTGTAATACTATACAGGATAAATCTATTAGATCATATTTATATAAATTATTTCAATATAACAATGTTTGAGTTGCTTTTCTACTGCTATGATAAGATATCATGAAAAAGCTAACTTATAGAAGAGAAAGCTTAATTTGAGGTTTAAAATTCTATGATCCTCATGATGTGGAGCACAATAGCAGCCCCGCAGTCCCAGTGCTCGAGCAGTAGCTGAGAGCTTACCTGTTGAGACAACAACCAGAAGGCAGAAGTTAACTGAGCCTGGTATGGGCTTATTAACACTGCAAAGCCTACCTCCAGTGTTTCACTTCCTCCAACAAGTCCATACTCACTAATCCTTCCCAAACGATTCCATAAGCTGGGGACCGAGTCTTCAAACATATGAGCTTATGGGAGCCATTCTCATTCAGACCACTGCTCTATCACACTAGGTATGCAGCAGCATGGAGTCCTTGAGTCTGGGGTGGGAGTTGGGACCTAATAACTTTTGAGTTCTTCTCTGGCACTATCCTGCAGAAGAGAAGAGCATACTGGGAAGGAATCAAACGATTTAATCCAATCCTTCCAAATACTAATGTCACATTAAATAAATATGCTATATAAGTAAAAGGATGTTTGTAATAGCAAACTTTTAAGATTGACGCAAACAAGCCTCTCGTAGACTGAGGTGGTTGCAGGACTGTCACTTCTGAGTTATTGCTTGTCATTTGCTGTCAATGTGTTCATTCCCCTTTCCTTCTTGGAGGCCTGTTCTACTATTATTCTTTGTTGCAGTTGATTTATAGGTATCCTTCCGAAATTGGCAAGGAAACAGTGGGAACGGCTTCTCACAAGCACCTGCACGCTGCTGGCCTGGGTTTCAGTCCAAGAGCTAAAAATATGCTTGTCATTATTTGTGATTTAAGAACTATCAGTGTCTAATTCATTCAGCCAATAACACCCAGAAAGGAATGTCATGTGCAGAAGAAGCTGAGCTGTGATGGAGCCCTGATTGTCTGAATGTGCATGTCCCATCTTGGTGGTGGCACCTCCTGGAAATACTGAGTTGGTGTTGGCATATTCTAGCTGATATTTTCCCCACCTGATGCAATTAAGCCTTTTAAAAGAGAAAAGGAATATTAGAGTTACTGGCATATTGATATGTATTTACAGTCTCATCTTTTCAAACTTTCTATTGATTTGCTGAGGGAATGGGATTGTGTTGGAAAGGCAATATTTACTACAACCTGACAAGAGAAATACTCATTGTAACAGCAGTTGATGCAATCTGGAATGCTCTTCTTTGCCATTTGGATGGATATATTATGGATATATACATATATATATGTGTGTGTGTGTGTGTGTGTGTGTGTGTGTGTGTGTGTGTATTACTCAAACCATGAGACTCAAACTGTGACCCACACCTCACCTGTGTTGTATAGCAGGAAGGTGATGGTTCCATCTTGAATTCTTGAAGACAGTTCTGGCAGCACACCTATTTTGTCTCAGTTGCTTAGGTGATTACTGTAAACTCCTAAATTCATCTGGCCTTTTGAATGTGAATATGCCAGGGAATCTTGTATCCATATTGACTGTTTGTTTTTCTAAAAGTAATGCTATAACAGAATACTATAGACAGGGACCTGTTTTTAAAAGAGCACAAACATATTAGCTGCCCATACTAGAGACTAAAAAAAGTCAAACTTATACAATCCTGTGATAGCTCTCTGGCTGCTCTATCCCATGGTGTAGACATCCCCCTCCTGAAATTTACTCATGACAAGGGAACCTTTGCCCTGAACATCACTTAATACTGGGTCACTAGAGACCCAGTTCTCAGCAAATGGCTTCTTTGATGTACACTCAGACAAAGGTTTCTGACACTGGCTCCTACGGTCACCTGAACTTCCCTGTGGATGGTTTCTGGGCTGTCACATAGCAGACTTTTGTGCAGGGAAGTCCTCTGGCTTCGTCCTGACATATTATAGAAGGGAGAAAGAGCTGTAAGTATGGGGCCCAGGTCAAGGACTCCCAAAAGTTCCCGCTTTAATAGACCTTCGAGGTTTCAATATCAACTGTTATGATGTGAAGTATCTAGAGTTCAAAGGTGGATTTATCAGATCCTCTCAAAAACAAGTGGATCTGTGATGTTGTCACAAGCTTAATGCCCACACTTTGCAAGTAATAGACAACATAATGAGAGAGAAACTTTGGATTAATCTACATCTCTCACAGATGATCTTCTGAACTCTGTGGTGACATCAAGAAGCCTTTCAGCTCTTCCCACAAAACTTGAGATTGCTGGAGGAGATGCAGCGCTTCCCCATTAATAATAGTGAATGTTCATACCAGGGAATTTTAATACTCATTGTATTTTACTCTCTGTTGACATTGCTATAAATCAACTATCTTGTGCATGTGTCTGTTGGGATTTCCTGTGGGGAACACAGCAGGATACCCTTGAACTTCAGTTGACATTCTTAGCTAATGTGGTCCAAATGGAAGTTTCCTCCAAGCCTGACTGTCTAGTGTCCACTCTGAGTCAGTCTTGATTTAGGCTCCTGGCTTACCTCAGTCATAAAACTAGTGAAACTAGTTTTGCCTTTAAATGTAGTGGAGTGTAACAGCAGTTTAAAGTTTGCCTTTAAAAGCAGAGAGTAAACATATATTTAGTGTTATCAGTTGAAAGCTTACATAATAAAAATCAAAATGTGAGCTTGGTGATACCTAGAATGGGATACATGAGGGAGCCTGTGAAGGAATTAATATCATGGAGGACTTATGGAGGAGCTTTGAAGGGAATGAGAGAGGGACAAACATGTGAAGAGCCAAGCCTGTCTTCTTTGAAGGGATAGTGGAATGGTAAAACCATTAAAATATTCCAGTGTGGAAATAAACCTTGATACATGTAGCTTGGATGAAAAAGTTAAACTGTTGAGTGTGTTCTTCTCACAGCCATGCTGGAAGTGTATATGATACCTGTTCCTGCTAAGGAGCCCCTAGGCACAGGCCGATTAGTCTTCAAGTTCACACAGTTCGGAGCACAGAGCATAACTAAGGCTGTCCCTGAGAAGCCACTGCCAGCTTCCTGCAAACAGGATGGCAGATGATCTTGGAGCTTTAGTGTTCAAAGTAAATACATGTCTTCATCTACTTTCAAAATTGTCAGTCTACTGCCCAAATTGAAAATGTATGTGAATATAGCAGTGTCCAACAGCAGGAAGTTACCCAGTGATTAAACTCTTTCAGTTACTCTACAGAAATGACTGGGCTGAAAGTACCTGTCATTTGAGTATAAGGATGAGAGTCTGGATCTACAGTCCCCATATAAATGCTGGGTAGGTGCCGTGGCCCTCTTGTAATACCAGCACTATGCACCCTTGGAACAAGCTGGCAAAATGACTAGATTACCTAGAATAGAGAGCCACTGGTTTAACGGAGAGATGCCGCCTCCAAGAATAGATGGAGAGTGATTGAGGAAGACTCCAAACATCAACGTCAAGCCTACAAAACACACATACACACACACACACACACACACAAAGTAGGCAGGAAAAAAATTGAAAATAATTAAATTAAAGCAGTTTCAAAAATGTAATAAAATTATGTACATACATGTTTGATTAGTGCGCATATGTAATGATAGTACGTGCAGTGCTGTGAGAAGGACACTGTTTCCACGGCTTGTTCTCAAAGAACAAGGCAAGGTATGCTAATTTTGAATCATAATGTGCTAAAATGTAATGATCTTTGCAAGCGAATTTGTGAGCTTGCCGCCCTTCCACAGAAGACATTTTCTGTTTATGTTAATCCTTTAAGTGCCTACGTCAACAATTACATTAATACACATTTGAGAGGACATTACGGTAACATGTACCAATGTTAAAAATACAGAAGAAAATACGTGACGCAAGTAACTGTTATATACATGTAACAGATAACAATTGGTTTTCTCTGTGCTGCTGTGTGACTTCTCAAATTCCACAGAGTTTAATGGATGTATTTGTTGTGATTATGTTAAACTATTAAAGCCTTTGCTCCTTTGTCTACCTAGAAGAAAAGAAAAACGAATCTCTATGCTGAAGAGAACACCACCATTCATTAAAATCCAGAGGTAGGCATTCCCAAAGAAGCTTCCGAGGATCTGGTGGAGGGGGATAAGTTAGGGGATGAGAAGCCACCTGGGAATGCACACACATACAGTGAGTGACAGCTGTCATGCATTTATCTACAATGATTTCTCTAAGGAATAGTAAATTGTTGCTGTGGGCAGAGAGGGGATGGGGATGCCCATGTAGACTTTCTTCATCATGTCTTGTCTATATAGGCATGCTATCCTCACTGTTAAGGAATTGTGCAGCGAGACACAAGGTAAACTATGTTTTCAAACACATGGGAATATAGAAGTGATGCTGGATGATGGCTGTATGGACTCATGTCCTTCTTGACTGAAACTGTATATCCCAGCCTTGATTTTCTATATTGTTGGGTTCATGTTGCTTATCTTTGAATTAAATAATTCAGCATGCAGTTGGTACCCCATCAGGATTTCCTGCTTAACAAATGAATTACCTATTCACAATAAAGTTCTTCTTTGTTGTTTGCTATCCATAAACTCTGGGAAGTGTTCTTTCAAGAATGGCTTACATACCAGAAAGTCCTGGGAGAGTCAATTTCCCTGTGAGCACTGGCTGCACAGTGTGAGATTCTTGTCCAACTCTGAGTTGTCCTGATGTGTTTGTTCTGTGCACAGCTAAAGTTCCAGACGCTTCTTCCTGGCTCTGTTCTGATCACTTTGTTTACTTAGTAATTTCCCCATTGACATCTGTTTTTTCATGTCTGTGTCATCCGCAGAAAAGAACCCTGCCCTACCCTCCTGGTGTATTGTGATTAATGTTCGTAAACTCATTAATATTTGATGTCAAAACTCCTATTAATTTCCTGCAATGTGTAACTCCTAATACCAAGTCTCTTAAACAAAGGATTAATTTATTTTGGTTGCTCCCAATTGTCTCTGCTTTTAAAGGAACTCCCCCCCTTAAAACCTAAACCAATTGGATGCTACAAGAAGTCATTCTGAAAACTCATTTTGAAGAAGTTCTGACACATTTTAAGAAACATGCTGTAATTTTCAAAAACATTTTTAAGGAAACCAATCTTGTCTCCATAACCATTCTTTATGTTTTTAAAATCATAGTACACAAGAAATGGAGTGTCCTCTGGCCACAAATTACCAAGAATTTTAAGACAGACAGAGTGGAGTCCTAAAGCCAGCATAGAGCCCTTTCAAAATTGCCTCAAGTTAAATACTCCTGGGATCACCTTATCAACAACATTCATGAGAAGTGTTGTTTTAAAGGAAAGTTTATTTTCATGGGCTGAAGAAGCCTTTTTAACTAGAGTTCCTTGTCATGTGCTCTGTGTTCCCAGATGTCAATTATGTGAAGATGGGGACATGTCAATATTTTCACTCTCTATTTTGTTACTAAGATGGACAATTTGAAGTCATTTAGTTGGTATTTAAACACCCAAAAGGCTCTGAGTCCAGGCACCATAGAAAAGCAGATCTACTTTGTGGCTCAGAGGTTATAGGCTGAGTGAAAGGATACCCGACTTCCTGGGTAGGACTGTTGCTAATGCTGGTGTCAGAAGCACATCAATGGTCAGGCAGGGCCATTCACTCATGTCACCCACTGTACTGCATTATGTAGTACAGAGACACCACCTTAGGTTCCCTATGACAGTTCTTTCGTGAGTGCAAGTGGTCTACCTCACTTACTCTGCTGCCCCAAGCATTATCAAAGAGCAAGTTCTCAGCACAGGCGATCTAGGTGTATATCATTTAGAACAAATTGTCTGTCTCCAACACTCTACCTCTCTTTTCCTCCCCTTCCTCTCATCATCTCTCTTTCTAACCCCCTTCTGTCCTTTTTATTGCCCCCTTTCATCTCCATGTCCTGGCTCTCCAGTCATCCCCTCTCCTCCACTCTCAGAATGTAATATAGCTTGTGCCACCCTCAGAAGCTGCTCCCCAGGTCCAGCAGAGTATCAGGGAAACCCTCTCCCAGAATTTCTCCCATGGAAAGTGAATTTTAGTTAGAAGATTATCAAGAACCTTTCTTTCTCTTCATCTAGTGGAACTCTTCAGTCCTAAAATACCCTTGTGGTGGCTGAGTGTTCTAGGAATATTTATGGTGTATGAAGGTAGGACATAATTTAAATCTGTTTCTTAAAAAGCTGAATTAGTTCTTAAGGAACACATATGATTTTCACTGCATGACCTAGCAAGGAAATTAAAGATAATTCCTATTTTCGTAGCATTTTTTGCAGTAAAGGTCAAATGCACAGTCTTATCTTGATTTAGCTCAGTATTATTATGTTACCTTTAGGTTTGCAAATTCACTTATGCTTGCATTGTTGATACTGGTTTCTATTTGGCAAGAACATGAAAGAATCTCCCCCTCATTTACTTTTTAATAACTTCATTCACATTTCCAATTTTTGAAAACATTTAATACATAAATTCACATTGCTGTGATAGAATGAAATAGTTGATAAATGGACATGAAGTCATTTATCAAAGCAGGGAAAGCAAACCTTAAACTCCTGTGATTTTCCTAGAATCTTTGCAACGTCTCCCTTCCTTTTGTTTATTCCTTTAGAAACACATACTCCAAGATTGTAAGCCAGAGCCATAACTTACTGCTGAGATTTGGGATCTGCCGCTCAGCTCTCTCTGCCTTCAACAGTCTCTAGCAATCAAGGCTCTCCTCCTGGAGACATCTTTTGAGGTTTCTGGGTAGAAGAGGAGGAGGAAGTGTTGCCAGCATGTAGGCATCAGCATAAGATTGCCCCTTGCTGACTGCCTTTATACACTGCAATCTCAGTCCTCTAGGTGGGGTTAGGACAGCTTGCAAAGTCTATTGACAAGGACCATCCGATTGTTTTATTTCCAGAGCCTCAATTTATAGATTCACCATAGCGTGGAACAAAAAATAACCAAAAGTTTATCAGGCACTGCATAGTACATGGCTTCAAGGAGTTTCATTGATTTTCCACATTTTCTATAACTAAGGAAAAAGATCATAGTGGGATTTCACCATCCATAATTTCTGTGTTGTTACTTTTAAACTTTCTGTGTGAAAACACCTGCAAAGGCAGCCTAAGGGAAGGAGCATTTGTTTTTGTTTTTTTTTTTTTTTTTTTTTTTTTTTTTTTTTTTTTTTTTTTTTTTTTTTTTTTTTGTTGTTGTTGTTTGGTTGGTTTTTTTTTTCTTCACAATTTGAGGCTACAATCTATCATGATAGGACATCATGGTGACAGGAACTCAAAGCAGTTGGCCATAGTGTATCCACAGTCAAGAAGTACAAAGAAGTGAATGTCAATATTCACTTCACTTTCACACCCAGACCCCAGCCAATGGGAAGCTGCTGCCTCCAGCTGAACCCTTTCAGAAATTCTCTTGAGACAAAGGTCACATGACTCCTCAGCGACCAAACTCTTCTTCCATGCTCTCCCCGCTGTCACTTGCAAGCTCCTCAACTCAGTAAAGCTGAAGCTCTGTGTGTGTGTGTGTGCGCGCACGCGCAGATGACACGTACTTTATTTTAAGGTGAGTGTCTATCATGAAGGTAAAGAATCCACCCTTAACCTTTCATGCCCAGTGTCTTAGTTACCTCTGTATTTCTGTGAAGAGACACTGCAACCAAGGTAACTTATTTTTTTTTTTTTTTAAAGCATTGGATTGGGACCCTGCTTACAGTTTCAGAGGGCAAGTTTGTGATCATCCTGTTGGGAAACATGGTGGCAAGGAGGCATGGTGCTGGATCATCAGCTAGGAGCTTACATCTTATCTGCAAGTTGGAGGCAAGGGTCGGGGGTGGGAGTGGAGTGAAGGCCTGGTATGAGCTTTTGCAACCTCAAGACCCATCCTCAGTTGCACACCTCCTCGAACGAGTCCACACCTCCTAATTCTTCCTAAAACAGTCCACCAACTGGCATCCAAGTATTCAAATATATGAGCCTATGGGGGATATTCTTGTTAAAACTATAAGACCTAGAAAACCTTTCTTGGCATGCTTTCTTTTAACTCTATATTTTATTGCATCAGTGACTTTTCTACATGTACAATATAATATTCTGGCTCTATTGTGTATTAACCATTTTCCTGTGTTGAAAACTTTTCAAACATCAATTTTGATGACTATAATATTTTAGAATCCTAGTTTGCTCTAGTTTATCTGGTTGCTTAATATGTATTCAAAAGTGATAATTGCAGGTTTCCCACATTGACCCCCAAAGGAGAATAAATGATCATCTGTCCATTGGAGTTGTTCAGTGAGAAGGAAGGCTGCCCTACTGATGACCCTAGCTGAAATAGTCCACTTTGTTTCTTTCAAGAGCTTACTAACTCCCCAAGAATTGTCAACAGCCTGGGTAGTCTTAATCTGTCATCTTGATTCCAAATTTTTTTCTCTCAGACAATTTATTAGAAAGGCGGCGGGGGTGGGGGACAGACTACAGTTAAAACATTTTTAGAGTGCCCACCATGTTGTACTATCACTGCTCAGGAATCTGTACTAATATGGCATGCAGACAGATGACTTGATGGACAAACATGAAGACCTGACTTAGAATCCCCAGCGCGCATGTGAAAAGTCGGGTAGGGATGCTTACATGAAGGGCAAGAGGAGGAGGGCATGCTGGTTGTCAGTGTAGTTTCAGGTTCAGTGGAAGACCTTCTTGCAAGGGAATGAGATGGACAGTGATAGGACAGGTCAGCCAAAGTCCCGCTCTGGAATCTGTGCTTATAAATGGACACATACACCTACACCCCCCCCACACACACACGTGCATACAAACACAGAGTAATAAATCTGCATTGATTTATGCTTCCTTATATTGTCTTGTTGCATTATGATAAATTTTACTCTCTGTTCGTTTGTAGAAAGGGCTGTTTCTTTGTTTAATTTATGGCTTTTTGATTACTAGGGAGGTTGCAATTTCATGTTTACTAATCATTCCTAATCACGTGTTATGAATCTTGTGCCCTTTATCCTAAAGCATTCCTATAGGATAGCATTTTGAAGGCTGACAATTTTCTTATCTAATTTCCTTACAATAATCACAATTCTTTTATGTTAATACGTATTTTTAATCTATCACTTGGAGACAGTTGTCTAATTTGGGAGTCTTATGCTAATAAAGACCTATATGATTCTTAGTGAGTTCTGAGAATTCACGGTGATGAAAAAAAATTATGCCTGGTTATACAAGTTAATTTATCTTTTCAGTTGAGAAAGGCAGAAGGTGTAAAAATAAGGGGCAAATTAATTTGTCTCATTTGCTTCATAAACCTATTTGGCATTGAAATCCTTTGACAGCTTAAGTGGTATCTTGTCGATCGGCGGTACACCATGGAGCAGCTCTTGATGGATGGCCTCTCTATTTTGTGTTCCTGCTCTGTCTTTGCTTTTCATTAAACATCTCTCAACTCCATTTTTCACCTGGATCAGAGTAAGGCCACCATTTTTTTTCAAGGAGTTTAAGCATTGAATGATTACTGCTCTGTATGCTCAGGGCTCTACACACATGTTCTAGAGCCTTTGTTGAGGTTCTGTTGTGTACTACATGTTGGATAGAGCCCAAGCACTGAAGCAAGTCAGGAAGCCCACACTGATGGGGAGAATGTACTGCAGATAAATTAAAAGGCATGAAGCACCCTTGCAGATGGAGACCAAACTATAAAAATGCATTGTGGATATGACACAACTGATAATTGGCAAGGAGAGGAGAATTTCCCTGAAGAACTGATATCCAAGGATGACAAGTACCAAAAGCAGGGGGGTACAAGGGTCTTGTTCCAATTTGATTAAAGCCAGTGGGAACTGACTGGGATGAGATTGTGCAGGGCCTTGTCCTCACTTTCAGGTTATTGAACTTTAAGTGCAGTAGAAAGTCCTCTATAATATTGAAATAGCAAAATCACAAGCAGGGTTTTATTAGACAAGATGTGGGCTTTGGTGTGAGCTCTAGATTCCAGGGATGGCTTGATAAAAAGGGCAGGTGGTAATAGTGATAAACACACATCTGCTCCTACCAGTGTACTGCCTCAAGAAAAATTAACAAGCAGAAAGGATGTCTAGAAACCATAGTTGCCAGAACTTGGTACACATAATTTTATTTATATTACCACGAACTTGCAAGAATGTACCATTCTGTACGACAGAAATACACTCAAATACACAGATACTAAAAAAGGAGCATGAATATGTATGTAAATATATACATATGTGTATATATATATATGTGTGTGTGTGTCATATTTCATTTTCAACATAAGAAAGTACAAAGCATAAAGAAAAGTAGTCTTAAGTTGAATTCCTTGCACTTTTAGTTTTTGGTAATTTTGGAATATATCAAGAGATCAAACATGGAAGTTTACAAGTGGGGCTTGTAGGGACTTACTGGATGTGAACTGTGCCTGCTCTCCTTAGATATATAGCAGCTGTCTTCCCTGACAACACAACACGAAGGAGAGACTTCTCTGCAGACCCTCAATTGAGCAGCTTCCAGGTTCTGACTTCTGGTTTGTTTTTTTGTTTTTGTTTTTGTTTTTGTTTGGTTTCTGGAGACAGGGTTTCTCTGTGTAACAGCCCTGGCTGTCCTGGAACTCACTCAGTAGACCAGGCTGGCCTTGAACTCTCAGAGATCTGCCTGCCTCTGCCACCTGAGTGCTGGGATTAACGGCATGTGCCATAACCACCTGGCTCATCTCATCTCTTTTAAGGGTATTATCTGAGCTATGCAGGTGTGTTCACAAGTGGACACTCAGGGTAAAGGAAAGGAGAGGTAGATGGTGCTAAATGCTTATTGATCTGGTGGGAAATGGCCAGGACTTAGGAGCATCTCTTATAGGAAAAGGGCAGCTGCTTTCTCACTTCAGTTGCTCAAGATCTTAATGGTCAGAACAATTATCAGACTCCCAGGTGAAAAGCTGCCAGCTTGTCATGGGACCCCTTGAATAGACAGCACTTCTGAGCATGCTTCCAGGAATTCTACTATGTCCAAGAAATTTCACTGAATAGATGAACAATGGTAGGCTCCCACCTTTGTTGCCCAAGAAGGGATATGAATATATAGTATTAGAGTAGACATAGTGTGGCTTGGACTGCCCAGAAATCTCTGGCAACTTGCAAATCTGAGGCTCCCACATGCCAGAGGCATTCCTATAATTAGGCCTAAAACTAAGTAAGTTGTTCTTTGGCAAAGGAGACAGTGATCTGGGATGACTGAACCCTGACTTTATTTCTGTAGCCTGTGACTAAGTAAAGAAGACTCTCACCTTTGGCTGGTATAGAGGATGAGTAAGATGTTGTCTGCATGCCTTCTAGAAATGAATAGCTTGGTGCTTTTATTATTGTGATAATGGCATAGACTATGCTTCTATGATCCAAATCTAGCCATAAGCTCACTGCATAAAGGTGCCTTGTGAAACTATAATCATAGACGTGGTTGGTCATCTGATATATCAACACTGAATCCATGATGGTGACCCCATGAGACATCAGTGCGCAAGGTCCAATTGTGATTAGGCCACCAAATGACTGACAGAGCAGGGAAGCTAATGGGTCTCTGCTGCTGCCAGTAGCCTTCCTGTGGGGAGGATGGAGATGGAAAAATGTCAACTGAAGCTTTGTCAGTATGAATTTGTTTATGCTGTTTGTGCAATCAGTGCTTGCTGATGGGAGTTAGTAAAAACTGAGTGGGTGACACCCAACATAAGGCAGTTACAGCCTCTTCAGGGCTGTATATAGGTTCATGAAATAGATAAGGCGTGTCCGAGGCCAACTTTAGGTGTCTTTCCTCAAGTTCTGTCCACCTTGTTTTTGAGACAGGGTATCTCACTGAACCAGAAGCTAACCAACTAGGCTAGCCTAGCTAGCCAACATGCACCAGGGATCTGCCTACCTCCTCATAACACTGGGATTAAGAACTGTAGTTAGAGTTTTTCTGTCTTGCCCACAGTCAGGACAAATCTTTGTCACCCGCCATTCCCACAGCCGCTCAGACCCAACCAAGTAAACACAGAGAGTTATATTGCTTACAAACTGTATGGCCGTGGCAGGCTTCTTGCTAACTGTTCTTTTATCTTAAATTAACCCATTTTTATAAATCTATACCTTGTCACATGGCTGGTGGCTTACCAGCGTCTTTACATGTTGCTTGTCCTGGCGGTGGCTGCAGTGTCTCCCCCCCCTTCTTCCTGTTTCCCCAATTCTCCTCTCTCTTTGTCCCGCCTATACTTCCTGCCTGGTCATTGGCCATCAGTGTTTTATTTATATAGAGTGATATCCACAGCAAAGAACACATGCCACCACATCCAGCCTTTCACTATGGGTTCAAGTTCAGATCTTCCTATTTATAAAGCAAACACTTTGCTGACAGTCATCTCCCAAACTCTGGACATCTATTTCTGTACTTCCAGAAGGGGGGAATTACAAGATCAAGATTCTGGCAGATCCGTGACCATTAGGGGCATGTCTTTAGTTCATATGGTCTTGGTGTGTCTTTCCATGATGAACAGGGCACACAACTCTTTTGGCCTCCTGATTCATGATGGTGGATGCCTCATGCTCAGATGAGCTCTCCTATCTCCTAATACCACTATATTGGGGAGTAGGTTTCAATATGTACATTTAGGGGCTAAATATGCATTTGGGTAAAGAATATAGTTTCTGAGAAATACCAGCAGTAACAACTTAGACTATATAAGCAAGATGTAAAAGTGAAGATTTTAAAGTTCCCATCTGAAATGTGAGCCACAGAGATCTGGCCATCCTTCTACACATGAGCTAATGTTTATTGTTACAAATGTTAACTCCAAAGAGAAAAAGGGAAAAAAGGGGGGCTAGAGTCTATGCTTTCCATATGAATATTGCAGCTTCTGTTAAAATGCATGCCATTGTTCTCGAGGCTGAGATGTAGATTAGCTGATTTCATTTTCCAACTGTGTAGTTTGGTGTCAGTGCACAGAACAATGAGCTTTAATAAACCTAGGGAGACAGAGCCACACAATTTTGATCTGCAGGTGCATCTAGACATCATACCACTTCTCTGCTCTTCCTGTCTCTTCCTTGTCTTATGAATAACAAAATTATGCTTGACTACAGAAAACTTTGTGGAACAAAGAATCCTGGTGAACTTCAATATCCTGTTTCTCTATAGCCCTTGTCTGAGAATTTGCCCTCTATCAAAATGAGGAGAGAAAGTATATAAGAATGGCAGCTCCTACTAGTCCCAGACAGACAGCGTGGGAGCTGATGGTCAGGACTTGATCCTAAGGTCATTTGTGAGGGGCTTTGAGATTTAAGGACATTTAAGAGGCATGAAGAGAGGATAAGAGAGAAGAAGTTGAAGGAGAAGGAGAGGGAAAAAGAAAAGAGGGGGTAAAAGAGGAGGGGTAAAGGAGGAGAAGCAAAAAAGACAGATTATATGAAAATTAATGAAAGAAAAGGAAGGAAGGTGAGAAGAATAAAAGAGTAGAAAGAGGAGATAGAAACAAAAAAAAGAAGTTGGAAAACATGAAAGAAGAAATGGGAGAAAAAGAGGGGAGGGGACCATAAGGGATAGGAAGGGACAGAAAGATGGAAATCATGTAAAAAGTCAAGAGAGATAGGAAGGAAGAGTAGAGGAAGGAGTAAGGGACTCAATCTGGTTTCCCAGGAACTGGTAGAATACAGATGCTTGGAGTTGGCTCTTCCCATATAGGCAGGAGCCATTCTATTGGTCTGATGCAGTAGCTGGTCTAAGAACCTTTGCTTCCTTTGTCTGTGACCTATGACTGGCAGCCACTCTCCTCAGGTGGGTTTGCAAAACTCACCAATACAGACTTGATCATCTGGTTTAAAGGACTACAGGTTGGGGAAGAGCAAGTCTCACACACCCTCCAAATACAATAAGATAATACGCATAATGTTGCATCTGCATGGACTTGACCAAAGATATAGACAGACTTTCCATTTGGTTTTTACAAGAGAATGAAAGACTCCACTGAGTGACTTTGGGTCTCCACACCTGCCATGCCAGTTGTGTCCTGAAATTTTTTAAACAGTGTTGAAAGCCTACTTCACTCAGGTAAAGGAAGTGACTTGAACTGTCTGGTTTGTGGCTGTACCTGTGATTCTGAGCTCCAAGCTTTTTACCTAGGCTTCCTTTCACCATGCTAGAAGCATCTCAGCAGATGAATTCAAGCCTCTGAGTCGGTCTCTGTTGCCCTGCCCTGGGCACCATTCACACATGTCAGTATTTGTGTCCATTACTGCTCCCTTCTGAGAATAAGACAAATCTTCATTGCCAATACACCCAACTGAGGGTAAGCCCTGGCTGGCAGGCAGGTCAGACAGCAGCTCTTCTGTGATGTGTGATGAAGGCTGAAAGCTATGATGGTATTGGAAAGGAGAGAGCTAAGCAAACATTCTCCAACTAGAAAATAAAATGCTCGAGGAATTATAGAATATGATAGTGAATTTGGTACTAGCTTGAAATCATACCATTAGAGAGCCTGTTATTATTATTAATGACACAAAGTATACTGAGGCTGTGGAAAGAGCTAACTGCTCAAGTATGAGAAGTAAGATTAAGTGAAAAATTTTAAAACGTGCAGTATATTCTAGTAGCTTTTAAATTTGCTTCATTTCTATGTTTATAAAGTCTTAGAGAAGCCACTGAATTTATCCATTAATAATTCATAATATTTAGGAAGAAAATTATGAGCATTTTTGAAAAAACAGATGGAAAGATTTCAAAATGTGTTTAGATGTAACTGCATTGAATATTAAGGGCTCATTTTATCGTTCGTGCTTCATCATCCAACCTGATTGAGCAAGTATTCAAACAATTCACATATATAACACACTAACCATTTTATTCACTTTGAGCATAATTTGAATTATATGTTGATTAGAATATATTTTATAAGTACCTTAGTCGTTTTGCCAGAATCTGAAGCTTTGAATCACACATGCAAGATGTGTTGTCTATTACTTATTCCATCCTGTGCACCTACCTGTGCTTACTGGGGTTCATCTCCCTGTCTGTGCCGTCAGTATATTACTGTGTAGCTAACTCCCATTTTGTACTGTTAAGGACTGCATATATTAATAATACACATTCCTAGTGTTGTAACAGAATATATATTACAATCAGATACATGCTTTTGATCCTTTTTAAAGTTGTATTTACTATTTTTAATTTTTGTGTGTATTGTGTGATGCCATGTGTGTCTGTGCACCATGTGTACGCAGTGTCCATGGAGGTCAGAAGAGGGCATCAAATTCCCTAGTGTTATGTATGGTTATTAGCCTCCATGTAAATGCTATAAATTGAATCTCAGTCCTTTGCAAGTGCAATGTGTGCTCTTAACTGCTGATCCTTCACTCTAACCCTGATGCTCTGAAATTTAATTGACAGTATCCTAAAATACTCAGTACTGGGCTGGTAAGATGGCTCAGCAGATAAAAGAGGAGAATTTGATCCTTGGATTCCAGGGTGAAAGGAGTGAGTTGTCCTCCATATATTTGCCACGGCAAATGTTTTTCCTCATACACAAATCATAATGCACATAGATGCACACAGAGACGCACACATACACACACACACATAAGATAAAGCATCAAGTACAGTACTCTCCAGACACAGTTCTGGATACTTAATTGAGTTTCTCATAGAGAAGGCTTCACTTTTCTAAAGTTTAAAATCCAGCAGCAGAATGGAGCATTTATCCACAGAAAAGGACATAGAACAAACACACAATGCTCTAGTGGATGAAACATTGAATAGCAAAAGATAATTGCACAATCTTAATGGTGTGGGGAATACAAACTTCAGGCTTTGAAAACTTTCTATATTGTGAGGTGAAGAATTCACTGACCAGTCTCTCACTGGAGCATTGCAGACACCATCCACAGACTATAGAGCAAAAAAACAGCTTCCTTGTCCTTGGGGAACTTGTGTCTGAGGAGAAAGAAGCTCACAGGGAATAGGTGCATACTTATGTAGCAGACATGTGATCAATGTCATGGGTGCAATGATGGCAGGCATGATGATGGCAGAGCCTGAGAGAGTGGACTATCTTACCATCAGGCATCAACAAAAGGATTTCCTTAAGAAAGTAGCTTCAAGAGTTGGAAGTAGATGTGGCTGGGAGCAAGGTTAATGCTGAGAGCATGCCTAAGGACAGGGAGCATGACTAAGGTTGTGGGCAGGACTAAGGCTGGGAGCATGGCTAAGTCCAGAAAGCTAAGGGTGGGGGCGTGACTAAGGTAGGGAGCATGACTAAGGCTTGGAGCATAGTTATGGCTAGGAACATGGCTAAGGGTGGGAACATGGCTAAGGTTGTAAGCAGGACTAAGGTGGAGAGTATGGCTAAGGGAAAGCCTTCAGGATATCTGGTAGATCTGCTGGCAGGCACTGAGAAATGGAGTTCTGGAAAAGTGCAAGGAAGATCAGAAGAAAGAAAGTCCCTGGAGAGTGAAGGGGGTGACATGAAGTAGAGATTATAGCGTGGGTAGGGAGTAGGAGGTGATGAATGACCTCAAAGCTTTACCTCCAATGGGGTGAGAAGATGCAGGTGTTTCTGAGTTGTGGCCATCCAACTGAGATTTAAGGTAATCTTCCTACCACTGGTAATTATAGAGGACAAGAAAGAGGCCTACTGAATGAGTTACTTCAGTGGAGAGTTTTGCCAAATCAGGTGGCGTGCTTTCTCCAGCATGTGCACATCCCTGAAAAGGCCAGGAGGGGCCGGCAGATGTGAGGGTTTGTCCTCCAGGAAAATGAGGACTGGACTTGGGGCTGTGCCTCTCTTTCTAGACTGCCTTACAGAAGGAAGATTTTCATCACATCTCTGGAACTTTAACCCATCAAATAATGCAATATGAACTCAAACATGAAAGTCTCCCGAAACATCCTCTGCAATAGTAATGTTGTTGTTTTGTTCTGTTTTGTTTCATTTTTTTTTCCTGAAAGAGTACAGAAATGTGACCCAAGAGTATTGTTCTTGGGCCATTCACATACCTGTTCACCAGGGCTTGTTTGAAAAACTGCTGTCTTGTGGCCTTTACTATTTTGACAGTCTTCCTGTGTTACAAGGCTTCCCAGGGCATGAACTACAAAAGAGGAGATATTTTCCCCTAAAGAAAAAGAGATCTTGAGAATCTTGCACCTACCACAAAGCCAAAGAGAAATAAGGAAAACAGATGAATTGATGCAAGTGCACTATTCTGTTTTAATCTTTATTTTTAGATAGATGCTAATCTCAAAAACATATGAAGACTTGCCTTGTCTAGAGGTTTAAAGCCTCTGAGTCCTTGAACAGCATCTGGATGTGAAGACACACTTACACACACACCAAATCGTCCCCACTCTGTTGATGGCTTCGAAAATTTTAACTCAAGATCAAATAATGGATCATTCCTATTTCAAAGAAAGTCATGTCTTGCCTGTACTCTATCATCTTATGTTACAGTGTGTGAAATAATCATTAGATTAATGAGTCTAATGGAGTTTGCTTGGCATGAACAAGTAAAATGTACTTAAGGGTAAATTTTTAAATCAGCATTACGTACTCCTACAATTAGAGGAAGTGTGTATGCCAACTATCATGTGAAATGAACTCTGTGTGCTACAGGACAGCTGGGTACAAATCACAATGTCAAAGAGAAAGAGACTCTGCAAATAGGCAGTTCCACATGTTGGAAGCCCTGAGCTGGGGTGTTATGGCTAAACACATCCCACTTTTGGTGGGCAAAGTTAGTCTGCCATCAGCCCCTGAAGTACCTGTGGGGATTCCTCCTGCCTTGAGCCACCTCCTGGAGCTGGGTATTCCCTGAGGGCCATTACTCTTCCACACAGCCCTGACAGAGACTCTGAGAGATCCACCCAGATATATAGACTCCACTTTCTGAGGCTGGATCAACATCCAATGTATATTATAGTGCCTCACAGTGGAGACAAGTTATGTAACTTGGTGTACACTTCCAGAGGCCAGTTCAGATGGTGGTTGCTTTGTCTTGTATCATGTGCCACAGTTTGTGTGCTTACAAATGAGTGCAGGAGAGCCCAGATCAAGGAACACAGGCAGATTTTACTTAGAAACCATGAAGAATTGAGATCTGGGCTAAAGGAATTTTACTAAAAGGCATGTGGGGGCCACACTGGTCTCTCGATGATAGGCACTTTGCTGAGGAAAATGGTCTTCTATCTTTGGTGGTACTCATTTGTGGCGTGGTAACAACCACTCAAGTTGTTGACACAAGACTTTAGGGCCTTAAAATATACATATTGGTCTTAGCACTGGAGAAAAAGATGAAATGTATTCATTTAATTTCCCAAGGAGCTCTTTGTCTATCATCTGTGTCAAACTTTTTGGCAGTTCCATAATGTTGTCAACTGCAAAGCTTAGAATGGAGAACCATGCAATTGAGTCAAATAATAATAATAAATAATCACAAAATGCTAATAATGTTTTAAGTAAGTATTATTTTCTATTGGACTGAAGTCATGTCCTGGAGTACATATGGTCCATGGGCTGTAGTTTGGACATGCCTGGGCATACTAAATTTTCCAAGGGTGGGCTGTAGGTAAAATCTGAAGTTCTCACTTTATAAATGAGAATAAAAATATTAAAATGAGGGTGCTAGAATTTAAGTAGCTTCTCAAGGGGAATTCATGCAGTGAGCTAGGTGAACACCAGTTCCTGTCAACTGTCCTCAGAGTTAACCCATGTGGAAGTTCCCACGGTGGTGGGTCCTGCTAATAGGCGGACCTCTTGACCATTATTAATGGGTAGCTACATCACAGCTTATATACTGAGCAGCAGTTTACCAATTATCCCTTACAATGTGACTGTGACCTACTTAACCTTCAAGCAGTCTGCCATGTGTCCTTAAGACTACCCTTCTTCACTCACCTCTGTGTGAGGGTAGCCACCGCCACCAGCACTTTACTGATGGATGGTGTCTAGGCTCTTCTGATTCATGAGCCATACTTCATAGGCCCACCAGTGGTCAGTGAATATCAGCATGTGGAATACCCAGAATGAATGCACAGAGATGCATCAATGCCTGCAATGGAAACACCTTGTGTGACTATACCTGGGGCTGCACAGTGACTTGCTGATATCCTAGGTGACACAGCACCATCAGCTCTCAGTGCCTCCATGAAACACATACTCCAGACTGTGAAAGTCTGTGTCCACAGCACGGAGAGGCCAGCTGTGTCACCAGCTGTCCAATGTAGGAAGCCAGCTGATGGCTCTTTCCTATTTATTTGCATTAATTTAACTTCAATTTTCAAAGTCCCATTTTTTTTTTTAATGAAAAGTTTTCTTTGGGGCTTGAATCATAAGTGATTGCAGGTTTGTTCAGACTACAGTGTCCTGACCACAAGCGTAGAACAGATGGAATGAATGTGTCCTTGTGGACCCTCCATGCCTACAGCCTGATGTAAACTTGTGAGAATCCATCTAGCCCTCAGGCGCATAGCAAGTGTGCCTGTCTGTCATTCTTATGTTCCTCACAAAGGAGATGCCACCCAGCTGGGTGTCTGTGGATGCAGTTTGTCTCAGCAATTAAGAACTAAAGGTGGTAGGTCATGCTGATTCCCAAGGAAACATGCACTAGGCCAGCAGATTTTAAGTAATTGAACTTCTGCCTGCATGTCTGTGGTTTAATGTTTTCTTGGTTACTTGGGACAGCAAATGATTTCATTGTTTGCTGAGAAACCGCAGTGGGCTGGTACCAAAATAAGTAACCTTAACAGTCTGTCCACAGTGCAGCAAGGATGCTGGTTCTCCTCCAGGGTGCACACTGATTAGAATTTACAGCAATCAGCATAAAAACACTTGGCAGAGGCACAATGACTCTCTTGGTTGGTCATGATTCCTCAGTACTCCTTGCTAGCCAGCAGAACATGCTAGCCAGCAGCACTCAGTGTGGTCTGGAGGTTAGGATCCTATTCTTCTATTTACTTCTTCCTGTTTCTTGGTTGGTTTGAGATTACTCTGACTGACAACTGCTCTAATTGACTGTGATAATCTTTGATGTTGAAAACCAAAAAGACAAAAATGTTGATAGGCTTCTGTGGGTTCCTGTGGTCTGGAGACCCAATGGTGTGAGGATTCAATGCTACAGGGATGCACTTTGCAGAGAACTCAGTGATCTGGGAACTCTAGTGATGTAGGAACTCCCCAGTGTCATGGTGTATGTAAGTGGGTACAGTAAAGAAACTGCTGACCTGACTGATTCATTATTAGGGAAGGTTTTTTTTTTTTTTATTACAGATATGAGAGAGAGAGCAACCAGAGGCATCTGGAAGAGTCCAGAGCAGAGAGAAAAAGAAGTAGTCTGTGCATGGCCAGCAGACTGAACATGGCCAGGGCTAGGGAAGCAGGGGAGCAGAAGAGAATAGTGGAGGGTAAGTTAGCAAGAGATAGAGAATATAACACACTGAGAGAGTAAGAGAGTAAAAGATACTTAGAGTCTAATGTGATTAGAGAGAGAACAGTACACACACACAGGGGGGGAGAGAGAGAGAGAGAGAGAGAGAGAGAGAGGAGAGAGAGAGAGAGAGAGAGAGAGAGAGAGAGAGGATTATAAGAGTAGTTGCAGAAGTTTAGGATAGTGGAGGAGGTGACAAGGCTAGGATTCTATAGTGAACTTAGAAATGTGTAACAGGTACTTGTGATACTGAGGGAGCCTGAAGGCCAGCATGAGCTTTATATGCTAATAGACACCACAGGTAGCCATATGTCCCTTCTGCTAGAGGTAAAGGAAATGACTCCTTTTAGCAGATGGGAACTAGTTTCACAGCTTACTGAGGAAGGCTGGCTCTTACCTACCTGCCAAAACCCCTCCTCTAGTCCTCCAGGTTGAGCTCATTTCTGGATATTTGTTCAGCCCTGAGCCCTACCATTCCAGCCTTTTGCTGATGATAAGAGATGTCACAGGCTCCTCTGTAGCTGCTTCAAAGCTGGGGAGGGTTTTCATGGTTGTCAGGGAAGGCTGGAATGTGGGCCAAAAGTGGGGAGGGAGATTTAGATATTTCCATGGCTGGAAATATCTGGGTCTGCAGGACCACTTTGCACTAATGAGATGCAGGTCACTTTGGAGCAATTTTTTAGGCTGCAGTTGATTTGTGGATGGTGCCTGTCAGTTGAGTGGAAATTTGCTGGGATAGAGATAGACTAAGGACAGAGGTAAAGTTAAGGAGCCTTTGGGAAAATCTTACCTTCGGTGTACCCTTGGAACTTCTAGGCCTATCATGTGGTCCTGGTGGGTTGGAGGAGGTGGTGGTGGTGGTGGTGGTGGTGGAAAGGAGTCCCCAGACCAGGGGAAGGAAGGAATCCACCCTCAGGGATAAGCTGAAGGTGGGGAAGCTTAAGCTGTTGACTAACAGGAGAACTTATCAGGCGAGGGTTCCCAGAGTCCATTTGACTTGTGACAGATGGAGCCAAGTCATTACTCCCTGGAGCTTACATGAATTGTTTGAAGTTTACAAAAACAGATAAAAGTTTGAGGTAGATTGACATAACCATTGTCTATAATCTGCACCGAAATTCTCAATGCAGATAAAGCAGTGAAGAAATGTCTGTGAGCAGCTTGAGGAGACTCAGGCCTTTGAGACATGGCTAAAGAAAGCCTGGGAAGTCGTCAGCATGTAGAAACCTGAACTTATCTGTAATAAGACAGAAGTTTCTTTGCAAAGAAGAAAACAGAGGGACAAAAATGTTTTTTTTTTTTTACCACAATGAGAGAGTACTTTTAAGCCTATATTTGAAAAACACACAAAGAAAATTTAAATTTTTGAGCCTGTGAGAATTTTGAAGATCTATTCCTTTAGTGATTCTGAAATACATTACCACAGACATAGAAACCATACTACGTCAAATAACCCAGGTACAGAGTGAGGAATGTCATATGGTTTCATGTCAAAACAAAACAAAAAAAAAAAATGAAAACAAATGAAAACAAACACAACACACAAAAAAAAAACTGGCCTCTAGTAGAAGTTGAGAGCAAAGGCAGGTGGTAGCAGATGGGTGTGGGTGGAATGGAAGGCATGAGAAACAGAAGAGTCTGATATGAACTAAAGAGGTCCACTTAGAGCCTGGTGGTGGTGGCACACGCTTTTAATCCCAGCACTTGGGAGGCAGAGGCAGGCAGATCTTTGTGAGTTTGAGGCCAGCCTAGTCTACAGAGTGAGTTCCAGGAAAGGCTCAAAGCTACACAGAGAAACCCTGTCTCCAAAAACCAGAGAGAGAGAGAGAGAGAGAGAGAGAGAGAGAGAGAGAGAGAGAGAGAGAGAGAGAGAGAGAGAGAGAGAGAGATCTCCAATTAGTTTGTCCTAAGCTAGGTCTGGTGTTGTGAGGCTGCAGGGGACTCACTCAGCTCCTGGAAGATGGCCTCACAGGAGCTTCTAGCACTGATGATGGTACTGTCTCTCCAGGCAGGTGAGGAGTGAGTGGCATTTTGGGAGAGGCAACCTTCAGAGCACTTCTTTTTCACACATATCTAGATACTTCTAAGACACTCTGGAGCCTTCCTGGAATCTTGCTCCTTGCCAATGTCCTGGAATACCCCAGCTGCCCATTCAGATTTTTGCTTTATCAAGTCTTTTATGTTAGTTCTTTGGTCTGCTACTTTGTAGCTGGGGAGATTGCCTTGCTGTCAGTTTGTCTCTTTTTCTCTTTGTCCTTGGAGAGATGGGAGTGTTCTGTAGGCTGGAAGTAGTAAGGCCTGATGGTCTTTCTTAGAGTGTTTAAGGGAATCATCTCAGGGCCAGGTTTTGATAAGCTCCGTCTCAATGAATATATGTCTGGGGCACAGGTTAAAGCTAGGCTTCAGTGAGGAGCCGTGGGCAGAGTGGCAGCTGTATCACTGCCCTGTGCGGTCGTCTCTTAAATCTTCTCTGCTTCTTCTCATTCCTGCTGCAGAGCTTCATAATGTTTCACATGTAGAAGTTCAGGTCTTTCAGTCATGGGAGAGCCCAAGCCATCATTATATGTGGCTGTACCTTCAGGGGATGTCCTTTAAGTGGCCCTGGTGTTGTGCCCTGGGGCCCCTCAGGAAATCTGAACTGTAGTTTTGTACTGTTATGAAGCAAGGAGTGCCTGCTGCCCCTACAGGATCCAGTTTTCTACTTTCCTCCCTTCCAAGCCCTACTGCTCGGTCCATCTGGTTCTCATGTAGCCTCAAGGCCTCTTACATGAGCTGTAGTCATACCTACAGCCCCAAGTACGTGTTCATAAGCTCTTGTGGATGGCTCCTAGCCTATCCAATGGATTCTTCCTTCCTCGTGTCAAAGAGTGAGATATTCAACACAGAAGCCAGGAACCAGTCCTGAATTCTCCTTTTTTCCACAATCAGACCCTCTTTAGAAATTGTTCATCTATCTGTTCCACAATACACTGCCTGTTCCTCCTCTCCATACCTGTGAACCTGGGTGACAATAACTCTGTGTACTAGAATGTCTCTCCCTTCCCATGTTCTACAAGGACTAGGTTCATCTCATACTGATGAATGTAAACCATATTTGATGTTGTCAATTTCTACTTTCTGACACTGTCCTCTTGAAGTGTAGCAATGCTGAGCCCCAAGCATGGTCCCAAGGCTTGTGTGGCCCTCATATTTCCTTCTTTGTTCTCCTTTTTTCTCACTCCTAAGTGGGTCATGGTTCCCACAAGATGCCTCAAATCTTTTCTCCCCTCTGCTTTTGCTCACATGGACTTACTTCTCAATCTCCAGGTTTCAGGCAATGTAATACTGCCAAATAAGCCTCCTTGGCTGGTCTTTCTAAATCAGCGTCCTGTTACCCCTTGCATTCTGTCACTGTGAATCCAGTTCCATGCATCACAGTTGGTGCTGTGAGTCTTTCTATGTCTCCGTTAGAATAGAGTAAACTGGACCTTAGGTGACTCTCAGGCAATATTTGCTAATAAACAAATTAATGGCTACATAATGGCTATTTGCTGACATTGAAACCACTAGATTAACCTCAGGGAAATACAATGCCTGAGGTCAGGATGAGGTTCAGCATCAGCATCAGAGAGTCATTTCTGATCTCAGTGTGGCTGCAGACATCTCTTAGTGGCCTGACCCTTCCTTGATGAGTCAACTAATGTTCTTTAACCGAATGCAAGGTCTGAAGCATGAAGTCAGCAGTAGAGAAAGAAATACCAATCATTTTCTTTTGTTTTTATGTTTTTACATATACATTTAAATCAATGCAATGTTTGTGAAAAATCATGACAGAAATGACTAAGAGCCCGGTGGGGATGGAGATTTGGGGTTCAGGGGTTCAGGGGTGGCATGTTATTAATGAACCATTAGTACAGAGGCTCTTCAAGTCAAGTCAGTCGTTTTATCTGTGCTTATTGAAGCAGAGACAATGAGAAAGTCCAGCTAAAGTTCTCAGAGAAGTCATTAAAATTATTTGAATGTAGGCATGTTTTAAACAATTAAGGAAGAAAGATTAAGCTGGAATGGAGAAAAGTAACCAAATTCTGTGACAGCGTGAAGGTGCTCAAAAAGGCAAGGTAAAAAGGTTCATGACAGAAATGTGACAAGTGGGCAGCAAGCCCCCAGTGTTGACACAAGTGAGACTCTTAGAAGGATTCAGGTCTGAGAGTTTGAATTTGACCATCCACCCATGTATACATGGGGTAGGGCATTATAGAGTACAGGTAAAAAAGCACCTTAGAGTACAGTGTGTATCCATCTGTGAGGGCCATCTGATAGGGACAGTGAAGAACAGCTTTCTAAGTCTCTGTACTCAGAATGCCTTGATTAAGGACAACTAGAAGGCACCATGAGCCAAGAAGAGGATCATGGGACTTTAGACTAGAGTACATACTTCCTACAAAAAAATCACAAGATATGTGCCAGAGAAACTCTCCAGAGGGACAACTGTCACAGCATAAGGCTAGCAATGCTACAAAGAGAAAGCTTGAGTATATGCATGGTTGTTCAGAACATCTCAAGAAATGAGTGAGAATAGCTGATTGAGTACTGGCATTGGTGACATCTGAGGGGCATATTCTCTTTACGAGTTATGCACCTGGCCACCAACCCTAAAATCTAGCTCACCTTATGAACATTTAAACTACCATGGGTGTAAATAGGGCATATATGATTGCATTAATTAATTGGTATTAAATGCTTGGCAAGTATAGTTGTGATCATTAATATAGAGAGTGTAGGCAACCTTCCTTGATTTGAAAAGAACCAAATTTGAATGTTGGTGTAACAAAATCAATTGAAACAAATGAAAGAAAATGTTATAGAACAAAATACTAGATTTTCATGAGAAAATAAATAAAAATCTTCAGATCCTAAATAGGAGTATGACGTAAAGCCATATATGAATTGAGGCAGAAGAAGTTCATGAGAAATTGAACAATAATAACCAGAGTTTGGATATTGTGAGTTAATAGGCTAAAAACTCTTGGTCTAAGAAAAATAAACTCAAATGTGTTTCAATTTTCATAGGTAATTCAGAGAAATTGCTTCGTCAATGAAATAGTCATTATAAAATTAAGCTAAATCAGCAGAACACCAAGACAGATAAATAAGATGGAACTGAAGTTTGTACAAGGAAGAGCTTTCTTTGTGTTGATTGGATACAGATGTTGGCTGATTCTACTCCCCTCCCCCATTATCCAAAAATGCACACCAGGAAGGTTAATTGTCAGTACTCACAGACCTACATCTACATGTGGGAATATCAAAATATTCCCAGTCTTTCCTAAGGAAGGCTTTGCATATTTGAGCCATGGGCAATAGAGGTATGGTGTCTGAATGAGCTGGGGAGGTTAATGCTTCCAGCAAAAGCATTCTTAGAGGTGATGTATCCCAATACATCAATGAGAAAAAGGTTTCTTTGGAGCTGAGAGGGGAAGGAATAGGCAGACATGGCCAACTGGCTTGTTTCCAGTCTGCTTGTTCTGTGCTGGATTCTATGTGGACTCTGGCTTCTGACCTCCTTTTACTATTACTGATGTCTTGGTGGTTTTCTTCCCCAGACAGCCTTATACAATGTACGGAATTCTTGGCCCTGCACTCCTCAGCACCAATGGCTTGGCCTTCAATGCCCGTGGCTAAATTGCTGCTGGAAAGACCTGTGTGTAACGAGGCAAGGCCCACAACCTGACACTTGCATGACTTACAGAAGACAGACAACAGCTTGCACTGTTACAGTGGACTCTGGGTTGCAGAGCACATGGTGGCCAGGCAGCAGAGCTGGAAAGAGCTGGAAGGGCAGAGACATAGGCTATGGAAGCCGGGACAGAGCTGGTAGCCAGAAGGGAAGACAGCAGAGAAAGGAGCAGAAAGGAGGCCAGTGTGTCTGACTGAGCTACAGCTGTTATGGGTTGCCTGTTTGCCACTCTAGCGGAATCTTCCAAGACTAGAGAAAGCAGAGATGGCGTCGCATGACTCAGAGAAGCAAGCTGACCTCCTCCTGAACTTTGTAAACAACTGACATCAACTGACACACATGATGTCACAGCCTACATAAAGCCCATACTGAAATCAAGGCCTTGTAGAAGCCTCTAGAATAAGTTGGTCTTTCACAGGCCTGAACATTGTATGTGATCTTTTTTTTTTTTTTCTCTCCCTCCTCTGTTCTCTTATGGTTGACTTTTCAGGGTTATGAGAATAGGTGCTGATCATTCTCTGCTACACTCTTGAGTTCTGAAGAAGAATGAGAGATTGCCCACAGGAGGATAAACTGTTGTTTTAAAGAATAAATAACAGAACTGTTATACTGAAGGATTCACAGTGCCAATTAGTGTAACATGACACCAAGGAATTTGCATTAAACACCAAGTATCTAATGTTTGTGAGCAAATACTCTCCATCCCATTGTGAACCAACCCCGAGTGAGCAGCCAGCCGGCTTATTACTGATGCTACATGAAGATAGAAGGCATTATCAGACTAGCACCTATCACTGACCTTCTTAAGGAAAAATCTCCATGTTCTAAAAGGTCACATGCCCCAAGTCCTTCTGTGTGCATGGGAATCCAAGAAGCTCCTAGGGCTTTTCTTGAACCACTCTCTTGCTTTAGCAAGCATCCCCTAGCAGAAGCTGCAATTTGTGACTGGGGTGGGGGAGGTGGGTAGAGATGGGGGAGGCATCTCTAAGAGCAGGGGTGGCCTGGGAACAGGAGGAAAGTGACCTCCTGAGAAGTTCTACCTAAAGGGCCCAGCTGGCCCAGCCATTGTGCGATGCACACAGGGTCCCTGTGAAATGCCACTTGGAATGCTCCACATCATCTAGCGTTGGCACCCTGAGAACTGAGACCTATTCACGTGTCGGGAATAGAGGCATTGTTCTTGCTTAGCTGGCTGCTCAGCTTTATCTGAGCCAGCTTGGAAGGGATCGTGGAAACCGAGATGGGATCACGCTGGACTTTTTCACTAACGCTGACAGAGCAGGGCCTGTGCCCTGTGCCTCATGTGAAACTTGCTCAAGACTGTTCACTACAAATGGCTCAAAAAGAAAAGGGAAAGAGAGAGAGAGAGAGAGAGAGAGAGAGAGAGAGAGAGAGAGAGAGAGAGAGAGAGATCCTTATATAACTATAAAAAAGAATCCATCAAAAATAGTATTTAATCATAGAGATTGGAGTTTTCCTTTAAAGCTAATATTTTAATATGTCTATGAAATCCATATACATTTAAATCACTTTGATTAGTGAAAAGGTAGCAGGCAAATGCATACTAGAATTCATAGAGGGAACTCTTCATAAATATTACTTTATACACATGTTAACAGCACTTATAGACAGGTATACACACACACACACACACACACACACACACACACACACACACACACACACACACACACACACAGGAGGCCTGCACATGTAAGTGTGGACATAGCTAGTGTTTGTGTTCATACTCTAATAAAGTAAGCCTTTCTTCAACTATTCCAAAAAAAAAAAAGACTTATTTGCATTTCAGTTCATTCATTTAATCAAAAATTTCCAGTTGTATCATATACAATGTTATGCTAAATATAGGACAAAACAGAACTGAAACATTAGGAGAAGGATAATCTGGATGAAATTCAGGAATTAGATGTCAGATGCTTTAGGTAGTTGAATGTCTACGGATGCAAAAGTGTTCAGAGAGTCAGGTGTCTATAGATGCTGGACAGTTCAGGGGTGCCCAGGTGTCTGTGGAGGCTGGATACTTAAGAGTCAGGTGTCTATATATGCTGGATAGAGTCATATGTCTTTGAATTCTGGACAGTTCAGAGGTCAGGTGTCTATGGACCACAGACTATTCTGATGTCCTATTGGTGGTCACATTTTATAATGTCACCTTTTCCACCTAGGAGCCTTAGTTGATGCTGCTTTTAAATCTCCTGTGGTTCTATGATCATCTCATCTTCATTATGAAAGATGTTGGGTGACAGCTATGGAATTTTCTAGAAGATGCATTTCCTGACTTTCAAAGGTCTGCATCCAAAACATTCAAACTAATGGGCAAATATATGAAAATGAATAAATGGCAACTAATATAACCCAAAATGTTTGCTTTAATTGGCCTGGGTAGGTGATTCATTTTTTATTTCTGTTATTCTGTCACTGTCCACTCTCCCTTGAGTCATATCAGGTCAGGTGACCAACAAGAATTTTCACTTAAAAGTCTTTTCTTAGACCCATGCCTAGCCATGGGTGACCAGTGACCTGTACCTGCGATGGTTGTGATTTTCTAGATGTCTGAAAGTTTTATCTGAGCTGACTGTTGGAGAGGACCTCCCAACTGTAGGAAGGCAGAGATTATTGCTACACTGCCTAAGCTTTCACCAGATGCGATATGTGGCACACAGTGGATGCTAGATGGAAACTTCGGTACCAGTATCTGAACACAGGCTTTTAACATTTATGTAGATACAACTGGAAGATGGGTTAACTTTAATGCATTTGTTTCCTATAAATTCTCCAGCAAAGACAAAACGTCTAAAGCCTATTACAGCAAAGGCAGTTTGGGTAGATGTTTGTGACATTGCTTTTCAGGAAAGTTGACAATAGAGGCTACAGGTGGGGGTGACTTGTCTTTGTACCTGCATCTGACTTCATCAGAAGTGTGGCCATGGTAGATTACTACTGCTGCTCACATTGTGTGGTGTAGCTAGAATTTTCATGCCTGGCCCACAGTCAGGACAAATCTCTCTCACCTGCCAGTCCCACAGCCGCTCAGAACCAACCAAGTAAACACAGAAACTTACATTGCTTACAAACTGTGTGGCCATGGTAGGCTTCTTGCTAACTATTCTTATATCTTAAATTAACCCATTTCTATAAACCTATACCTTGCCACATGGCTTGTGGCTTACCGGCATCTTCACATGCGGCTTGTCATGTTGGCAGCTGGCATTGTCTCTGACTCAGCCTTCCATTTCCCAGAATTCTTCTCCTCCTTGTCCCGCCTATACTTCCTCCCGCCTGACTACTGGCCAATCAGTGTTTTATTTACTAACCAATCAGAGCCACATATTTGCCATACAGAGCATCCCACAGCAGTGTGGCATAACCTGAGTTCCATGGTAATTTAGTTATTGGGTTTTCTGTGGAACATTTTGCCAGAATGATTAAGTTCTGAGATGATAGAAGAAGAAGGAAGAGAGAAGCTTGGCATAATCTGTAAGGAAATGAAGGCAAAAATGCAGAAGCCAATTTGGCTTACAATTCTGGTGACTCATTCACAGAACATCATTGCCATGGTAATATATTAGAACCAAATACCTGAAAAAGCCCTCTTTTAACTAAAAAACTTCACTCATTGGCTTCAGGAAAAAAAAAAAAACCTAAATAAAACAAAAACCAACAGAAGACAACAGTAACTACAAACTCAAACACAAATTATGCCCCTTGTCCTGATAACTAAGAGGTGTTGACTCTTGGGTAAACCCATGTTGCTGGTAATCTCACAGTAGCTGGTACCATTCTGGCTGCCTGTATTATGGCTCCCTTCCTTAATCCTTGGGTTGGCTATGTACTGTACTGAAGCCCTTCCCTGAGGAAATTTCAGACTGTTACTATAGTTCCAGCAGAGGTGGAGTGGCTTCCTGTTTCTGTCCAATTCTGGTGCTATTCCATCACTGAGGAACCACTTTTCACTTGTCAGTTTTAGGACATTTCTTTCCCATCACAGGTCTGGAAAAATATTCACTTCCATTAATGCCTCATCAAATTTTATTCAATGAGACCTTTCATTCTAAAAACATCCAGACACCCACCCAATAGAGGAACCACTGCCGACATTTATCTCTCCAGTGACATTTGGGAAGTATCTGAGTGTGACACGCCCAAGTGAAGAGCACCTTCCTACTGTCCCCTGGAAAACTTCTGAGCGGCACATCTGGAGTGTGAGATGCTGACATGAAGATCAGATGAGATGAGGTGACAATCGCTGATGCAGTTGCCGAAGCCATCTGGTCCACAGACAGCATGCACCCATTAGTGAAATATGGCTCTATCTTTCGAACTGCCTCTCTCCATTTGGTTTACATCCTATTGAAAGATTCCCCAGATGTTGTTTTCACTCTTCCATGCCCGACTGGGTGAAAAATCTACTGTCTTATATTTAGACAGAAGGGAGATCAAAGTGACCTCAGACTGTATCTTAATCTGGAGCTGGTTTTGTGATAAGACAAAGACTTTGAGAGGCCATGTCACCAGAGGCCATGCCAGGTCTGCAGCAGGGCAAGAATCAGAAGGAAACAGTTGGTACCTGATGTCACGATTCAAATGCCCCCAGTTTGCCATGGGATAGGAGAACTCACTTAGGTTCCTGATGATAGTTGTTGATTTGTGGCTATGATGAGTGTTTTGATCATTTAGTGGGAAATGCAAGGTGACATGGTGATGGAAATGTCTCTTCCAACTTTCATTATTATGTACACTCATAAAAAAATTCAATAGTATTGTCATTATATTCTTTTTATTTATTTGTTCTCTCACTCTCTCTTTCTCTCTTTCTCTCTCTCTCTCTCTCTCTTTGTGTGTGTGTGTGTGTGTGTGTGTGTGTGTGTGTGTGTGCAGTCACGTGCCATCACATGCATGTGGCAGCCAGAAGACAACTTGCAGACTTGCAGGTGACTGTCCTCACCTTTTACTATGCAGTTGTACAAACAGGACTCAGGTTGTCAGCCAATAAGGCCTCTACTGAGTGAATCACCTTACAGCACATGCATGTCCTTTGTTCTTCTCTGATGGCAATAGCACCCTTAGTATTTATTTAGATAACTCCATCTATTGGCTATTTCATGCTCTAATTCTTTATTTTACATTTTGGAAAAGTACATCGTGAAAAACTTCAAATCTAACAGATCTCTTATATGAATAAGCTGTAAGATGCTCTCTATACCCTCATCAGAAGAGACCAATACTAACTTGGCTTTCCACATTTTTCTGGAGAAGCAGGAGCATTAGCATCATGATAGAAAGTGTAGCTTCCAAATCAAATTTCCTGTTGTCTTTTAAGTCATTTACTTTGTAGTAAATCTCTAGACTTGACTAAGTTTCTAGAACAATCTTCCTTTGTGTCAGCGAATGAGCAAAATATGCAAAAGTCGTAAAAGCCAGAAAGTAGACAAGCAAAGATAAGAGGTGAGGAGTCAGGAAAAGCAGGCAAACTGAGGGTCTTTTAACCAAACATCCTCCAATATATTCTTTGAAAACAAGTTCTGAATGTCCCCAAGGCTTCTTTACCATCGAGGTGCTATTTTATCAAGGCTGCTATTGCATGCAGCTGCACAGAATGCAAGCTTCAACTGCAATTTCAAAACAGAAAGCACATGGTCGGCAACCTTTCTGAACATGGGTTTAAAGTTGACTGTATATTTCTTTGTTCCAAACAGCACATTAAGCATGTTGGCAGAAGGTTTTCTGTAGATAAAATTTTTGGTTTTAGAAAGTGAGTTAGTGTTTTTCTAATCTGCAAAGACTCCCACTGAAAAATTATCACCTAGAGTCCAGAAGTGTATAAAAATGATTTGAAGGAAATGGTTTGTAAAATAGACACACAGTTGTGAGAATCTTCCTCAGTTCCTCACTTACAAAGACAGTGTGCTTAATGTTCAGCTTCCCCCTAAACTTGCCTTCAGCTCAGGTCCTACCCAAACTTACAGAGCATAAGATCATAGGTATCATTTTCTCCTGGGGAGAAATTTATAAACCATACTTTTAAAAATGGCTTAGAAAATAAATCTCCTTTTGATAAAGACAAAAGGTATGCAACAGAGAAAGATAAATTAGAAATGATTCAAAAGTTTAGCAAATTTCTCAAAAGAAATTGAAACTTTTTCATTTTGCAACAATTGGTACATATTTGGTGATTTGATGGCATGGGAATTTAAAGACAATGGTTTAGGTAAAATGATTTTGGACAGAGTGTCTTACTCAAGGATGAACAGGATAGAAAGAAATTAAGTAGATTTCAGAGTTTAGCATGATGATGGGTTCAAAAATGGAGAAATGTGGGCTGAAGAGACAGCTCAGCAGTTAAGAGCACTTGCTGCTCTTGCAGACAACTAGTGTTTTGTCTACACCCATGTTGGGTGAGTCACAACCTTCTGGAACTCTAGCTCCAGGGGATTAGATGTCCTCTTTTGGTTTCTGCAGAAACATGCACGCAAATGTTCATATACATATGCACACAGAGAAACACACAAACCCCACACACACACACACACACACACACACACACACACACACACAATTAATAATAGAAATAAATATTTTTTGAAAGAATGAAGGAAAAGAAAAGGTAATCTTTTGAATTTTATTTTTTAAAAGCTAACAAGCATAATTTATGGCTACTAAAATATAATTTTATTATAGCTTAGTCATTGACTAAGCAAAATTCAGGAATATAGCTGCAGGCAAGCTTTTCAGTTGCTAATTACAATAATGCACATGCTTGTTTTCATTCAACAGGGGTGACCATATTTTAAATATCGCATTGCATTAGTTTGCATTAGTTGCTTTCCAAACATACTCTTTGGATAATCCAAAGCAGGATTTAATCCATTTTAAGTGTCTTTTTTCTACAAATTTCTAAGTGGTCTTATTAAATAAAATAAAATTAAAAAAAAAAAAAAACAGAGCCAAAATTGGAGTGAAAATCTGACAGAGATCAGAGGAATCAGAACAGCCACCATCTAACCTTACCTCACCATGCCGCAGCTTCCAAAGTGTGTTACTTCCTGTCCACCCATGCCTTTATTGCCTTGCTTTTCTGCCCTCTCATTGGCTCTTAACCCAACTACCTCACTTCCTTGTCACTGCCTGTCTGTACAGACCTCCAGGTCTCTATGGTTGGTACTGGGATTAAAGGTGTATGTCACCATGCTTGGCTCTGTTCCTAATGTGGCCTTGAACACACAGAGACCCTGCCTGCTAAGTGATAGGATTAAAGGAGTGTACTAACATAGCATGACTTCTGTTTTTACTAATAGTGGCTGACCTTTATTCTCTGATCCTCAGATAAATTTTATTAGGGGACACAGATAAATTATCACCACATAAATTAACCTTTGCTTGCTGGAAATCTCAGGGAAGATGAGACATTGGGAAGTATTCCTTTCATCAGATTCGTGGCCTTTGAACAATAGGCAGTGTGGTTCAAGTCTCAGTATATGCCCACAGATATATGTTCTTGAGACTTTAATAACTGAACTAGAAAAATCTCTGATAGTTCAATGTGCTAAAGGTCCCTCAATGTCTAGTGCTTTAAGCAACTCAAACTAAAGCTGCAGCCTGGTGTGCAATGGGCTACCCAAATAATTAATGAGCCATTCTTTAATTAGATATTGATATTTCACTTCAAATCTTTTGGAAAATTGGCCAGATATTTAGTTTGTTTAATCCTTGCATATCCATAGTGCTTGAAGTTGAATCAGTGTTTACATTAAGAAATTAGGAAAAGAAAAACTCAGTGACATTTTTTTTTCTTTGCTTACAGTTCAAATTTTAAAACTTCATATTTTCTTTGAAATCATCGAGATCATGAAATCCTCTGCTGCCCAGAGTAAACAGAACATATCGTGTGGATATTGGGGGAACTGATATCACACCCTGCTTTTTACAGCACAACACCAGAGTTGCCTTGTCATATGATGTAAAGGGTTGAGAAAATTGACAAATTAAATGAATTAAGAGTGGGAGTCTGTATGTATTGCTGCCTGGGGGGCTAGCCTCTAGCAGCACAGGGCGCAAAGGGAATCCACAGTCAGTGCACACTATGACTTTTTTATCTGAGGGGGTTAGGGAAAAAGACAGACTCTCTTGATGGTTTTCGTTTTCCTTCTAATTCTATCTTTGTTCTTGATGACTTCTTTCTAATTCTTTTAGCATTTCTTCCTACTTCTCTCATTCTTGATGTTTTTCTTTTGACTTTAACTCTAGTCCTTCCCTTACAGCTGATGTACCCAGCAAAATCTTTCAGGCAATATAAAAATGACAATGTGGTTACATTCTGTTTTTCAAGTGCATGATTACAACAAATCCAAGTTTTTTTTTTTTTTAAAAAAAACAGCGTGTTTTTCATACCCCTTATATGATTTTTTTACGTATTACAGGTGAAAAACAAATTATCCCAAGAACCCACATACATTCATACCCAAGCAACTTATTATAGATTAACAGAGTAGGCAAGCAAGGTATTCTTTTACTGGCAGTCTATTACAAAGAAATAACCAATTACTTTAATACTTATCTTGAAAGGTAATCTTGTAGGGAATCTTAAAGGAATCACAAACATAAACTTTTATATATGAGAAAAATCAGTCAGCTCTACTTTAAATCTTTAGAGTGCATACCTACTCATGAATATATATATATATATATATCAAGAGATTGAAGGCAAAAATGGATATAGGGAATTAATCATCACCTTTGGTCATCAATCAATCCTAGCAAAAATGCACATCAGCTAATGATAATTGGGCTGATTTGTTCTTGTTTCCTCACCTTAAGGAGTTCTTCACTCAATTATGTGCCTTTCTAAAACTTGAGATGGTCTTATATAGCAGCAATTAATGAGGCAATTCCATGTAGTTTATCTGGTAATTAAAAGAGGTCTATTTTAGGCGTAACTTACAGCCATTAAGGGGTCAGTTACAGGATCTGGGAGAGGTGAGGTACAGTCCAGCATGATTCCCTGGAGAACTCTGACTTGGTCTGCAATCCAGCATCCAGGATCACAAGGATCCAAGAGAGCAAGCACTTATGTATCTTGAGTCTTAAGGGGTCTTGTCTCAGTCACACCCCAGGGGCAGGTCATAGGCAGGTATGGCAATTACTTGCTGCCACATTAGGGGCAGTGTTTCAAGGTCAAAGCTGGAACAGCTACCCATTACAGTCTTCTTGGGGTTTTCACCTGAAAGCTATTTAACAAAAGTATTTAGTCTAACTTGAAGCTATTTTCAAAGCTTTGTTTCAGCTATGATGTACTCTGAAACCTGTGAACACATCTCCCAACATTAAGATTAAAAAAATTTAAACTAGCTGGACTACTGAGACTCAATTGTTTTCTAATACATAAATAAGGTGAGAGATAAAACTGTGTTTTATTGTTTTATACGTGTGTGTGTGTGTTTCTGTGTGTGTATATGCCTTGGTTTCCATGGGTGAAATGTACATGTGTTTATGCTGAGTGTCAAAACAGGACAAGATTGTAGAAGCCAAGCTACAATCATCCAGTTGCTTGTGGCTTCTGAGGTATAAATGAACTCCTGCTGTATGATTTTCTGCCCTCAGTGTTCAATAGAAAGCAGACATACAAAGATGCTTAAGAAATCCCATACTTCATGGTACTTTGAATGGGTTTTTAATAGTATCATAATTTTCCAACCAGATATCAGGGTGAACAATTGCAGAAGAGTAAAGTTGTCTCCATGTACTCTTCCTGATCATTAGCGCTCTATTATCATAGTCATACTTTTTATTACTTTAATGCCCCTATGCATTTGTTCATCTCTGAATATATCATAATCTCTCACATATTTGGCCATATGTCATTCTATTGCAAATCACAGCCCTGTCTCTACTACCCTATAACAATTTCCTTTATGTTATTTTTTCAATGAGAAAAACAAGGAAGACTTACTGAACTCATTCTGATAGAGAAGTTTGAGGTATAGTCAACTCTTTAGATAATCATAGATTAGTAATCTACAGAAAGCAAGGGACTAGGAGTATTTGTTATCAGCTTTCTGTCATAGATTTTTTGTTAAAGATTACAAAAGAGTTTTAATAATAAGATTATTATAGCAAGCCGGCTATTCTCCTCCTTGAAAATCATAGTTACTCTTGCCGAAAACCAAGAAAAGTCCCATATCATTCTTCCTTCTTATTCTCTCCTTTCTGCCTCTCCTTGGGCCATGCCCTGGGTGTCTTTCACTGAGTAAGCTGTTATAACAAAAGCACTTACCTTTACTATGAAGATAAAAACCTATGCTCCATTATTGCATTTTTTTAAACATTCTGTCTTTGCAACATCTGCACCCAAATGGAGAGTTACATGGAGTCAAATGGACCCATCGTGTGTGTACAATGTTGCATATGAGACATTAATATGCTTGTTTATACCCTGATGCTAGCTATTGATTTACTATAACATATTCAGCTATTTTACTGTCCATAGACACTTAGGCTTTTTGCTCCCATGTTTAAATATTTCATACCAAAATAATTATCATCAAAATTCCTAGGATTGGAAGGAGAAGAAACCATCAATATGGACTTTGTTATAGTTCTTGCAGCATGCAGACAGATTACACCCTAAATAAGAAACAAATTATGAATAACTTGGCCAAGGTCAGGAATGCATCTGTTTTGACATAGTTATTTTAAAATTTAGTATTATTGATGCTACTAGTTTGCCATTCTAAAATAATTCCGAAAGATATGATAGTTACTAAAATTTTATTTGTAACACACTAATTGTAAAAGGCTACATTTGAAAACAGCATTCAAATTCTTAGTAACTTGTATAGTAATTCATGAAAAAATCCTGTCATACCATACATCTTACTACAGTTTTAACAATTTTTAGTCTAGAAAATATTAATGTGTAGATAACAGCTATAAATAGAGAGGGAAATATTTAAGTGGGTACTTTATAGTTTAGATAAAATTCAAATTCTAAGATGACTAGGAAAATGTGCTGTTTGTACAGTTCAGCTGCCCTTTGGAATGGGAATTTGCCTAGAACATGCCATTCATTACTTTATTTCTCATTTGTAATCTTCCATTGCATTCTGTGCATAAATTGTTTAGTTTTTTAAGTTGTTGCTATAATTTTAAGATCATGCTGAAAGTGAGAGTGCATTCTTTTGTGCAAATGTGTAAACAGTAAAGTTTTCCATACAGACTTCAAAGTGACATATATGACCTGCCTTCCACTGAGACATTTTCATATTCTGGTTTTGGGGATTAAACCCAGTACATAGACCATGCTGGCCAATCTCTCTATTGACAAGCTACACCCTTAGCCCACGCTGAAACATTTTACAGGGTACACTTTTATAAATCTATGATCATAGATATATGATCATATATATATTAAGTAGCATGAAGTTGGATTTTCTTTCACTCTTTGGCTCTTTTAGGGCCTGCTACCCAGCTCCCAAATAAATACAGCGAGGCTTATTATTACTTATGAATATCAGGCTTTAGCTTGTCTTGTTTCTAGCCAGCTTTTCTTAAATTACCCCAGCTACCTTTTGCCTCTGGGATTTTACCTTTCTCTATTTCTGCACATTTTTCTTTCCTCCTTATTCTGTGTCTATCTTTTCTTTCCTTCTTATTCTGTGTCTGGCTGTGTGGCTGTGTGGCTGGCCCCTCCTTTTCTTATTTCTCAATCTTTACATCCCAGATATCTCCTATTTGTTCTCCCTACCTGCTAGCTCCGCTTATCCTTTCTCCTGCTTCTTTATTGGCCGTTCAGCTCTTTATTAGACCAAGTCGGGGTTTAAGACAGGCACAGTCACACAGCTTCACAGAGCTAAACAAATGCAACATGAAAGAATGAAAAACATCTTTGCATCATTAGTGTCCTACGGAATGAATGTAACATACCTGGAAATGCTATTCCACAACAGTAGAATGTTCTTTATCCTGGTGTATCCATTGCTTTTCTGTTGTGATGATCAAATACCATTAGCTAAAGCAACTTACAGAACAGCAGTTCTCAACCCATGGGTTATGACACCTTTGCAGGTGGAATGACCCTTTCACAGGGGTCACCAGAAACCATCAGAGAACACAGATATTTACATTATGATTCATAACAGTAGCAAAATTACAGTTATAAAATAGCCAAAAAATGTAATTTTATGGTTGGAGGTCACCATAGCGTAAGGAACTGTAGTAAAGAGTCACAGTATTAGGAAGGTTGAGAACCACCATTATAGGAGTAAGATTTTGTTTTTGCTTAAAGTAACTGAGGGAGAGCCCAGAATTATGGGAGGAGCATCGCAGAAGGAGAATGCTGAATACACACATCTCAACCAGACACGGGAAGGAGAGAGATATCAGGAGGTTATAACCGCCAAAGTCACTCCAGGCCATTATTCCTCCAGCAAGGCTCCACCTCCTAGAGGTGACATCATTTCCCAAAGCAGCACTACAAACTGGAGACCAAGCTTTGAGTACATGAACCTCTGGAGGACAGTCATCATTCAGACTATCATGCCTGTCAAATGGGAGAATAATCCTTCTAAACAAATTGTGCAATGGTTAGCTTTGGAGAAAATGAGAAAAAACTGTAATTAAACACTTAGCTTTCAAAATCAAAATAAAGTCACTTAAAACAGACAACACTAAGAAAAAGCTAAAAATTAATAAACTACCTTTTGTATTTTTTAAGAAAAAAATTTACTGTTGTTTTCAAAAGAATTTGAAATCATCATTTTTCTGAATGTACTTCTGGGTAGTGTGAGACATGATAAGAAAAGATGGCTGACATCTCTCCTTCCCCCTCTCTGTGTCTTTTTCCCAACTCGCCTGTCTGAGAAGAGTAACTTGGATCCAGTAATGCCTACTCCTATGCTTGATGTGGTAGGACCTGTACCTTCCAGAGGTAGACCAGAAAACTGTTCAAAGAAGAGCCTCCATGAACACAGAGACTTGGGTGGAGGGACCATGATGTGAATATTTTAGGAGTCAGAAGGCTGGAGCTGATCTTCTGGCAGGGTTGTATTGTTAGTGAGTGTTGAGATCTTTGGGTGTCTAGGTCTTCCATGATCTGCTGGGAAGGAATCCTACATTCACATTCAGAAGCCTCTGACACAGCATATATTTCCTCTTAGGCAGATCACAGTGGCCAAGGGATTGATCTGATAAAATACCTGGAATTTTGTTTTCAGAAACTCTGTAGTGTGCTGATATATGAGCTACAGATGTAATGGTGAGAGGTATTTGCACTCCATGTATGTCTCAGGCAAACATTGTGTATGTTCCTCTGTCCTTGTCATACATTCACCTAGTCCCTTCCTTAAATGTTAATCTCAGTTTCTTTATACTTGAAAAGAGTATAAAAAAAATTTGTATAAATGTGCTTATCTCAAGAGCTAAACTGTATTTTTAAGAAGGATTGGACACACAATAAACACTTACTGAATTAGTTGATCATGTTACAAAGATATGCAGAGCATAACAAAGCTAAATACAGTTTTACAGCTTTTGTGTAATGAGATTTATTATAATCACTTAGTACTTCTCTTAGATGTTTCAGTAAATAATCATGAGGAGTCCTTTCTACTTGGGTTATTTTTGAAATGAGAGCAACAGTTAACATATAAACAGTTAACATATAAAATATCACGGACCATACATGACCTAGTACCATATCAAACTGAAATGTTGAATGAGATTTTTAAAATTAGGTGTGTCTTTAGCCAGTAGTCTCAGTATCTTCTTTTATTTATTTATTTTTTGTATATGTGGGAGGGTAGTGTATGATCCTCTGTGTAAAAGTGCATATGTGTGGATGTGCCTGTATTCATGCATGTAGAGGCTAAAATTTAACCTCAGGTGTCCTTCCTGGGGTGTCATCCATCTTGTTTTTTTGAGACAGAGTCTCTTCTTGGCCTTTGTTTTCTAACTAGATTGGCAGGCACCCATGAGCCCCAGTGATTGACCTTACTTCTTACTCCCCTGTCCTAGATGACAAACACATGCCACGACACTCAGCTTTTTATGCCTGTGCTGAGGATCAAATTCCCATCCTCATGCTTCTGCAGCAAGCACTTTACCCACTGAACCATCTTCTCAATCCCGGTCAGTATTCTCTTTCAAAGAAATTTCAACCAAAAGAAATGAAAAGCGAGTAAAACACATCTATATTCCCATGATCGGAAAAGACGACTAATATCTCTCCTTCCCCGCTTCCTATGCCTTTTTCCCTACTTACTTGTCTGAGGAGAGTAGCTTGGATCCTGGAACACCTAGTCCTGGGCTGGAAGTAGTGGGACCTTTATCTTCAAGAGTAGACAAGAAAACTGTTCAAAGAAGAGTCTCCATGAACACAAAGACTCAGGGGTCCGTGCTGTGAGTGTTTTAGGAGCCAGAAATAATGAGTTCCTGAAAAGCCTTGGCTACACAGTGAGACTGTTTCAAAGACAGAAGTAGGAAGGGAGAGAAAAAAGAGAAGAAAGGGAAGGAGTGATAGATCAAGAGAGGGAAGGAGGGAGGGAGGGATGGAGGGATGGAGGGAGGGAGGGAATGAGGGAGGGAAGGAGGGAGGAAGAGAGACACACAGAAAGGGATACAGACACTCGGAGATAGACAGAGACACAGTGACAGAAATATAGAGACCCAGAGACCCAGAAAATATGAATGTATATCTACCCGGGTTTTCCTTTAAAAATATATCTCATTTACTAATAAACTATATTATAATATCATAAAAATCTTGAGATAAATTGCCTGTATTAGAAAACATGAGAAAGGATTTTTTTGTGAAGATCACTTGTTCTTTTTCTGCATAGACACATTCCTCTCACATTGTCTCCTCGACTCATGATGAAGAGAAAGGCATCCTAAATTCTACAATGGTCACATGCCTGTGAGCCTAACTGTCTCCTCCATTTCCCCCAAAGGATTCTCCAATACCCATAGACTTGTTATGCAGGCAAAGTGATGATGATACAGAAAATAAGACTGAAGATTCAGACATCATAAAACTACTATGGAAAGAGACATATAAGCTGAGGCCTGAACTTTAAAGTCATAAGAAAGAAGAGCATTTGGGGGAAATGGAGGGGACAGTTGGGACTCACAGGCATGATATAGCAGAGAGCTTCATGTGACCCAGCTCAGGTTTCCCTTCACATTGCTGTGGGGAACTTACAGTTCCCATTCTGAATCTTTCACCTTAATATATCATTGATATGAGCTGAGGGATTAACTTCCCAGGAGGGTAATCCCAGGGAATGCAGCCTGTAATAGAACAAATGATCTTCTGAGTAACTACATGAGTGCCTTGTGCAAGACTGCATGCCAATAAAAGTTTTAAATGTTGTTAGGTATGAGAGTAAAGATTTATTATTCTGAATCTAGATGAAAACCAACAGGGCATTTTATAAATTTCCATAACTTCTTTGTTCTTGTTGTAAAGATTTGCAAAGAGAAAAGAAAGAGACACAGAGCACTAGAGTAAGACATTAAAATGCCATATTGTAACTGAGCTCTTGGAAAGCTAATATGCAGATGCTCCATTTTCCAAGCATATTCAGTAAAATGAATAAAATCTTAACTATATTGTGGCAAAAAGACATAATTCATTGAATAGTCACATCCCGTCTTTGGGTGTCATTGTAAGAGTGATAATGCCCAGACAGCTGGTCAACCCACCAGCTCTACAAATGCCTGATTGAAAATGTTTGCTCTGGTGGAGAAAAGAAATAACAAAACCCCAAACAAACTTTGCACTTGTATGGAGAGGCAAGTGTGGCACACCAATCAACAGCAGACATCGGAGGCTCGAGTGTCCTGGTTGTCCTTTCTTCTTGTGCAGTGAACAGTCAGCAAGATGAAGTTAACTCTGGCTTGAGACTTTTCTGGTTGGTGTAAATTAGGCTTCTAAATGGAGAAGATGAATGCATTGTCTCCCCACTGTTTTCACCAATGAGGGCCACATCTGACAATTAAGTAGCAATGAGAGCCTTGCTACAGGAAACTTCTAGTATCTGAATGACCCTAAGGGAGACAAGTGCTTAAACCTCGCTGGAGAGACTTTAAACAGTTAGTGTTCATAATCTTGTGTTTCAATCTATTATTCTGAGATGGGGGAGAGTCATACAACTGTGGAAATAAAATGTCTGAAGTAAAACTCATTTGTATTTTGTATTTTGACTTCATTGCTCAATTGTTGTCCATTTTTTGTTTTCTCTTTAAGTTCCAAGTCAAAGGAGAACCTGTATCTGTCATGTACCCCGTACTTAGCCCCCAGTTCTGCATATTCCCATTCTTTAATTATTAGTGAATATTTTAGTTGTGACAGATGATGTATTATTTGTGTTTAAAGCCATTGATCCTCAGATGGACCAGACACTAGCCCAGATCCAGGCCACCTGGGTAGAAAGGTTGTAGCCCATCTAGGTTTCCTAGTGGCTTTTCCCAGCAGGTCTTCCCTAAAGACAATGATTGGACCACAGGCCTGAGTATCAGGTGTTTGGAAGGGACTACACTTGACTGTATCTCACAAGGGGGAGATCTTTACTCCTCTCCTTAGCATTGCAAATAAAAAGCCCTTTCGAATAAAGTTCAGGGCTGCTGGGTTCAGAACCAGGGCCTTCTGAGGCTATCCTGTGTTTTCTGTCTTTCCTCTCATCGTCTCAGTATCTCTTTCTAGCTAATAGTTCTCATTTCTCCCTATTCAAGAGTACCCTGAGTCATAAAAGTGCTGGCTGGTCCATCACAAAGGGGGAAGAATCCGATTCTTCTGTCTCTCACTGCAGTGTGTCACAGCTCTTTTTAAAAGGAGCAACCGGACTGAGAAAGCACTATAGATGAAAAGTGAGGAAATACAATACATTGTGAATATTTAACTAGAGAATTTAGAAAAGGAATGATTGACAATAGTTCTAAACTGGAATCATTTGCCTTAAAGGTTTCTATCTATGTGGGCTCACACAGCAGGTGTTTAGATTTTTGTGAAAATATCTAGAAATATGAAATGAACTGGAAGAACTTCTGTGACTCACTTCTTTAGTGAGACTAAAGGTGTGGCATAGATTATGGGGCTTCCTTTTAATTCTGTTTGTAGTGGTATAATGTGCTTGAATTATATTCTGCCCTTTTTAGATTTTGCACTTTTTTACATGGCACTTATATAACAATTCACCAAGTACACAGTGCCTGGTGACTGGGGATTTCTCCATTGGCATGGTGTGTGTATGTGTGTGTGTGTGTGTGTGTGTGTGTGTGTGTGTGTGTGTGTGTGTAGGGGCTTAGGGAAGTTATTCAGAGTGCTAGTGCTTGCCAGGTATTTTTCTTAACAGGTTTAAATTTTATTTTGTCTGATAGCTGAAAGAAAAATGGTTGCAATTTTAAACTACAGTGAGAAAGAAAACATATCTCACTGAGGCCTTAGGACCTCAAGGAAATTAATATAAAAAATAATGAAGATGATTTATATGTCATGACCTCAAGAGTGGTTCAGGATATCTGTCTGCCAAGGCTGGGTTCAGGATATCCAGGACCTTTAGCTTTCACCAGTTCATGTGTGGTATTCAACTCAGTTCCTCCAGGCTAGCTACAAACACTAGAAAATATGTTTGGGGCCAGCATTCATTTGGTCTAATAAGGAATGGCTAAAATGGTACTACCTTAAACCATTGTAAAGGAGACTCTTCCCCTTACCCTTTTTGGTGCTGGGAAGTAAAACCTATGAAAATCTTTCAATTCCCCATCCAAATACCATGTCACACTTGAATCTTGAATTTGTGAAAATATTTGAAGAGGATCAAAGCCCCTGATCCCTAAGAAATAGCATTGGATTACAAACGCCACACATTGAACAGGAACTGAATTCTTGATTTATTCAGCAAAATGCAAGGCTTTGTAGAAAAATTGAAAAAGAATTGACTTGTCCATCCTCCATTGGCTTTTCTCTTTAGGGAAGACTCAGTACCAATAAGAGCTTCCATTTGAATGACAATTGACATTTTAAGGCATCTCCCTGTTCGCCTTTTTTGGTTTGATTTTTTTTCCTTTTAGAAGCCGAGATGCAGGAAAATTATAGGATTTGACAAGTAATTCAAGCAGCAGGCCTATTCTTTTCAGTGTAGCATGAAATCCATCTGTGTTGAGTCATCTGCGCATCTCAGAGACAGAGTCTTTATACCAATATCAGATTGTGGATGGTCACCCCACAAGTGATTGATAAACCAGTGAGAGCAGTAAGCTTGTGGATTCAAGCTGATCACATATTCAGTTAAATACAACTATAAGTGCAGTTTTGACCCTATTGCTTCTTTTCTTCAATTTTTATGGACATAGAGTCATTCCATTGACCTAGAGACTCTTAACTTGCATATCAAAGAAGCAAGGATTAGAGAGGCTAGAAGTCTTTCCCTGTCCACACCACAAATCTGTGCTAGAGTGTCTGTGGAGATGTTTCACTCAGTAAAGTGCTTGCTGTATGTACAAATATGAGGACCTGACTTCAGATCTTAGAACTGAAATAAAATCCAGGTATGGAGGTATAAATCTATAACTCCAGTGATTTGACTTAATGGATATAGAGAAAAGAAGGTTTCTAGAACTCATTGGCCAGCCACTCTAGCCAATGAATGAGATCCAAGATCAGTGAGAAATCCTGTCTCAAAATGTAAGGTGAAACAGCAGTAAACATCAACTATGGACTCTGTATGAGCATGTGCAGGTATATGTGCCCACATCCACATGCCCACAGCAATAGGGACTCACACCATGCACAACAAGTACACACTCACACACAATTGGTGATAGAGCTTACTCTGTGCCAGTTACCTCTGTACTCAGCCTTCTATATTCCTTCCTCTTCTTTGCCCATGGTCACAGAAAACTCACTGCAAACATACAAGTTGGCTGTTCATTGGAGACAAATTTACAGCAGCAAGATGGTAAGAAACCTCCCCACACATGAATGCCCACAAAATAGCCATAAGGGAAATACAAAGAGATAACACAAGTGACAGAGTCATGGATCTCACTCCAAGACACTGTCTCATATGTTGTGCCATAAAATCTCTGTGTCATCATAACTAAAATTCCATCACCCTGGAATCTACCAGAACCAGCCAGCTCCTTGGGAATCAACAACACATCTGAAAAGTCCAGCTCCTCCAGTAGCAGATGTTAGCTTCATTCATTAGTTGAAAGTTGCCTGGTGTTAGAATCAAAGTAATATGGGCATTTCTCACATACCTTCCTCAAAGATATCATCTTTCAAAAGGGAAAAACAAAAGAATTATTTTTTCCTACTTTGCTTACCTGTTTTTACCTTAACCCGGAGCATGGTTTGTCTGTTGTACCAACCTGATGCCTCAAGGGTCATGGGTGATGATATTGTATCACACAGGCATGACTCTGAAGTTGTAAACTAAGGATTCCTTCAGGGATCCAGTGTCCTCATAGTATTTGCTAGCTTGGTGCCCTCTGGTGTAATGCATCTTCTGCCCAGGTACCTTGACTTAACAGAATCTTCTGTATGCTTTTCAGCCCTTACCTCTCAGAATTCCACTCCCTTACTTTGAGTGTCAAGGTTTCATCATTGCTATGACCAGCCTTCCCTACTCTCCTGAAATATCCTAAGGGCAGCAGTGCAGCAGTGGCAGATTGCATTTGCCCCTTTGATTTAAAGTAAAAACCAACAACTGAGTCATAAATAGTTTTTGAATTACCAGATGGATGATACACACATGCATGGATGCATGGTGGGACAACATAACCCAGAGAACTAGAACCAACAGAAATAAACAAATAAACACCTCATGTCCTGGTTTGAAAGACATTGTACTGTTTAGGCTTCTACTGTGATAAACAACAAGGACAAGACAAACTCTGGTGGGAAAGGGTTTAATTCTACTTATAGTTGTCTATCAGTGAGGTAAATTGGGCAGGGACTCTCAAGGTAGGGAACTGGAGACAGGAACCAAAGCAGAAGCCATGGACAGAGGAATGCTGCTTACTGGCTTCTTCAGACAGCTTTCTTATAGCACCTAGGACCTGGGCCAGCAGCCCAGGGATGGCTCTGCTCACATTGAGCTGGAACCTCCCATATCACTCATCAATCAAGAAAATGCCCAGCAGACCTGCCCCTGGCCTATCTGTTGGAGGCATTTCCTCAACTGAAGTGCTTCACCCCAGGTACCTGTAGTTGACAAAAGCGTAACTAGAATAGACCAAGTTCCTCCCTTTTCTTACTCCTTGGAGCACCAGACTTTGGTGCTACTCAAGTCCTTAATTACTTTGATGAGGTCCACCCACATAGAGGAGGCCCAAATCTGCCACTTTAAATACTGATCTTATCTAAAATCATCGTCACAGAAACAGCTTGGATAATCTTTGAGAAAATATCTGGACATCCTCTAGCTCAGATTTGTTGATGGATGGCATTACCATTAAAATACTCCATGGTCTGTTACTTTTGATCAAAACTGTGAAATTATTTGGAAATTATTCTCAGACAGTGATGGTCACAGGCAGACATGTCACGCCTCTGTACTCCTTCATCAATTGCTAGAGAATAGATCTATTGTTTGGCTGACTATTCCCATGTCACACATAGTGCTTTGTCCAGTTTCCTGTGTCTTTATCATGCAGTACAACAGACAGTCTTGGTGAACAACTGTTACACTGAATAAAAACATACTTTTCCAATGAAAATTAAATAAAAATGATTTTGTCCAATTAAAAATTTAAAGCTGACAATAAATATTTCAGAGACAGCTGAGCTCTAAAGAAGTAAAACTAAAGAAAAAGAACTGTGTTTTAGCATAAACACAACCATATAAACCTCAAAAAATATATTGAGGATCATAGAATATGACTGTGTATTATAAGTGTGATCAGCTTTTGAAAATTGCATCCCAATTGGACCACACCTTTTCCTGGATCCCATCAACATCAGATATAATAGAACTCAATAACTTGATGATATTTAGTCAACTTCTGTTCCTGTGTCTATGTCTCTATGTCTCTGTGTCTTTGTATCTCTCTGTGTATGTTTACATGACTTGGTTGACAAATACCTTCATAATGTTTTGGAAAGATTGAATATACATCAACAAAACCAGTGATATTTAGATAATGATCCCCCTCAGCATAATTCTACGTACCTCTGTACAAGACAGTGCATGAGTGATCACTTCCTGTATTCTTATATCTTTCTTTTTCCTCAAGAATTTAGATTTATGACCTACTTTGCTAGTAAATTAGTGTCATTCATGATGTTTTCAATTACCCACCCCATGCAAGCATACACACACACACACACACACACACACACACACAGAGAGAGAGAGAGAGAGAGAGAGAGAGAGAGAGAGAGAGAGAGAGAGAATCTGCTGAGTTCATTTATTGTTACTTACATGCTCATGAGTTTGGGGCTGACCTTGTGGAATATTATTTTAACTGGGCAAAGATGTGTTACATTTGTTTAGGCTGCAGAATATTACCTTAACTATGTGAGGGTGTGTTACATTTGTTTCTGTGCCCTTTGTTAAAGATGTAAAGATGTGTTACATTTATTTCTGCTGCATTTGTTTAATTATGCAAAGATGTGTTGCATTTGTTTCACCTTGCCTGCCTAAGGTACCTGATTGGTCTAATAAAAAGCTGAATGATCAATAGCTAGGCAGGAGAGGGGTATTGGGACTGGCAGGCAGAGAGAATAAGTAGGAGGAGAAATCTAGTCTCGAGAGAAGAAGGAGGAGAGGATGAGGGAGAAAGAGAGGGACATGCCTGGGGCCAGAGGCTAGGCAGTCACTAGCCAGACAGACACAAGAAGCAGTGCAAGTAAGATATACAGAAGGAAAGAAAGGTTACAAAGCCCAAAGGCAAAATGTAAGTGAAGAGAAACAGTTTAAGTTATAAGAGCTAGTGGGACAAGCTTAAGGTAAGGCTGAGCATTCATAACAAATAAGTCTCTGTGTCAGGATTTGGGAGCAGGCTGTTGGCCCAAAAGAAGGCCTGGTACATGGTCTCTTGGGATTGGACAAATTATCATGGAGACTGCCCCTAGAGAAAGCTGGTTCTCCCTCTCTGGGCCACCATTGCTGCCTATAGCTTCTCATCTGGTTGTAGGGTCTTGTAATTCCTCTAAGAAGACAGACTGCTACTCTCCATAGCTACCACCTAGATATATACCAGGGGCATATGTACTTATTATACATGGGCTCTATTGGCAGCAAAGCCTCAGCCTCCTCCCTCCTTAGGTTTTGTACAAATTCCTGTGGCTTGGCCCTACCCAACAAGGGCCCCTGAAGACACCACACCAACAAGACTTAAGCCAAAGACATCTTCCTTTAACTCCCTCTCACCCATAAGAACAAAGATCAGAGTGATGTACGTCAACAGAACTGCAGAGAGATGACCTGATCTTTCAGGTTAGCTGGCATACCACACATAGTACACACACTGCACACCATGCTCTAGAATGCTCTTTCAAAGCACAGGTGTCACTGTGGGCTTGGAAATTGAATGCAGGTGTGTGACATCCAGTTCCACATAGCAGCCTGTAGTTTCACCTTGCACAGACACCAACTCTACCGGAGGATGTGCCTACATTAGCTTCTCTGCAGCTGAGATAGTTTGCATGTTCATTAATAACATATATGCAGTAGAACTCAATAGTGTCTCCCATCAGAGTTGGCTGTATGCAGTATGGGGACATAATAAAATGGAAGTCCTCAGGACTCACATGGCAGGAATCTGAACAATGCAGAACCCATAGTCAACAAGCCAAGACAAGGTGGTCACCTCTAAGCCTAGGGATGTTTTCTCACTCTGGTTTCAGCAAACTCCCCTGTACTGTGGCCCCATGTGTTCCTTACAATGCAAAGTTGGGAATGAGCAGTGAGTCCTAAGCTGGGGCACCAAGAGACCAACTGCCAAGAGCAGGGAGTGTCTGCAACCATTATCAAGGTCTGTAGTTCTCAGTGCCAACACTGTCAGCATTCACCTACAGTCCTATGGCAGGAATACTATCAACAAAATAGTCCATAGGATAGTCACGGGGCAGCCCAGTGAACCAGACAGGAAAAGTCCTGAGCAGGTGCCTCATAACTGCCCATTAAGACTTCTTCCAGTGTTAGATGGGCAGGTTAAAGGAGCGTTTTATTACATTTCTGTTATGTATGTAGCAAGATTCATGTGTACATGTGAATGAACTGTGTGTCTTAAGTGCATGCATGTAAAAGTCAAATACAACTGTCAGGAGTATGTTCTCTTCCTCCACCTTGTCAAGGCAGCCTTTCTCTTGGTGTTTGTACCATTCTGCATATTCCAGGCTATTCTTCTCCCCCCTCCCCATTTCCATCTCAGTGCAGGAGTGCTCTGATAACTGCTGTCTGTTTCCACATCTGGTTTGTTTATGTGGGTTGTAAGGTTCATACTTCAGGCCATCAGGCTTGTGTAGCAAGCAACTTGACACACTGGGCCATCTTACTGGCCCAGAAACATTTCATAAACTTAATTCTTAAGATTACTGTCAGTAATATACACCCTTATAATTCACCACAGTAATCCATGCCCATACCATTCAGCCACTTTTGATAACCAGAAAGGTATTACATTTAACCTCTGGAAAGGTCTCACTATAAAGCATATTATTTTTTTTTTCATTTTGTGCGTATGGGTGTTTTGCTTGCATGTATGACTGTATACCACATGTACATCGAACATGCAACTCTGCAGAGAGTGTTAGATACCCTGCAACTGGAGTGAGTTACCATGGAGGTCCTGGGAACTGAACCTGGGTCCTCTAGAAGAGCAGCCAGTGCTCCTTACTGCTAAGCCATCTCAGAGCCTTTGGTTTTGCTTTTGTACATAACAGCTATTGAGAGGAGAGCACACAAACTGCCCTGGGAATATCTGGAAAGCATGTGTTTTCCCACCTGAACCCTCAGGAACATGGTCCTGAGTCCCTACGGGCCTATGGGTTACTCAGGTGTGTGGAGGTCAGCTCCTGCCAACTTCCCTTTCTTCCCTCAGGTTTGGATCCTTGTTCCTGTCCTGTTGCCAAGGTCTGGAGGCTGTCTGTTGATTTTGCAGATTTATATCCCAAGTCATTTATAGAACATGTCATTCCATTCAACCTTACCCACAAAGTGAACTGAGACACTATTTTTTTTTGAAATGGCCTTTCCATTTTCCAGAGAGTGTATACTTCACAAAGCCGTGCAGCCCAAGTCAACCTGATGAATTTTTCATGTGGCTTTTCATTTTCTTCCAATTTACCTTGTAGCTTTGTTTCAATACAGAAAGCTTAAGCAGCTGAGCTCCAATGACTCACAGATGAAGTACAAACATTTCCTAGTCGGAGTTGATGCAAGACACCTGCATTGGCAGCCAGCAGCCACTGTCCAGTGCCTTACAAGCAAATGGACACAGATCTTTTATTTTTATGTGTTTAAATGGATAATTCCATCTGTTTGATGTCAGGCACTTTTCTATATATGAATTTTATTTTATCTGGGGACAAGGTCTCATTATCCCAGGCTGGCTTTGAACTCCTTGTGTATTTAGCAATGACGTTGAATGTCTGACCTTTCTTCTTCCACTCCCCACCTTAGTTGTTACAGCTGTGCAACATTTCTTGCAGCTTTGTGGTGCTGAGGATTGAACCCAGGGCTGCATGCCTGCTAGGGAAGCATTCTACCAATGATCCACATCCTAGGCTGCTATATATGTTTTGTTTTTTTTTAATGTAAGTTGTAACAGAAAAATCTTTCTTCTTTTTAGACAAAGTATTCAATCTCTCTGGACAACTAACTCCTGTCATTAAACTATTGAATTTCTGTTCTATCTTATTATATAAATAGGAATAGATAATCTTTGCAGCTCTCAAAGATTAAAACTAAAGTCTTATATCTCTAAGTGAGGTTTTTATTTCTTTCTGATTATGCTACTTTACTTATGTAAACTATATACATGTTACTTAAATTAAATACTAGCTATGCTAAACTGCCCATACTCTTGAATTAGATCATTTGATGTTCTACCTGCTCTGCAAAAGGAGTTGTGGTTTTATAGGTGAGGAAACTAAATCCAGCCATGATATGTTGGACAAACCATCAGTGAACCAAAGTTCCTGGAAAGAAGTAAACTTTCTACTGAAGCTTCTATAAGGGTTATTAACTGATCAAAGCTTTAATGATTATGGAGATGTTGGAATGTTGCGGATTTATATCTAATCAATTTACTCTGGCCTACCTATACTTACTCAGTAGCCATTCCTGGCCCAACGATGGTAACATCCTTGTGATGATCCTTTTGGAATATATTAAAAGACCTCCACCTTCCCAGCCAAGAGGCTCAGAGCCATCAGGTAGCATCAGAGGCTACAGCAGAGGTTTACCCCACTTTGCTACCACCTGCCTGCCTGGTGTTTCTACCGGTATATATTTTAAGGGCTGGATTTGTGAATCCTTTGTTCTGTCACTATGAAAACATTACTAAACTGTAACTACATTTGGATCATGGAATCTGGGACAACTTGAATCTGTGTTTCTTGGCCATGGTCACTCATAACTGGCTCCAGAATAAACTTATAAACTTTCTTATCCCCCTTTGAAGTGAGAACTGTTTTTTTTTTTTTTTTTTTTTTTGTTTTTTTTTTTTTTTTTTTGCATGGGCAGGGGTAAGTAAGGTTTGAGCAGAGCTGGGCCAGGCTCAGAGTCCCTGCATTGTTTTGGCCTATTTGAGACGAACATAGGCAAATGCACCTTGAAACTGTAGGATTTGTGCACCTGAGAGCTGTCAGGAGTCTAATGTCCTGAGTGCTTTGCAGGCAATCCTGTGCCATACACAGTGTGATGGTGGCATGCAGTCTTCTTAACTTGTGGGTTAACTATTGTCTTCTGTCTACACACTTATTATCTTCAGCACTGTCTGCATTAGGACCTGAATTAAATATTCTCCTGCACATTTATAAATAAACACTAAGCACATCATTAGAGGAAGTTTATGGGGAGGAAGGGGGATGAGCCGCTGGACTCATCCTATTCACTACTTATGCACAGGAGTTTGAATCTGACTTTTCCAAGACTATCAGAACACTTGGCCTAGAGGTACATGCTGGAGGGAGGCTAATGGAGTTCCTTGTGTAGATGTACTATTAGCATAAGCATGTATCATCAATGCTCTTCCTAATATCACGATTATGATGTCCTTTTTGCTTAATACCAAGCAGGTTCTGCTAGACCCAAACTGTTCCCTTCTGTTTTATCACTTGTGTAACATGTGCTATTTATTTGTATGTTTGAATGTGTGTGTGTGTGTGTGTGTGTGTGTGTGTGTGTGTGTGTGTATGTGTGTTCTTTGCTGGTTGCTTCCCTGAGTGCATGAGTGTGCATAGGTGTGTGAATGCTCTGTGGTGGTCAGAGGTTAAAATCAGCTGTCTTCCTTAGGTGATTTCCACCTTGTATTTTGAGACAGGCTTCTCACTGAACCTGGAGCTCTTCAAGCCCCTTCCGCTGTCCTGTCAGTGAGTCTCATTTTCTCAGAACTGGTATTATAAGACTGAGCACAATGCCTGGACTTTGACATGAGTGCTTCACCCTTCTGCAGGGAGCCGTTAGCTGAGTGCGTCTATCTGTGGTATTCTTTAATGTTCTTGCGAGTTGTTATTTCTGAGGAGCACACCTTTCACAAGGGCTTCATTTGAACCACCCGGAGCTAATTCTAGAAGGAAACATATTGAGACACACTCTCGGCTGATGGGAGCAGGTGGGTATGTACCTGCCCGGGTGCTGGGTTATGGGGAAATCTGTCCTGCAGAGTTGGCCCATTTGAGCCCGGTCCATCTTCTCTGGCAACAGAGGGATTGGTCCCCAGGAACAGTTCTACTAAACAGAAATGTGAGCCTGGTGGAAGTCCTCCTTACCAGGTCATCAACAACAGCAAAGGAAGCTTGGAGCAACCAGGGCTTTACCCAATAAAATGCCATCACTGTCTCCATCCAGGCCACATGGGTTTGTTTGCCCACCTCTGTTGTGTGGCTGTGACAGCAAGAGACCACACCCGAGGTCACTCCTTACCAAGTAATCCATCAGATATGTCCGTGGATGCACACTGTGATGTCCATATGGACTGACAACCTCTTCCCAGGCCCTTGCTGCCTCCCAATTACCCTCTATTTACTGTCTTCCCTAGAAATACTCCCAAAAGTCTTTTTATGTTTCATTCTAAAGAAAATTTGTAGTATTTACCTTTCTAAACATTATTTTAAAGGCATTACTTAATTATATTTATATTTTTAAATGCTCAAAAAATTTTAAAGTAATTTTAGAGAAAGGCTGTTTTTTTTGTTTTTTTTTGTTTCTGTTTTGTTTTCTCAGTTAGATGTAAGAATACAAAGACATTGTACATAGAAGAACCTATGGAGGATGGGGAGAGGGCTCAGCTGTGACAAGTGCTTCCTGCTATTTCAAAGCAACCAGAGTTTACAAGTCTACCTGTATTACTAAAGTTGAACAACCTATATGCAAAATGACCACATGCAAATGAACCACTAGGGCACCAATGATGGCTAATGTCTAGACCCTCTTTGTTAATAGATCTCTTCAGGCTTTATATCCAAACCTGGGCTCACAGAAACAACATAAAGAAACATACAAATGTGTTCCACACTGTTGGCTGCTCTGCGGTCAGTTAAGCATCTCAGACGCTGCTCCCATCCCTCTGACACAGAATGCCAGGGCCACTTGAGGGGTAAAGAGAATTGCAGAGAACTGGCAGAGGCCCAGGGCAAGAGTAGCCTCTAATAGTTTGACTGATTTTTTTTTTCTGGGTCATCTGAGTCAAATTTTACATCACTGAAAAACTTATCCCACACTGCCAAATTCATCTTTAAAGTAATTATATGCAATTTAAATATTTTAAGGCTTATGTGGCAATGCCCTAAAACTTACCTTTAATTAAATTCTGTGCATCCTGCCAGTGGTCACATTTCGATTTGGTGATGTCATTTACATTAATAAGAGGAAGCTTGTGCTAGCAAATATATTTAGTCTACTGGCTTAAAAGAGGTAAAGTAGAGGGGACTGACAACTACCTGTACAGATTGTAATTGGAACATTTTCTATCTAATTAGCAAGCATGAAGTAACATTATTCTCAAGTCACCCTGCACTGAGGAGGCACATATATAATATAAAGCTGTCTGTGAAACCTGTCAGTCAGCAAGCCTTCTCAGAGTGTTGTTTTACACACACACACACACACACACACACACACACACACACACAAGAGAGAGAGAGAGAGAGAGAGAGAGAGAGAGAGAGAGAGAGAGAGAGAGAGAGAGAGAGAGACTGAGACAAGACAGATAGACAGATGGATGGACAGAGGGGAGTTCAATCTCTACTTCTCAGAATGAAAGCAGGGGAATGGTTTCAGAATATTCTTAGCTGCTTTTCAAGTATAACTTGTCTGCTTCTTCAGAAAAGCATTTCCTTTGTTAACCATCATGCCTCTGGAGGCACAAAGTCCCCCTGGACAGTATGTGATAATTGAATTTTATTTATAAAGTCATATTAGTCTATATGTCTGCTTGATAAGGACGGTGTCTAGTTATATTCCATATCTGAAGCCCAGGGTGCCAATGGACTGCCCATCCAACTTGACTACTTAGTTTTTACAAATAATGTTACCATGCTCATTGCAAGGCTAGCTTTTCTGTTTACTAAGGGATCAGGCTGACTCCCTGTGCCTGCATTCCCTGTCAGCCCAGAGGTTCACTCTGATAGCTTCTACCTGATCTCAGCAATGACTGTTCTAAACAGAAGGGCCTCTGAAGTGTGTTCAGGGCATGCTTTCAGTCAAGTACATTGTTGTGCTAACATCTGTGCAACTTTCTAATTGACGGTTTCCCTCCACCATAAGTCCTGCCTATCCTAAGCTGTCATGGCAGTGCAGTGTGAAGAATTCTGCCCATCAGTTTGTGAGTATAAGAATTCGGCCCATGATTCTTTTTATTTCAGTTGTGTGATGATGCAGACTGCATTTTGACTCCCTGTGAGGGATTTTGCATGTCTTTGGGGAGAAGTAGTCTTATGTAGCCGAGGCTGGCATCAAACCCCGATATAGGCAAGGCTATACTCAAATTCTTGATGCATGCTTTCCAGCTGCTAGAATCACAGGTGCACACTACTATGCCATGATCTTCTGTCTCTGCTCTCTCTTCCTCTATACCTTTACCATTTGGCGGGGAAGGGCTCTAATTTAAATCATATTCTTCAAACTTTCAGTGTTAAAATGTTGAGCACCTACAGGGTACCATTTCCTGTTCTTTTGAAACACTGTACCTCTGTCTTCATAATAAACCGGGAAAAACTATTATTATTTCACTGTGAGATGGGGAGCCTGAGATTCAGGGAAGCTGGACAATTATCCTAAGATCACACAGCACTGAAGGAACAGGCTGAATCAAACAGCAAGGATCTGGGGGTGGTTTTTGCCCTCAGGCAGAATCTTTATTAAAATTATAAAAACCATAATCCATTGGTTACTCCACCTGTGGGCTTCCCCATGATTTTCCTCTTTGCTGGCAATTATTAAAAAGGAAAAGGTCTGGCTTTTACTGAGCTAACCCTCATGTGTCCATGACTCAGACTGAACTAATACTAACATTTGGAAGCTACACATGCACCTTGAATGTCACCTGGAGCCAACTGCAGCTGAGTGAACTGACACAGGCAATGCAGGAATAACATTTTCTTGACCTGAAATTTTGTGGTTAGGTTTCCCCTGGTTTAGATTTAATAGACCGTGCCTTTCTGGGAGTGGGGGAGGTATGTAATTTCCTGCTTTAGTTATATATTTATAGATCTTTTTAACTCAGTCTTTAGGAATTATGCTTAATATTTCTAAAATGCCCTTTTGAGGGGCAGGTGGATGAGAATCGCAGGGTAGATAATTATGGAATTCTCCGTCATTCACAGCATTAATCAGATACTCACAAGCGACAACCCACAATGTGCTTATTGACTTGCTTTCCCATTAAGCTTCTCATTGCAGGAAAAAGGTTGCTGCTTCTGTTCCTTCAGCAGGAATCATTTCACATGATTTCTGAGTAATTTATTTTAGATATGTTTGCACCCAGCCTTGCTGTTGCAATCTTTCTTCTCTTTATAGAATTAAAGTTTTGATTCATAAGAAATAATTTTATAGCCTATTCTTCATTTTTCAAAAGGATATATTCATTTTTAAACGAAATGAAACTATTTCTGTATTCTTAAAGAGGTTCCTCGTAAATATAGTATGTATTTGTGATCTGAGAATAACATTAGGCAGCTCAAGGTGAGTTTAATATGTAATATATCCGTGCACACCTGCCCTTGGCCTATGAGATTACTCATTGTTTGAAATCCTTTGATTTTAATGCATTGCCCATTTCTTTATCAGTCAGCATCTTCATTTGCTAATTGAAGCTCTATTAACTATATTCAATTATATTTCTGCTCTCAAAAGTACACTTCTGGACTCTGACTTTGATGATATTAATTTCAGTATGAATGGTTATAATGACATTCATGTTTGCATCTTTAAGCTTGGTGATCTTCACCCCAAATAATCTAACTATGAAATTGAATTACTAGTGAAAAATATTGACATTCTTTATGCGGGTTTCTAGTTTCTTGCTGATTGGCAATGTCAACATAATATTGGCAATCACAACTTCTATTCCCAGTCTTTCTTCCTAGGGCAGGAAGGTATACAGAGATATAGATAGATTGATAGTTGATAGACAAACAAGTGATATATGATAGACATACTGACAGACAGATAGATAGATGATAGATGACAGACAGAAAGATAGATATAGATAATAGACATTTTTGAGATTCACATAACAAAAAATTCACTTGGAATATTTGGCTCAAATCTTTCCTGTGTTTGTATATCACTGAGCTTAAAAGGAACAAGCATTTATTGATTTCATATTGCCAGGAAGATATTGTACCAATGTTACATACCATATAAATTGAGTATTAAGGCAATCATTGGAGGTACTTATTTTTATGAGCCCATTATATGGGTTAATAACACTCAACATTTGTGGATTCTATCAGTAAACATGTAGAGATCATGTATATTGTTCCAGCCATGTGCTGGATGCTTTGGGGAATTATAAAAATAAATTTACCAGAAGAAATTACAAGCATAGAATTTTATGCCTTTATCTTTACCAGGCAATCAAGATAGTACCTGAAATGTCTCCCTTGGTGTTTTTCTTTCCAAACAAAGTGTTAGCAGTAACAAGGTATCTGTAGTACAAGAGGATGGCTCTAACAACCTCGTTTGTTCTACTATATTACAGATTTCACTATATTAATGTTCCATTGCCATTTCCTACTCCAACCCCCAATAGTCCTTTACATATTCCCAAGTAGCCTCTCTCTGATTTTATATCTCAATGTAAGAACATGCATATATAATCTAGGCTTCACATAGGTGAGAAAACATATAACATCTACCTTTCTGTGTCTGGCCGATTTTATTAACAGTTCTATCATGGATTTTGAGAAGCCTCTAGAATGAGCCCCATGCTGGCAAGCCACTTTGCCTTCCGACCACAACAGAGAAGTGATACTTCCCCCTCACAAACTCACCAGGTTTCATTTACTTTTTTTTTCTTGAGACAGATTTCTTTTGTGTAGTTCTGGCTGTTCTGGAGCTAGCTCTGTAGATCAGGCTAGCCTTGAACTCACAGAGATCCGCCCGGCTCTACCTCCTGAGCACTGGGATTAAAGGTGTTAGCCACCATTACCCTGCTCTCTCATTTACTTTCCTAGCCATTCTGATTAGGATGAGATGAACTCACAACATAGTTTTGACTGGTGCTTCTCTGATGGACAGGTCATACAGGACTTTTCAAATATTTATTGGCCTTTGCAGTTGGCCCTTTGAGGGGTCTGTGTTCACTCTGTGTGCCCATTTTTTGATTGGGTTCTTTTCTTGGTGCTATTTATTTTATTATTTACTTATATAAATCAAATATTAACCACTTGTCAGATATGTAGTGTACAAAATTTCCTCCCACTGTATTGGCTTTCCCTTTACTTTTCTGATTGTTTCCTTTGCTATGAAGATGTTTTTCAGTTTCATGGCATCCCATCATTAACTCTAGGGATTATTTCCCTGGATTATTTTCTGTCATTGTTCCAAAAAGCCCAACCCTGTGCCTGTACCTCGAAACTTTCTTTCCCAAATTATTCTCTAGCAAGTTTGGAGTTTCACATCTTTCATTAAGGCCTTTCATCCATTTGGGGTGAATTTTTGTTCAGGGTGGAGAAAGGGATGTATTTCTAATCTTCTAAGTATATGTCAAATTTCCCCAGAACTATTTGTCAAACAGGCTGCCTCTTTCCACTGTACACTGACACTTTTCTCAAACATTAGATGGCTGTAGTTGTGTGGGATTCATGATTGCTATTCTCTGGGTCCATGGTTCTCTTCCACAGTTTTAGATGCCTATATTTGTGTCCTGTGTGTGCTGTGTTTTTTACTATGACTCTTTGGTATGACTTGACTTCAGGCATCAAAATACCATCAGTGTTGTGCATTTAGTTCTCCAGGATCTTTTGTGGTTCCACATGAAACCACTTTCTCCTTTTTCTAACTAACATCAATTTGAAAGTAAAGTGAATCTTGCACGTTTTAGTTTTAGTTCTTTGGTAATTGTAGTAATTGTGAAGACAGGGGGACAGCATGTTCAAGGTCAGACTCATGTTCAGACAGAGAAAGGAGATTGCCTCAAACAATTAAAGTCAAAAGATAGAGCCTGCGAAGCTAACTTCATTCAGCCAAGGTGTATATTATATTGCTTCCATCTTTGTGTAATGCTTCCAACACTGAGGATAGGAAAATGAGCCTGGAGAGATGGCTCAGTGATTAGGAACACTTCTCGCTCTTTTAGAGGACCCCAGTTTGGTTCCCAACACTGACATCAAGATGGCCCACAACCACCTATAACTCCAGGGGATTTAGAACCCGCTTCTGGTCTCTGTGGGCACTTGTACACATGTGGCATACACTCATACTAGCACACACACATATACATAAGAATAAAATAATTCTAAAAAGATAAAAGAGTAGGAAAGAGCTCAAGAAGTTAAATTTCATGCAAATCACGTATTTTTGTGAGAATTGAAAGGCACCTCTCTCACACATAGAATCACATAGTAGAATATTGTTATGACCTTTGAGATTATATCTGACAAATCATGTTATCACTGGCTGAGAATTATTTTAGGGTGGGGGGGCACTGGACATCAAAGTTGATATTGTCTAAATATCTAATGGAATAACTACTTTAATAAAATAATGTTTTTATTTTGGTGTTTAGAACTGTTTGGGGAAATTTTTACTGAAGCGAAGTCTGGATGGGATTGATATCTATGTGCTATGTAAATTTTCTCAGAGTTGACACGAGGTAATAGAACTAAGGTTATTATTGGAACCTCATAAGCCAGCTGATGCACCACATGCCTTGAGCTCCCACCAAACACAGGGTCTTCATGTGTACAAGCTCCAGCCCACCCAGAGGTGGTCTGGTACGGTAGTCAGTGAGTCATTGTTTAATCACTGAGGCTGTAAAGTTGTGCTTCTCAGATATCCTCAGGCTGATAATGCTGTCCTCAGATAATCTGTGTGGACCACAGCAGGAGATAATCCACACCACTTGGTGCAGATCCTGTAGGAGCACTGTAGCCTCCCACAGGAAAGAGGAAGCATCTAAATCTAACATCCCCAGTCTCCCATAACCCTCTAGGTAACATTTCGGCTTGGTTCTTTTTAGAGTCTTCCTTTGTCCCCATGTACACTGTTGCTTTCTCCTTCCTAGACATCATCATAATCAGGTTGGGAGTTTCTATGCTCCCCTTCACAAAGAATCATTTCACAATTATTTCTCTAACTAATGTCATCTTGGACAACAAAACTCTTAGGTAAACACATTGAATGATTATGAATTTTCTTTATTAGGCTTGTCTCACTTTATGTTTTGGTAACACATATAACCCTGGAAGAGAGTGCAAATATTTTATAATACCCTTCCCCAGGACACTCTGACACTATCCCATTGCTGTTTTAACAGAATACATATTTGTCCATTAGATTTTTATCATCTGTTTCCTCATAGAGTTCTCACATCAACAGACCTGAATGTAATTGAATACCTTTGTTTTTTCTTGACTCAGGCATTTTCTAATTGAACATATTCTATTGAACAATAAAAAATCAATTCTAGTAAAAATAAGGTCAGACTCAAGCATGCCACTGTTAAAAAATAACCAGGGAAACATGACAAAGACAACTTTGCCTTAAACAGTGGACACGTCCCTATCTGGAGGATGTAACCCTGTGGTGGAGGTAATTTAATATAAATAATTTTATTTAATTGGCCGGCATTGTAATATCACCTTGGTGACTTGAGCTCATTTTTTCCCACTAAGAAGTAATTAAAAACCACTTTTCAGCAGTGATCTTTCTTGATGGTCAAGGTCCTACACAATTCTTCAGATAATATTACTCTTGGCAGAATTTGCCTCTGAAAGTGCAGAAGGAGAAGTCAGTGACACATGCCCAGGGCTCACTTCAAAAGGCATATAACATACTTCAAATGATGAAGGGTAAGGGAAGGGGTTTCAGCAAAGGGCATATCCAAGAACTATCAGTAATTATTTCAAGAACTTCGATTTTAAATTAAATGTATGACATCAGATATGTTAAAGTGTCAAAAGGTGAGTGGGAAAAGTAATATTCATTAGCATGAGAATTATCTGTATTTGGGGATATGTGATTTGCCTAGGAACTGAATTTAAGCATCCTGCCTGCTCCCTTTCTCTTCTCCCTCCCTACTTTCCATCTGCGATTCTGCTTGCTGATTGGCTCACCCAGTTCTTAGAGCCCAACAGCAAAGACCTCTTTTCTACCATCTTACATTCTTATCTGGTAAACTTAGTTATATGAAATCTGATTCTGGCATCCAGCCACCCAGGCAGACTTAACTTTCTCTATTTGTTCTTTAGTAATGAGTTGCTTCCAGGATCCTCTTTGTAAATAACCAACCTCTGTGGGCTCTCAAGCCCTGTATGGAATATGGTGTGAGGCTTAACGTAAAATACACGAGCATCTCCAGAACATTTCCCGTCATCTCTAGTTGACATAATACTTAGCACTGAGCAAGTGCCAGGGGAAGAGATACTAGATTGTTCTTTCTGGAATGGTCACAATCTGGGAACACAAAAGTAATTTTTTTTTTTAAAGTCTGTGTTCAGTACAGAACCAGTCATCATAAGGCCATAAAGGTACATGGAGGTGAATGGGTGGTATTTCAACAGGAAGTGCTGGAGAGAAGCTGGGGCTCTATGAAAGTGGGTCTGCCTGCAGGGTGGGGTATCTCGTTTATAAGTATTTATCATAATCACACTGAAGTTTTTCCTTTTGGAGCATACTGGATTCTTTTTGTATTAGTTCTTTGAGAGTTTCATGTTGTCTTTTGGTCATATTCACCCCTACCCTCAACTCTTTCCAGACTCATACCCCTTCCCTGCCCACTCACCTCTGTGTCCTTTGTGTTGTTGTTTATCAGACTTGTTTGATTTTAAGCACAAATTGCATTGTCCACATGCTCTTGGTTGTGAGGCTATGCACTGGAGGAGGTGGATCTACCAGAGGACACACCCTTTTAGAAAACTGACTCTTCCTTCCCCAGAAACCATCAGTTGCCAATAGATGCTCACTTAGGGGTAGTACTTCAAACTCCTCTCCCTCTCCATACTGGTGTTTTGTCCATCTTGATCTTATTGAATTTTAAGGAAAAAAATGTATATATGTATGCATATGTGTATAGATAGATTGATAGGTACTTTAAATCCATGGATGCTGAGTTGTACACATGTGGAGCCCCAACTGTATTTATTAGAGTATATTTATTGGGATAGATAGGTGTGGGGATTAATTTTTTACTTATAGTTAACCAGAAAGATGAGCACCTTCTGAACCTATTGTAGTATGAAGACCAGAGTCAGGAAATTAGAAGCCCTGTGGGGACACCTGCTCTTCATTTAAAATGGGCAAGTGACCTATTGTCTCTCAGCCTCCATTTGAATTAGTAGACAGAACCAATTATGACTTGGTAACGTGTCAGATGAAGTAAAAAACAATAAAATATGTAGCCTTTATTATGCCATGAGACCTTCTGTTTTCAAGGCTATGGTTTATATATGCTTTCAAGATAGCCATGGAAGCTCTTTCCAGTGGCGCCCCCTGAGGTTGACAATTAAGAGTTTCCTTCTGGAGTTTCTAACATTTTGGGGGTGAAATGGGCATGTTAGATGGGTAAAGTTACCACTATCACCAGGCATGCCCTGCCCAACTCATGCACATCTATGCTGATTGGCTAAGGAATGCTCACATGGACAAGTCTAAACCAATAAGCTGACTATTCTATCTCAGTTGTGATGACTGGTCTTGAAAATTACATGTTATGTCCTGAGTAGCTAAATGGTAGAAAAGTTGGAATGTTTCTTAGCATAAGTGGTGTCAACAAAAGTATGTAACACTGTAGTTTGAGTCCCACGCCTCCAGTTGCAGTTTTGAAACTAAAGGAGAGACAAATTTAGAAACGTTAGTAAATTATACACGGAGAAAATATTAGTGTCTTCCACTTTTAAGAGTGAATAAATGTCCTCTTAATTTTGGAGCTCAGTTCAACGGTTCACCTTTCTAATGGTGAAGCAGCTTCAACTAGGGATCGGAATCCACTCAATCAGTGTGGCTAGTGTGTCAATCTCTGAGAGGCTGCAGCCAGATCATCTATAAAGGTCTAGACTTAATAAGATTTTGGGACAGACACCCATATCATTGTGGAAAATTGTTATAGTCTTTCCTTCTCATTTTCTGTAAACTTCAATGAGCTGATGCTCCTGTCATTTTAAAGAACTCATGGCTGTGCTCCAGATCTGCCTTGCCTGAAATTACATCCTAAACTTCAGATAACCCCCTACTGCTCTGTGTGTTAAACATAAAGATCTCTTTATTTGTCTAATGTTCTCTTATCTTAGATATTTTGTTTGGCTCGCTATACATACAGTATTTACACACAAATTTGAAAATCTTATAAAGAATAAAGAATTTGGCCGGGCGGTGATGGCGCATGCCTTTAATCCCAGCACTCGGGAGGCAGAGGCAGGCAGATCTCTGTGAGTTCGAAGCCAGGCTGGTCTCCAAAGTGAGTTCCAGGAAAGGCGCAAAGTTACACAGAGAAACCCTGTCTCGAAAAACCAAAAAAAGAAAAAAAAAAAAAAAAGAATAAGGAATTTGGTTTTGGTAAAAGCGTGTTCTGAATATTGCATGAAACATGCATGAAAGTTGGTGGTTCATCTGAGACCACATGATTGGAGACATCTCCATTTCTCCATGACAACACTAATAACATGGTTTATTACCTTACATTATTACTTCATTTATTGTTGTTCTTACCACATTATCCAGAAATTAAGATGAAAGTTAGTCATTGGTATAGACAAGCTACAATAAACCATAGGCTCCAGTCAACAAACTTTTATTGTTCCCTAAGTTTTATCAGTCAGAAACAGGCAATGCCTCAGCTTGGGCCTCTTGGAGCTTTTGCAAGTTGGGGATAATGGTGAAGGTGTATAGGGACAGGGCTGGAATCAAGCTCATGCCCATGACTGTAATAGATAGCTGTAGAGGGATCACACAGACCATGGAAATATACTTTTCCAGCAAATTTACAGCTAGAGTAGTAGAATCCAAGGTCTTTTAAGATATTATCTAAAAATGGCTGTATCCTAATTGGTAGAAGCATCAACCAAGGGAAGGGGACCTCTGAATGTCATAAACACAATGTCATAAACAGGGCATGGGTAGTGGTGGGATCATCTTATATGTGTCACACTTCATCTAGTGTTCTAGCCTTAACAATTTTTACCATGTACTATAAATAATTGTCCTAGAAAGTATTATTGACCTTCAGTTCTTTTTGCCATTGGAGCAAGATTATGGCATATTATAACTTGATGTCTGGTTTATCTAGACTTTCCTGTCCAGTACCTGTTACTATGAGTCATAAGTCGCTATGTTAGTTCAGATTTTTTTTTATTATACCAAGCATAATTGATGTACACAGTAAGCCCCCATGTTTGTCCCGTGTATGCATGAATGGTGATAAGACATTTTTATCTGTTTTTTAATTTGCATCTCAACTCTCTTAGCTTAATATAGTATTTTATTTCAGATTTAGAAAATCCTCTTTTTCATTCAAAGACCACACATGCATACTTCATGGCCATCTTTTCAATTATTTAGAGGATTGCTCACCACTTAGCATGATTGTGTGAGAAACTGTCTTTGGTGTGGCTTCTCCTAGAAGCATTATCCTAAGCAATATGCATTATTGTTCCTCTCATCTAAAAACATTATCTACTTCTTTGGTGGCATTAAATTATGATATTCTAATGAGGGGTGATGATTATTACATTATGCAGAGAAGAACACAAATCTGGTCATATTGCATGAAACGTAATTTATGTAAAAACATGCAGACAATTGCATTCAAGTATTTGATGTAAGTAATGAGAGAATCATGCATAACGGGCATTTTTTATTAAACTGAGATTTAGTTGATTTGTCTTATGAATGAAGTTACTCAAGCAAATTGGATTGTGAGCCAAGAAAATAAGAAGGATAAAATCAAGAGATGGAAAATTAGAAGCTTGGCAAAGGCACATGGATATCAGTACAGACAAACTTAGCTGTAAATACTCTACCATTTTATTTGGCAAGAAAAAAAAATGGGCTAATTTGTAGTTAGGTTAGTGAAATCTAGTAGGAGCCTTACTCTAAAGAACTGTGTATTTGTTAGTATATAATACTCTATATCTAGTATCTGCTAAATACTTGTTATATGATTGTCAAATATTAGGGAATAAAAAGATGAATCAATTGAAGATCTGTTCTGACTCACCCTATGTTTCAGAAGGGTTTCAAATTTCCTTCCTAAATGGATCAAATTACTAAATATAAAGGATACCACAAGCTTTATATTTATACTGCAGAATGTTGTGTTGAAGATGAGTTCAGATGTCCTCAGAGTTAGTTATCACTGACCTACCCCTCCTCTACTCTAATTTGCCACGCTTCCCCTCAATTAAAAGACCCCCCATTCCTCCCTTTCCCCTCCACCTCACATTTGTCCTACCATCCTCCCTCGCCTAGATTTGCATTCTCCCTCTCACCTTGGTCGCTTTCTATTTCCTTGGATTCTACAGGTAGGCCACATTAATCACACAAATCTAAAGAATCAATGAGATATGACCAGGGTTTCGATAGTAACAAGGATTTTTAGGGGGTGGGGGTTGAGTGGCTGCTTTCTGATTGGATTTAATCTTGCTCTACAGCATGACATATATTCTTGATACTGAAAATGTAAGTGTTACAGCTCTGGAGAGAAAAGTATCCTGGCCATTGGGAGCCAGGCAATACCTATACATGTTACAGCTCTGAAGGGAAAGGTGTCCTGGCTGTCAGAAGCCAGGGGATACCTACAACTCTGTTCCTGGTGGGTGATGGTTTTCCCACAGTAATGTAGCAGTTCTGCTCCTCTCTGGGGGAGTGGTTACAACTTTGCTCTGCTCTTCTCTGCTCAGGGAGTTTCCCCACAGAAATGCAGCAGCTCTGTTTCTGCTCTGACAAAAGTTGTTACAGCTCTGCTCTGCTTTGCTCAGAGAGCTTTCAAGCAGAGATGTAACAGCCCAGCTCTGCTCTAGCAGTGAAAGCTGTTATTTCCCTACCCAGTGCTACTCCAGTGAAAGAAGGTCACTACCCAAACCTCATTCAAGAGATTCATTGGGAGAGAAGAATCCAGGGGAGTGTCTACCACTGCCAGGGTGGAAAAAGGCAGCCCCAACCTGAACAGGTACAGGGCTTATATAGGGATTTTTAGGGGTGGAACTATTCCAGTGTGCAGATTTTCAGAGTGGGAATTGGCTGGATTTCAATCCCTGAGCTTGAACAAGCTCAGAGACTGGTTGGATTTCATTCTCAGGGATTGGTTGGTTTTCAGGCTGAGTTAGTCAGCAGCAGTGTGTGTTTCTCTGGCTCTGGTTTCAGAGCCAAAGTATGTTTCTTTGACTCTGGTTTCAGGGTCAGGGTGTGTTTATTTGGCTCTGGTTTCAGGGTCATGGTGTGCTTCTTTGACTGGTCCTTTTGCCCTACAGAAAATCTGGATAATAACCCTTAGGAGTTCATTGGCCCCAGGACCAAACCTGCTATGATTATTTTACAGAATGGACATGGTACTAAAATGCCCTCTATACTTGCATTTCTCACTGCTTCCAGACCTTATCAGAGGTGTTTCTTTGTGCAGTAAATGATGGTTAGCACACAAACTCACAACTGGTCAAAGCGCAAAGGATAAGTGAAGTGAAATGAAATGCTCAGCCACAAATGGGACCTCTGTATCACCCTGCTACTATCAAAGGCTCAGACAATTATGGAAGTGGGGTATAAAGATTATTAAATTCAGAAGTCATGAAGAACCAGAACAAAATTGTGTCTTCTGGATATCATGACCAATACACACTTGAAACCACAGGTAATATAATTGCCTATCCATGACCAAGGCAGTCACCATTCCAGTACAGAGTGAGAAGGGAAGTTTCATAAGCCTTAACCACTGAGGAATGATTGACAGTTGACTGATTCTGAGGGAAGGAGAGTCAGTTCTATTTGAGAGTGGGGCTTCTAGTCCCTTAATGGAAGAACCCATAACTAGAATTCATCACAGACCTCATACAATAATGACCTTAATATATTTTAAAAATACCAGATCATCTAAATGTTTTCTGTATTTGAATATGTCTTTCCACCAACTCATCAACATTTTCTAAATGTGTGTTGTCAAAAGTTCAATGCATCTTTACAACCTATAATGGCCATTTTTTTTTAATAAAGATGCTGATCACTTCTAGGTTGCTTTTTGACTATACAACCTATAATGGCTTTCATATATATGTATATATATATATATATATATATATATATATATATATATATATAGTCAAAAAGCAACCTAGAAGTAATCAGGAAGCCTTCAGTCATTTCACTTGAGTTTCGATGGTCTTACACAAGCTTTTTTCCAGCTTTTGGGTTTGAGGGTGGCCTGTGGTCAGATTAGAAGTTCCTGATAAAAGGGCTTTGGGGTGGGGGGAGAAGTTTGAGAGGGCACATGTCACCTACTGATATCTCAGATGGATTTGGCATCCAAGATGTCTAATTATTTCCCTACCATTGTGTGGGCTATGGCTCTGGCTTCATGAATGTGTATTTGGTTGCTTTTCTACACTTTCCTTTGTATCCACTGCCAAACATTAATTTTGTTCAAATTCATTTTGTTCAAAATCTTTCACACATATCAAACATTTTAGTTATTTCTCAACATTTTGTTTCTTCTCAGAAGGTTATTTATAGTCCATTAACGTAAGAATGTAATCATTGTATATTTACATTTAGAAATGTAATGTGTATAATAAATTGAAAATTATTCTTTTTACCCTTTAGTGTGGATATAATATTGATAACAGAGAAGGCAGAAGCACACGTACTAGCTGCTACTTACTCTGTTTATATGCCTTCATGTGCTATGCTTGTAGATCTATTGTGCAAGCTCACATTCCCATCTTAAACTTTTTTTTTTTTTTTTTTTTTTTTTGGTTTTTCGAGACAGGGTTTCTCTGTGTAGCTTTGTGCCTTTCCTGGAGCTCACTTGGTAGCCCAGGCTGGCCTTGAACTCACCGAGATCCACCTGGCTCTGCCTCCTGAGTGCTGGGATTAAAAGCGTGCGCCACCACCGCCCGGCTAATCTTAAACATTTCTTAAAAGCCTAAGAATTATATGTATTCAAAGGTTCTGTAGCAAGTAAAAGATTGAACCCAGTGTAACCTATTACTTCATTGCATCCCATGTAGGGAGACACAGACACTAACCCATAGGAAGCCCATCCCAAAGGATCCAGCTCCAATGTCACTTCCACTTCCATCTTAGTTTTCACCATTTCATGCTGTGTCTGTCTTTTCTTCCCTTTCCTTGGGTTTCACCCCACTTAGAATACACAGATAGCTGCAGACTTTTGACGAAACACTTCCATACGGGCAGCGTCTCTTTATCTGTACCTGACAATGTAGTTATGCCGAACTTTTGAATAAACATTTCACAAAACATGTGTGCTCTGCTTTAGAAGACTTAAAGAAAATAACAAGAGAAAAAAAATAGTATTCCTGGAATGTCCAAAATCTAGAATTGTTGGCACCCAATGCTTTGCAAGGTGGGGAGCAGCAAAAGCTCACTTTCCTCTAGAGAGAAGAAGAATGAGTCAGCACTTTGTGCAGGATGCATGAGAAGTGTCTTATGAGATAAACATGCTCTTATTACCTGTAATTATGTTCCTTGGTGTTTACTCAGAAGCATTGTAAATGGCTGTCCACACTAGAGCGGGCATGAAAATATTGTAACAGCTAAATTTACAATCCTGAAGAAAAAAATCTGGAAGCTAGTGAAATAACCATCATGGGTGAGGGGTACACCAAGCTTTATTACCACACAGGGAGGTTTCACCCAGCACTAAAGTGGAATGAGCTGAATGACCAGGCTATACAGAGACACGGGACTGTGACTCAGGGATAGAAGCCGGTCCATGAAGAGAGTACTGTGTGACAGAAGTGTTCCACTGTCCAGAAAATGTAAAACCAGTAGAGACTGTTTGAAGGTCAGTTGTTATCAGGAGCTAGAGGCCATGATGAGCAAGCAGGTAAATATTTATAATAGAGAAATGACTCCATATTATACTGCCATCATGGACAATAAACATACAAAAGCAATAGGGCATCCTAACATGGGCTCTGGCCTCTGGGTAATGAAGATGAGTCCTGTGTATACAACATCTGACAAATAGAACAGGTTTCTGCAAGCCGTTGACCATGGGAGAGGCTGTGCATGTAGGAGTGAATGTGGGACAGATATAGGAAATTTTCCACACCTTCCCCTGAATTATTCTGTAAGGCTAAAATGACACTAAAATAAAGGCATAACATAAAGCCACAAAAGCCAAATAAAGTTAAAATATCCAAATCAATCATTCTGAAATTTTTGTGACATTAAAAAACCACATTTAGTGGTGTGTCTGTGTGTTGGAGGCTAGCATGATCTAAATAGTTCCAGGACTAAATAATGAGAACCCGTTTCAAAAAACTGAAAAGAAAGGAAAAGTAAATCATATCTACTTATCAAACTAGATTGAAATTTTGTTAAACTGCACTGTTTCTTCAAGTTCCTCCTGGACCCACCCCCTTTAATACATCCTCCTCCTATGTTTCTGTACTTTGTTGTGAGGGGGGTTGTCAAATATTTTGTAAATCTGAAATTAAACTAAACACCCTTTATTAACATCTGATAAATCATAGTGTGTATTTACAGATTTACCCTCAAGCAAACATTGAAAATGTGAAAATTCTACATGTATCAATCAAAAGCAAGACATTTTCTTCCGTGGTGATATGAATGCATTAAACTTTGCTAAGTTTTGTTTAGCAACCTTTCTTATTGGGAAATCTGCCACATTTAATTGCTGAATGTTTCTTAAATGAATACTGCTAAAGTAACCATTAAAAAACACATATGGAATTTTGGAAGAATATTTACTCAAAGCAGGCGCTGAAACTAATGATGGTTTCGATGCTCGGTTGTTTAGATTCATTTAGCCACATATTACTCCAAGTGCTTAAGTGCTTTGATACTTGCTCGGGCATCAAGGTTGGCATTGAAGGGAACTGCTTAGCTGAGCAAAATCGTATGCAAATACAGAATGGCAAGTCAAAACGCACAATGCTGCCATAGAGAAATCACTTTCAAAGATATACCCTGTGATATGCTTTCTGAGCCTTTAAATGCAGGGGCCATGAACTGATTGGGTTTTGATTTAGTGAACCATCACAACATCCTCTCATCTAAAGGGAAGATGATTAATTCTGTTGGAAAGGGGGAAACACCGTGATAATTCCATAAGAGAAATGAGTAAGAATGAGTAAGACTACACAACACACAGCTCCTATATCTAATCTGATGTTCGTGTCCTGTCTAGAGTCATTTGGAGTGATGGCAGCTGTGGGGCCCTAAGAGGGCCAGATTCTCAGTTATAATATTTGCTGCTGTCTTTTAAATTGGAAGAGAGATTAAAACTTTGAGGTGTTTAAGAACTTCTGACGAAAATGTTGTATCTGAACCTCACACTGGTGAGGATAGGTGGTGTAGAGCAGTAGGCATCACATCCAACTCCCTTCACACCACTTGTGTTGAGGCCTCCCCTCTGTCTTTCAGATCAGGAACTCCATGACCTTGGGCAAGCCATTTATTTATTTTTTTTCAGATTCAATTTTCTCTTCTGAAAAATTAAGGTGGAATGACAAGGTTACCTCTGAGATTCTTCATAATTCTGTGGCTGAAGGCTGACATTTCTGCAGTCAAAAAACCCTAGATTCAAGCCCCAGATACATCACTTATTGTTACTGAACAGTCTGCATGCTTGGCATGTTAGATAATGTTTCTTAGACTCATGTTCAATGTTGGTCAAAAGATGCTTGCCCTATGGGGTCAAGGGTAGAGTTAGATGCAGGAATTAGCTCACTGGGAGTCCTTCACCCCTGTGCACACTCAACATGTCTTATCAGAAAGGTTTTCTTTGAAAGGACAGGGAGATAAGAAGAGGGCAAAGGGGTTAATATGGTCAAATGCATGATGTACTTGACTTATGGAGTCTTCATGAAACTCATCACAATGAGTGCATCCCAATGAAAACAATAATAGAAGTTATCTTTTCTGTTCATTACATTTCCCTGGCACCTAGGTTTAGTCAGAGTTCAAAAAGTGCTCTGATCTGACAGAAATGCTAAGGAGTCAGGAAAGAGAGTAATGAATGAATTCTAAGAATTTTAAAGTTCCGTAGTTGTCTCAGTGTTTGAAAAGAATTATTTATGACATCTTATCCAGACATTTGAGAAGGCACAGCATGGCCCTGATTGATGTTAAACCAGCTACAGAAGAGGATGTCTACAATGCCATCTTTCTAAACCTTCCCTTTAAGCTTCAATTTTGTGTTATACTTCTTGTCTCAAGGCAGACAATGCCACAATCAGATGTAAAATGAGATTAAATTCAGCATCATATTATAGAAAATAAATGTGACTAATCACAGAGCCACATGAAGAAATTATGTGTAGAGGAATTTGTGTGTGAGCAAATAAAAAAGGCTTCCTCTGTACCTCCTGCTAAAAGTAAACCAAAATGCCCACAGCTTTTGAAATACAGTTGCTTCGTGCACGTTAGAATCCTGTGAATTTTAGGCTTTGATTCCTGTTTTTTGCATACTAAATAGAGAAATATTTTTATTTCCAATTAATGCTTTGAGTTTCATGAAGACATGTGGCCATCACTTGATGTCTTGTATAAATATCTTCCCCATTTTGAATGCTGTTTCTGAGTTTTATGGATTCTTTTTCAGAGACTAATTTATGTGTGTTTTGTGTGTATGAAGGTTGCCTGTAAGCATGTGCATACACTAAATGGGTGGTTAGTAGCTGAAGTAGCCAGAAAGGAGTGTCAGATCTACTGGCACTGTAGATGAAGATGGTTGTGGCCTGTCCTGTGGGTGCTGGGAGTCTGTGTCCTGTAAAAGAGCATTACATACCTTAAACTGCTGAGCCATCTCTGTAGCCCCAAGTTTTAAGTTTTGAGTCAGCTGAGTGTGACCTCACTGTTCTAAGTCTACCTCTCTTTTTCACAGAGGGTTTCAGTTCCTGCTGCTGTTCAGCCTCGTAGACTTGCTGCTGTTGCGGTGTTTTAGTTGTTTGTCTTGTGACCATGACAAAATACCTGCTGAAAACAATTTAAGGAAGGAGGGATTTATTTCAGTTTACACTTTGGCATCATAGTCCCTCATGGCATAACAGCAGTGGCTGCAGGGTCTGGAGAGAGCCAGTCACATCGTATTCACAGTGAAAAAGCAGGGAGCCACGGAGGTGAACACTTGGATTGCTTTTACCTGTGTATGCACCCTAAGACCCCAGACCAGGGAATGGTGTCACCTACATTTAGAATGAGTCTTCTCATCTCTGTTGACCCCATCTAGATAATTCCTCACAGGCATGCCCACAAGCTTGGCTCCAAGCTGGGTCTAGATCCTGCCACCTTAATAATCAATACTGTCACAGATAATTTGCACAGTCCACTGCATTCCAAAAGTCAGAGGAGTGTAGTGAAACTAGACCTCAGAAAAATAGATTTCTAAATTTGTGCTAAGAAAAGGAAGATCTTATTTGTGTTCCTCAAAGTCTTAGGCTTAACTAACATTCTAATCTTGAAAGTTTAAAACTTGGAATTAGCCGGGCGGTGATGGCACACGCCTTTAATCCCAGCACTCGGGAGGCAGAGGCAGGAGGATCTCTGTGAGTTTGAGGCCAGCCAGCCTGGTCTACAGATCGAGATCCAGGAAAGGCACAAAGCTACACAGAGAAACCCTGTCTCAAAAAACCAAAAACCAACCAACCAAACAAACAAAAACCATGGATTTATTGGATAAAATTGCTTTTTTTTTCTCTGTCATAACAGCAATAATAGGCACTGAGCCTTTTCAGTATATTAGGTACATATGATAACATAATAAATAAAAGCCATAATTATGCCACTCTAGTGTAATTCATTATTGAAGACAAGTTAAAGATGTTTTGTGGGGGCTGGGGAATGTGGCTCAGTGGGGGAAGTGTCTAACACAGCTTATAACAAAGCCTCTTTGGTTTACATACCTAGTGCCATGTAAAACCAGATGTGGTTTTACATATAATCCCAGCACTTTGGATATCACCTCAGTTACAAAGAAAGTTCAAGACCAGCTTGAGCTACATGAGATACTGTCTCAAAGAATAAGAAGAATCTCTTCTGCCTATAATTCTATCCCTCTGGGCTTTGGGTGGTAGACTGGTGAGGAATGATACTTTGGGACCATGAAGATTACATGAAGTGGTGTCATGTCTTTGCTACTGATTGCCATGTTGGTACAGGTTTTACTGTCACCAAAGATAAGTTCTTTGCAAAGCCTGGGGCCTTTACTGGAAGACAAATCGTTTTCCACTCCTTTCCCAAGCCTAGCTGTAATGGGAACCCTGGTGAGAACAGATTTTGCTGTCATTTCAGGGCAGGCATCCTTAAGGGGATCTAGGACAAAACAAAGCATTCCCTGCCCCCACACCCATCCTTGTTTCAGTTGTGCAAGCCACAGGGAGTCTCTATGTCAGGTCAGGTGACCGCCATGCTCTGATAAACCTGAGCCAGCCTGATTGTTCTGGGTTCTTTAGAGCTCCTCTGAGGAATTGGGCCACTGGATTCTGCACACTTTTCGGCTCCCTAGATGCTATCAGCTGAAGTTTTGAATAAATGGGTTCCAGAGGGTGGAGGCCATGTCTCCTCTGAATCCACTGCTGCAGACCTGGGCAGATGGGATAACTGTGTGGGTACAGCACAGGTTGACTTGCTGTGTTTGTCTCCTTTAAAGGATTCCATTGACTCCACGGCCTGTGCATTCTCATTATGCACAGTTTGGTAGAACGATCTGGATGCTCATCAACAAAGCTGACAGAAAGGCATCTTTCTGTTGCAATTTGATGAAGTAGAACACCCTTGATTAGAAATTTGCTTAAAATCCTTCCTGTTATTGTGACTGTGTTAAATTAAATTATCTAGCCAAGAGTGGTAAAAGTCAGATTTTAACGTCATCCGCAAAATGTCAGATATTACAAAGATAAGGACATTCATTAAAAAATGCAGCTTTAATCAATTTTCATTATTTAGTTTTGCGTGTAAAACTGACATTTTCCCTTTATTAATTTGAAAAAAAAATACAGACTTTCATTTACTAAACAAGTTTCCTGCCAAAACCCAACAAAAGGTGAGCTTGATTAAAGAATTTAAACAATGGAATCTGTAGCAGAGGGCCACAGGCAAGTGGCACCTGATCTATACAAGCCAGAGAGCCTTGTGTGCTCTGAGGTTCTAGCACTGGCCTGGAAGGTTGGATCCATGGCCCAGGGTGAGCTCCACACAGATTCATGGCCAGGTGTCACCTTTATTTGCCTTAGTCACTGGATCTATGACATGTAACAAAAGGGCCAGTGATGGGCAAAGCGTTGAGATTCCCAGGTCCTCTCCTGCCCACCAGACATGGTTCAAAGCCAAGTTCTCTATGGTATCAAAGGAGGGGTACCCGAAAGCCCTAAGGAGAGAAAATGGGTCTCCTATTCCTGTCTTTCCAGGGCTCCCAGTCTAACTAGCAGAATGAACATGGAGCCTCATTTTCTGGGTGCTACCTCACTCTTAAATCCCACATTTAAGGTTGAAGCTTTTATACTTTTTCCTTCAATACTAGACATGACTGGCTGCCACTCAGATGCATGTCATCTAGTCATGGTTCCTTGCTCACTTCCATGCCCTCTGGTTTTCACTGTGAAAGGATTAGATGCCCCACACATGTACTCTCCTCACCATCACTGCCCTAGACCCTTTTCATGTGCAACCCCCCAGCTTGTCCGTCATTAAGAACACACAGACAGACAGACAGACAGACAGACAGAAGTGGCCTCTGCAGACCAGCCTTTATGTCACTAGAGTCTCTGTATGGCTTTTCCCAGCCTGCAGAACCTTGCTATGTGTTCCTTTCTCCTTTTCTACATGATCCCAGTCTGCTTTTGTCTTTGAACTTCTGGCAAACTGCCCAGCTTCTGAAGTTCGCCATGTGCTTTGAGCTCTTCGAAGGAACAATCCCACATGCACTAAATGCTTTTGCCCAAGTCTATGCAGTTTATTAAACCCACCAGTTAATAAGCACCACTCTGGGGAGGCGGCAGTGGCGCACGCCTTTAATCCCAGCACTCGGGAGGCAGAGGCAGGAGGATCTCTGTGAGTTCAAGGCCAGCCTGGGCCGCAGAGCGAGATCCAGGACAGCCAGGGCTACACAGAGAGACCCTATCTCATAAAAAAACAAACAAATAAATAAAATGTAATAAGCACCACTCTGCCCTGTGCTGTCAGCTTTGGGAGGATGTGGGTGATGAGAAGCACTTCTCCTGAGGTTGCTGTTGAGTATTTCTGTTCGCTGTGATGTCACCCCCATCTATCCAGCTGCTAAGATGACACAGAAGTTATCCTCCTTGGACACTGAAGAATCTCAGGTGATACCAGTCAAAGTACAGAGCTTGCCCTCAGTTGGAGGACTTTAGGAGGATGGATTCCTGACTCTTTGCTCTGTCTCCAATATTTCTCCCAATTTATTTATTTTGCCTGTATGATAAAGTCTACTACAGGGAGTTAAGATTCAAGATGGAAAGATGTCACTGAAATATACACACTCAGTAATTTTCTGTCAAGTGATACAAGCCACAGTGGAAAGCAGTATCCACAGTGTCTATTTTGCTGGTTACTATGGCATCATACTCCATTGAGTAGGAAATCTAGAGTGGAGCCATGGCCAGAACTTGCATCAAACGTTCAGTCACATTTGGTGTCAAAGGTAAAACTAGAAAATCTGCCGTTCCTTCCTCAGGGGTTTGAATAACACAAGGTGATCTAGGAAACAAGGTTCCATGCATGGCTTCTTCTGCCATGAAACCCCAGGATGGATGGGAAATTAATTCTAGACTGTTACTTGGAGACCAAACAAAAATATTTTCAAGGTAGAGAGAGGAATTCCATCTGGATGTGCTTGGGACATTGAAGGACTGGGGTTGTTCTGGGGGAGCTGCTAGGGACTAACAGGCTGGCACTGTGTAATTTAACAGTTTTGGGTAAAATGTTGAGGGCACCAGGTCATACAGCTATGGCCTGTTAAGTAATTGTCACAGATGATGATAAATGAACCTTGGACATCTGAAGCTTTGCAGATACACAGAATGTTAACTTCCAAAGAAAAGAATTCACTTGGGAGCAGAGACAGAAGCGAGAGTGAGAAGATGTGGGCTGGACTGCACATTCTTTCTCTTGATACTGGGGCAAAGGGGGGATAAGGAAAGGGGAGGGGGCACAGATTACCTTTGTGTTCACAGATACTTATTTTCAAGAACCTTTCTGTAGACACCCCAATCCACCTGTAGTAATTTTAATGAAAAATATTTCCCTAAGCCACGTGTGTTTGAACACATGGTCCCCAGCTGGTCACACTGGTTTGGTAAATTGTCGAGCCTTCTGGGTGTAAGGACTAGGTAGTTCATAGTGTCATAGGGGCAGCACTGATGGTTACCAGTCATCCCGCCTTCCAGTCCAGCTCTCTGTTCCTGTCTGCCATCTAAATGTGTTGCGGGACAACCCTTTATTGCAGTGGACCCTGACCACCCAGCTGCCTTGCCTCCCCTGACACAATGGGCTGCATCCTTGTACTGGAAGTCAACATAAACCTCTTCTCCATTAAGCTGTTTCTGTTGACTGTTTGATTCCACAACAAAGATAAGCAGCTAGTATACCACTTAGGTTCCCTACCCTCATCAAATGGAGTAGTGGGTATACAACGCCTGACTGGGTCAGATCTTAGTGGTGTGACAGGCAGATTAGATTGTGTGTGTGTGTGTGTGTGTGTGTGTGTGTGAGAGAGAGAGAGAGAGAGAGACAGAGACAGAGACAGAGACAGAGACAGAGACAGATGCATGTGTGTGTATCCTGAAATATACATTTATTTGACCTAATTGTGATGGATAGGTATATATTCTGAAACATACGTTTAGCTAGCCCGGTAAGCAGATTTCCTCTGATGACTTGTAGTTAGAGAGTCTTGCTTGTGTTCACTCCCCGTTTGGTAATCGGGGTGAAAATTCACTATGCTGTGGTTGATCTCCATCCTCCTTGGTTTCCCACCTGACATGAATCACAGCCCCTGAAAAGCTAGCCAGAAGAAGACATGAGTGGTGCTGATATCGGCACATGCTTCAACTTTGCTGCAATTATAGTCATATCTATTCTCAATGTCTGAGCAGGAATATTGAAAGATCATTATCTCAGAGATGTTTTTAATCAGAAAACAAAATATGACATTGTCATGAAGGGTTTGAGGACAATCTCATGATGAATTTTATGTTTCTGTACATACAATTATATATTTAAATGTATACTCAGTTCTCTCACTGTATGTACATATAGGTGTATCTTTTAAGTGTGCTCATATATACATATATATGTGTATGTGTATGTGAATATATAGAGATACATATATAAATACTTAAACGATTTTAAAGGTAATAAGCATCCTTGTTTATAGATCTGTATGATGCTTATAAATATTCAACTTCAAAAGTTGCTTTAGGGAGGGATAATCAGAAAAGCATGCATGCATCTTATGACTCCAAGACCTAGAAACTGTCTTAGCTTTAGCTCTGTGTGCTAAGCACATATGCTTAATCATTGCTAGTGTTTTTCTATGACGATTTTTAAAATATTTACCAAGTGTCAGTCTGGACATTGGCACGTTTCCTATCAAAGACAGAATTCTAAAACCGAGTCTAATGAAGAGCCAACGTATACATTGTGTGAAAATGGTTTCCTGGCAAGCTTGGAATAGCAAGATGTCCGTTCTGCCATAGGTGGGTAGAACTGCATTGTCAGTTCTTGGAAGGCTTGTTTGATTCCTGGTTCTCAGCCTGTTGGAAACATGGGAAAGCAGTTGCTTCAATGTGGCAGATGATCTTTCCACATAGAAAATACATGTTTGTGGAAGAAATGAAATCCTAGGGTATGATCTCAGAGATGAAGTCAAAGATTTTTAACTTTATCTATCAATTTAATTGCATACGTTCTAGGAGATCAGTGAGATTGACTTCATGTACAAAGAGTTGATAAGAAAAAATGAGTTCAGATAGTCCTAAGTGAAGCTGACGGCCAAGAACATGGGGAGGAGACTTGCCCTTTACATAGCAGCATCTCAACCCTCACTATGGTTTAATGGCACAGTAGAACTGAATTTTAAAGGTTGACTCCCAAGGTGTTTCATGAGGCTATGCTGGGATTAACTAAGGTCTTGAGGTCTTCCCAGTAATTGTGTTCTGGGTCAAGGTATTCAGAAAACAAGGCATAAACGGTTCACCATGTAATTGCTGTTGTAAATGTCACAAATGTTCCCATCCTTATCTCTTATCTTTAATAATATTTTTCTTAGTCACAGACACCTCGCCACTGAATTACAGTTAATTTATCATGATCAGATCATGATAACTGAAGCTTTAATTACAGGATCCAAAGCAAGGCAAAGGTTTAACGTGTGTTTAGTAGAAAGTGGTAGGTTTTGCATATGGTGTTATGATAGCTGGAAGGAGCTTTTGTGAATCTGTCTCAAGCAAATGAATGCTCCCCTCTGATGTTTGTTACTGAGGGTGTAGATGACAGTCTTTCTCTAAGCTGCCTCACATAGCCTCTGCTGGAGGCTTGGATAACATTGGGTTGTTTCCCTGCAGGACATGCTTTCTGGTCCATTCTTTTTTTTTCACAATAATACCTGAAGAAGGTCTGGGCTCCCAGAACTCGTCATGGAACTTTGCAACTGTCAGAATCCAGTTAATCGCAAAGCATTAAAGGACATTCTTGTTTAACTTACAATGCAGTCCTTAGAGCAGAGGGTTTTCATTATGCAGAAGCCATATTTTTCTAACTCTTCTGTTTCTCCCTGCCTCCTCCCAGCTCCCACGTGTGTGAAACCTAAAAATATGTCATCTTTTGTTTGTATCGAGAAGTTTCACATTGTAGCTCAGGCTGGCTTGGAAGTCACTATGGCTGCAAACTTGCCTCAAGCCTTTTCTGCCTCCACCTCTCAAGTACTGACAGATTAGAAACAAGTCATTGTACTTGGCAGCTTCTCCTTAATCCAAATACTGGATCTACATATCTGGACTAAGAGAAAGTTTAGTCTTTGATAATTACCCCCAGACAGCAAAGAATCAGATAGAGTTTAGAATCAGGGGCTAGTATTCCTTCCCTTGTTGTTTCTTTTAACTACCCACAGGGCATAAATTCTTCAGCTAGGTGGAGAGAGGAAGGTGGCAATCCCTGCCCCAAAGTCTCTGTGTGAGGGTTTATCTATGGTCACTCTCACAGGGAAGTACAATGCTTAGCCTTCCAGGGCCTGGCCAGAGGGACCCCAAGCCATAGTAGGCACTTAGTGTGAAGAAAGGGCAGACATGTCTCTCAAGGGGACTGAATTGCTACTAAAGGGAGATGCACAGCGAGCATCTGGCTTGCTCTTCCTGCAGTTTCTACCCTAAACTGCACAAGTTAACTTAATTTATCTTAACTTCTTTACAGGCAGCACCTCAGGACTTTTAATTATAGCATAGGGAGAGTGTTGTATTCATCCACCAGCAATTCTGACTTCTCTACCTTGGGGTGGAGCTTAATGCCTCAGAATTTCCCATTGTTAACAGTTTATCAGAACACTGAAAGGTAGGCTGCTGATCAGGATAGTCCACCCAGGTCAGCTTGTAAAACAGTCGTTGTACTTTTAATTTATAAATGGAGTGGGTCAACTACAAGGACATTTTAATGGCTAATTCTCAGTCTACCTTCGCTTAAGTAGCAAACCATGGCTCCCTGCTCAGGGCCCTCCAGTTTCCACAAAGTAGAAAACATTCCTGTGCAGTGTTTACCACTGAAGCTTGCCTCTACCTTCACAGTGGATCTCTTTGCCCCAAGCTCTCTTGGCTTAGAGTTGAGACAACTCAGTATCCAAAAGGAGCAGTCTCTCACTTCCCTTAGGACAGAAATCTAATTTGGATTTTGACTTGGACTTAGCAAAGTTGGGGAAGAACTATTTCGCTAGTCTTAAAATAACACAGCTATTTTGAGTAAAGTTTCCAGAAGGTATAACCATTTCAAATATATTTGAAGTCCTGTTTTTCTTTTGAGCTTTTAAGAAGCATCATTCAGTGATTGCCTGGATCTACTGAAGGTTTCATTCACTCTATATATGATCATTTTTAAATCAGTCTCTACCAATATAAGAATCCAAACTACACTGATAGATTTGTAATTCTCAAGCAAGTTCTAAAAGTGTAGCTTTATGTTTTCTTTAAAGAAGATTGACAGCTAATATCAAGTATAATTTTACAATTTATAAATGTATATAAATGTATTATTTATTTGAGACAGGGTTTCTCTGTGTAGCCCTGGATATCATGGATCTCTCTGTAGACTAAGCTGGCCTTGAACTCAGGGATCTACCTGCCTTTGCCTCCCAAGTGCTAGATAGCCAAATTTAACTTTTAATACAGAGTAGTGACATATTAAAATTCAAAATTGATTCATTACATCCAGAAATGGAATGGATACCACATGTGTGCTTCCTGTGCCATGGGCAAGAGCCATGGGAGGCAGTGAGGTCAGCTAGTGGAACCCTCAGGGTAGTTATTACCACCCTTATCATAAGCAGCAAGAGCTCTGCTCTCCATTGTGTAAGGACATCCTGAGAAGGTGCCTTGTGTAAATCAGGATACCAGCCCTGAGCAAATCAGGACACCAGCCCTGAGCAAGCCTTGGAACCCCAGCATCATGACCCTGTGCTTCTCAGGCTGTGCTGTGAGAGACCTATGAGCATTGCCTAAACAAGACAGCATATGAGACTTTCCCTCAGCTGTCTCACCAGGCCAAGTGAATGTCCCATTCATTCAAGCTTGTGGGGATCACCCAGTGTACATCACAGTACCTCAAACATGCCAATCATTTCTTATTCCAGAGGAAAATTCCAATAGCTCCTGTCATTTCCATATCTTAACATGGCATTTTGAGGTGCTGTGATATACACTGGGTGATCTTCACAAGCTAGAAAATTAGAGATTGATGGAGATTCTAAGAGAAAACAAAATCCCGAATGTTTAATCCATATGTATGCATGTATGTGTGTGTATTGAAGGACCAGAATAATCATGGAAGTGACCACAGAATCTATTAAAGGTTAGTTTCATTGCAGAGCTTTGCCATTACACTCATGAGTTCGCACTTTGTATGTAGCAGTTGTGTGCGCTTCCAAAGTCACTGTGGTCAGGGTTACAAGTATGTGTATAGCAAGTGGGTAGGTAATGAGTACCACCATCACATATATAGGCCAGCAGAGCCTGTGATATTTGGTTATGTGCCTGGATTTGAAAGGAAAACGCTCCCACCTGCCATATTCACAATTTGCAAACCTATGACCACGTGTGAGCAGACATGCATTCATCTGTATGCTGCCAGTGTTGGCACTAAACCTTTCTGAAGAGCTCTTGGGATGATCCAGGGCTCACTGTTTCCCATAGGACAGGCAAAATTAAGTAAATTGCATTGGCTCTTGTAGTGGTTCAAATGAAAATGTCCCCTATAAGACAAGGGGACAAGTCTCAAGGCGGTGGCACTGTTTAGCAGGGGTTAAGAGATGTGGTGCTGCGGGAGGAAGTGTTTTGAACTTGGATAGTAAAATGTCTTTCCTACTTCTGGTTTGCTCTCTCTCTGTTGAGACTATTATTTTTTTAAGTTTAAGTTTAAGATGTGATCTCTCAGCTTTCTGTTCCTATTGTCATGCCTGCTAATTATTGCTGTACCTTGATGGAGTCTTAGCCCTTTGGACCCTGAGGCCCAAATATGCTTAATATGCTTTTCCTTCTACAAGCTGATTGGGTCATTGTGTCTTATCAAAGCAACAGGAAGTCAACAAATCCAGCTATCATTGGCATTATTCATCTTCAGAAATAAGCTTATAAATGATTAATAAAATCTCCATGGTGAGATACAGATCACAGGTGCATATGGCAATGATGAGGACCATGACAGTAGGGAGGGGATTTTTTTTTCACAAGAAAAGTGGGAAATACATGGCTGGCAAGAAGGACAGCAGATCTGGGAGAGAGCCCCAAAGAGAAAGCACCATGGTGAGATATGCAGAGCACATCCTGCATCATGGGGCAGGGGAGGTGGAAGAGCATCTTGGGCATCTCCCAAAGGCTCGCCCTGGCTCTCTGAGAACTTGGTAGAGAGTTTGAAGGAGCCACTGGAGGACTCCCAACATGCTGACAGCACACTGTCATGTGCTCCCTCCCCTGTGCCTGTACGCCTACTCATACTGGGGAGAGATGGCAAGGGGAACCCGGGTGGGGACAACTGAAAGAAGAGACTCCTATGGGGTCATTTCCAGCAGGAAAACCTGGGCAAACCTGGGTGGATGCAGTGAGGGCTAGAGGGGAATGGAAGAGAGGTGAACCCTGGTTTCCATTGAGAGTGGCAGCGTGAGAGCATGGGGACACTGGAGGAGATTTAGGTGTGTCTGGAAACCTTGGGACTCTCTCACCTCAAAAATGACAAAATTCATCATAGACATGTATCAAATTGTCAAATAAAGAACCGAGGAAAGTGGTGATCATTTGCTAGAAGTTGTAGAGAGTGTGCTGCCAGCATGTGTGGTACCCACAGCAGCACTCTAAGAAATGGCTTAAGTTGCACTGTGACAGCCATCTGTATACCCCCTTTAAAAAGCACCATGCTGAGTGAGGTTCTGAGTCCTGGTTCTACGTTTTCAACTCTGTAACAGGACCACCAAAGCCTGGTCTGCCACTCACACTTCAGTCTGAAGAATTTAGACACGTGGCTTAAGCATCTCTGTGTTTCCCAATATAGACTTGAGGATATGATATTTGAGATGTCCATTTAAAGTGCTAGTCCTTAGTTCACATAAACAGGATAATCCTAAGCCCCTAGCCATAGCATCACAGCTATGGTACTCTTCATGTTCTGTCTAGGTCTGTGAAACCTAGACACCAGCAGTTTTAGGCTATCTGACCTCCACAAGACTACATCATAGTGTCTCACTGTCGAAGAATCAGAGGACACACCGAAGCTGCCATATCCATGTGGTGCATTATTCTATACAATGTGACTTATTTTAGTGAACCTCCTTATAGTTTTCCACTTCTAATACATGCCCAAGTGTTTCTAAAAGAAAAAGTAGAGATAGATGGAGATTCTAAGAGAAAATAAAATCCCAAATGAGTGCAACTAGAATATGTTACATACATGCATGAAATTGTCAAAGAAGAAACTAGTAAAGAACTACATACAGATTCAGTTATGGATTTGGCAAGGAAATACCAAAGGCTACCATCTGCCCTAGGGTAGCTTCAGAAATGACTTCAAGGGCTTCTGACCCAAACTTCTCATCAATATGGCACAAATGCTGTGTTTGGCTTGATTTATTTTTGGCCCAGGACCACAGAAATCCCTGACATGTTTTGAGAGAACAGGTCTTTGCTGGAAATGTGGTTTGATAACTATTCTAACTGATCATTTACCCAACATCCCTAAAATCATTACTTACCCAAAATCCCTAACATCACTACTTACACCACTTACCCAACATCCCTAAGCACTGCAAGGACTCCAGCAAATTAAAAAGGATGAGGCAGAAAGGCCTTTGTGTGTGCATGGGTTTGGGGCCATCCACTGGAGCATGAGTAGTCTCTCAAGGGTCAGGGCCCCAAAGAAAACCAATTATTTCTCCTAGCGGCCAACAATTATCAGTAGCTCCTCAGGTAGGGGGTGGAACTTCATCAGCTCCTCCTCCATGCCCTTGTTCTGACTGGATTGGTCTTGTGCAGGACATTTTCATGAAGTCATAGTCACTGTGAGTTCATGTGTGCCATGGTCCTGTCATGTCTAGCAAATACTGTTGCTGCAAATGTCCACTACCTTTGGCTCTAATAATCTTTCTGCTTCCTTAATCAGGCTCAGGGACAATCTCACCTTTTAAATCACTACCTCTAAACACTGTTCCAAAATCAATTAAAATTTAACACAAGTTCTGGAGTGACATGGACGAAGAGACGTTCTCAGAGACTGCTTGTGGATGTGCAAGTCTTAACTCCTAGCTTGAGGGCCATATTGGCCACATAAAAAGGTTGTTTTATAAATGTATAAAATTTTCGAAAACCATAGGGGGAAAAAAGATAGAGTAATAAAACTGGCCATTTTTTGGTGCAGCTAGCTGTGACCACAGGTTCATATGGCTGCTTGTTACTTGGTTAGCATACTGGGAGTCTGGGGAATGCCCAGAAGATTTGCTCTGGTACTTGTTTAAATAGAATGCCACATTCTTCTGCTGGTCTAACCAGCTTTCCCCATAAGCCCTGTGTCCAACCATTTCTGTGAGATAGCACCTTTGCCACCATCAGCCTGGGTTTCAGCCCGGCCTCCACTTGACCCGTATCACCCATAGTAGAAGAGATAAAAGCTTGTGCCTGTGCACAAAGAAAACACGGAGAGCCAGCAATAAACATGAGTTCTGGAGAAAAGACTGTTGCTGTGTCACAAGGCCCATGGAGCCCAAGGGGCAAGTGGAGAGCCAACCTCATAGAGGGATGCCAGTCAGTCCGTTGCTAGGGAAAGCGGCTTCCTGGTATGTCAACTGCCACGGAGAGGTGACTTTTTCCTTTGTCCTCGCTGCTGATATGATGATATTCTAACCTTACTCCCATGTATTCATTTTCTGTGTAACTGAGTCGGAATTTGACACCGGCCCCTGATTAGAAAGCCTTTCTTCAATCACTTTAAAAATGTTTAAGCATCCAGTGTTACTTCTGTCCACGATGAAATTACTTCAACACACGACCTCACAATCATTTCCCTTCTTACCTTTGATACTTCATCAGCCACTGGTCATATTAGAAAATGATATTAGGAATGGCATAGCAATTTAAAAAATAGCTCCCTCTCCTGTGTTAGATGTGTTCTAATAAGCACAAAGCCTTGCCTAAGCAACCCTTTCATATTAATCAGGTGATTGGCATATTTGGTGTAATCTCACAGCACAGCAGGGCTGACCACTGGGGCTGCTCTCAAGCCCAGACATCCAGTGAAATGTAAAAGACCAATAGCTGATGACAGCCACTGTTCTCTCTTGCCTTCTTATAGCACAGCCCGAATGCCATAGAGCTGTTTGGAAAACACACTTCTCCACCTTATAATAAAAAATGGTAATTTCACCATCTGAAAATGATGCTAGACTTGAAAGTCATCTAGAACAGCTGTGTTTATACTGCATGCATATTTAGTAAATAACAGGCATTTTCATCTCAAAGCAACGAGAGGGAACCAGTTGTGTCCTGGTGGTGGACAGATATATTGACCGAAGGAAGAGTGTGCCACCTGATATCCCAGCAGGTGGCCAGGGTGACCAGGCAGTAAATATCAAGGTAGACCAGAAGGTTCCATAGGAGCTAAGAGTACTGCTTTCCAGCAGGCACGTAACAACAGCCATTAGGGGAGCAATACAGAATAGTTAATTGTAAGACATACCGTTAGTCTGGTGTTTTCTTGAGCCATGTGGTTATTCACCCCAGGCCTTTTATCTGCATGTATACTTGGCCATGGGCTTATGGGATGATCTGCTAACAAATGTTACTTTGGTCTTTGAAGAATCTTCTAAATTGGATTGGACTTTATTTATTGTAAAATTTTCCACAGGAGTTAAATCACAAATTCCTTATTTGTTAATGGTTTAACACCATGCTGTTATTTTGAGTGACAACCCAAATATCACACATTAAGAAGTTCTCAGAATGTTGTATCCATTTATGTCTGATCCCAAAGGATAACTTTCACTGTGGTCTTAGGGCATGCATTTCAAAACAGAGTTCATTTAGTGTGTCTCCAAGGCAGTGTCCAGAGCATGAACTAGATCACCATATCTGGTTTTAATTGGTAGACAATAAAACCTGGCTTGCCTCATATGCAAAGTTTTCTTTTAAGAGACTTCTGAAGATTTGAGTTTTGAAGATTTGAGGTTCTAAGAAAATAACACAAAACAAAAAAATAAACTCGCAAAGTAAGTTTTAAGACAGTCGAGGAATAATTTCAACCTGGTTTCTCTTGGAATTGCTTACACTGTACATTTGAAGCCGACTCTGAACCGCTCCATTTGTCCATCTAGGTTGCTGACAACCACTCACAGCCTTGTTAACAGAAACACATTATGTACAAAAGCACATTTTACACTCTGAAGTAGCATGTAAGCCATGGACATCTTTGTGTTTCCTTCATTTAGGCAAATCACTCTTTAGCTCCGGAGTGTTCTTGGTGTGTATGGTTTTATAAACGTTCTCCTCTACAGAAGAGTAATTCCATTTTCCTCCTAAGTGTCATCTTTGAGATTGTATTGCTCACTCCTGGCAAACTCTGGAATTTGCAGATCAATCTTTTTTTTTTTATTTTTATTGAAAATAGAATCTTCTCTTGTACAATATATATGACCACTGTTTCCCTCCCTCCACTCACAGCTCTGACCCACTCCAGCTTCCCTCTCCCCCAGAACCACTTCCCCTCCATTTCCCTCCAGAAAAGAGAAGGCCCCCTATCCTCTGGTGCTTATCTGTGACATTTCCTGGTACTGTTCGATTAGATGACCAGTCTAGAAATAACTACTGAAATTGTGAGAGGCACATCATGTCACAATTGAGTGACACTGTAGGAAAGGAGAGGGGGGGGGACGACTGTGAAATGTGGAAACAGCAAATTTCTCTATTGAGGGGGACATTCTGATTACAGAATATAGATACAGAACATATATGTTAGTTTTAACTGGATGAAAGGAACAACTTTGTGAGGGACACTGTGTGGATTTTGCCTTTTCCTGTCAAAACACAATCTTCTTTCCTATGATTGAGGTATCAGTCTTTTCTTTCCTTCCTACTCCCCAGAGTTCTTACTCTAGGGTCCACAATTCCAGGCATCTGTAAGGTCCTCTAGCCAGCCAGCCCCACATCTCCCCTGGATAGAGATGGAAGAAGAAACCTAATTTGGGGCTCATCAATGACTCCCCAGGAGGATGAAGACAGCACCCAGCTGGAGGGGAGGGGGCACACATTTCTAAGCAGAGTTTTCCCATCTAGTATTGTTATTTGTCTAGGTGTGTGGAAGCAGCATTGACTCGTCAGCCATTTCTTGTTTCAGCTTTTTTTTTTTTAATCTTCAGTCATACCTTTTCTCCTTCTTCCTGACTAACTTCCTTCCTGACAGCTCATTTCCACTCTCTCTTTCTCACCCTCACCTTCTTTTCCCTTCAAGCATGAGTTAAGATCTTACCCTGCTAGACAAATGCATTATGGGAATAAAGGATCCAGTGAGCAGAGGTTCCCTTTCCCAAGGTCATCTGTTTGCTATGGATAAGGTGCAGTCATTTCTGAATAGTGCCTACTACTGGGATAAGAGGCCATAGTAGGCTGGACATTTACTCTGCCAAGAGCCTCAGCTCCGTCCAGTGGGTATGGGTAGAGATAAAGAGAAAGCTGCTTGTATTCCATCATCTAGGACCATACTAGAGATGTTTGAGAGTGCCTGTAGTCTTAAAGGCTGATGGGAAGCTTGGAGTGATGACAATATATGGCCCATGGGGAGACCTGTGACATTTTTATAGTGTTTAGTATGTGTGACTGACTACAGTGTCTGGCAATCTCGTTCCCTCAGCTCTTTGTCTCATTTCTAAGACTCTCTGATTGGCTTCAAGATGATAAAAGCTGTGTCACGGGCTACTCCGTGTGTGCATTTTTGTCTTGTTTTCAGTACTCTACAGTTCTTTAAAGCAGTGCTCTTCCATGCCCTGGGATTACATTCAGTTCTTCCCTTCAGTGGGGCTGCCCACAACCACATGTACCAGGAGTAGCTGTATAGCCTGTTCTGTCACTGTGTTCCACTAACTAGAGGTATCTTAACCCTTCTCAGTCACTCCTGGGGACATGTCCTTCCTGAGTGTACCTTTCCCCACGAGAGCATACCTGTCCTAAGTGATATGACTGCTATCCATGTGAGTTCTCAGCTTCTCAAAATTTTGCAAAAGATGAAGATGAAAACAAAAAATACAAAATGGAAGGACATGGACAAGCAGGTGACGAGATGTCCCCAGTGCACGCTCAGGCTGGATGTTGGCTGATGGTGGCTTATATGACAAGGCTGTCCCCCCAATTTCTCTAAAGCATTTTCCCCCCACCATCTTCACAATGTGGCTTAAATTAAGTGTAGAGTCAAAGTTTGGTGAAGGAAGGGAAGAAAGTGATTATGACGGTGAGTTATGGGAAGAAGGTTGAGAAATGGAGGAAATGAAAAAGCAAAACTTTGGTGAATTAGTTTAAGGAGACTTTTTGCCTGGATGAACTCACCTTGAAGATCTCCCATGTGTTCAACACAGATAAACCATATTTAATTATTCTCAGTCTTAGTTTCTCCAATTGTGAAGGTCAGTGTTTACTAATTCATCTTGTCTTATTGACCATTTCATGCATTTTTACGTGTCTTACCATGTTCCCAAAGTGTTCCAGAAACTTCTGAAAAGCCATACACTAAAAAGATTTACTCATGAAATAACAGAAAGACATATATGATTTTAAACTAAACTGTAATGCATTGCCACTATGCTCTGAACAAAAAGAGGTTCACATAAAAATGATATGTAGAGCCAGATATGGAGCACACACCTTGAATCCCAGCACTCAAGGAACAGGGGCAGACAGATCTCTGTGAGTTTGAGGGTAGCCTGGTCTGCATGGTGAGTTCCAGGGCAGCAAGGCATACATAAAGAAAACCCATACCAAAAAAAAAAAAAGAGAAAAATAAACCTTTTAAAAATGCATGTATACATACATACATACATACATACACATACACACACACACACACAGAGAGAGAGGGGATGGAATAATTGAGGGGCTAGAGAAGTAGACCAGAGGTTAAGAAGGAGTCATGCTCCTGCAAAGGACCTGAGTTTGGTTCCCAGGCTCTGGTCAAAGAACAAAGAACATGTGTGAATGGGAATGAAAATGTAGATTCAATCAATATATCCCAGCAGGTGGTGGACTCCTAGACCCATGTGATGCTTGGCTTCTCTTCTCTGCAGCTACACACCTGGCATATTTATTACCCCAAACATTGTTCCTTAGGAACCTCAAAACTTGAACGCTGTTCTCCAGTTCTCCATCTCTCTGAGACCTCATGGTCTTTGAACCTCATGGTTCCTGTCTGCTCTTGGAGTGAGGCCCTTCCTTGATGTCCCTCTCCCTGCCCTATTCTTGTACTTAGGAGACTTGAGTTGTTTACCAGGTCTGAAGTGTATTTCCTGGGATGGAACAGACTGGCACCCCATTGTGTAGTCCACTCTTCCTCAGCTCACCTTGGTGCTGTGAACCCCATGGTAGCAAACAGTGACATTTGTTCAGTAACTATGTGCCCTGGTTCTATGGAAGGGAAGGCTTGATGGATTCCTTTCTGTGAAATAACTGTGAATTCACATGGATCACCTTTCCTGTTGGTAGGGAGTGTCTCAGGTGCAAAGATCTAGGGAGAAAAAAGACATTATAGTGAATTTCACAGTGAAAGGAGCCAGCTGGCTTATAACTTTTCCTGTTCTACTAGACAATTGAAATGATATGAAAAAAAAAATCTATAGAGTTTATTATAGTTAAGGTTTGGATAGTGAGAAATAAAGAATCCTCTAAAGAGCCAACCTTGGAGATTTTTCTAATTTAATTTCTAAGAATCTAAGGTCAGATCCTGGGAAATTCTTTCTTAGATAAAATATCCTTTAATATCCTAAAGTTGTCTCCCTTTAGAGTTCATATATTTTAATGCAATGGATTGGCCAGACATGCATGGTGATATTAATCCCTGAAATCTGACTTTTTTTAGAAGGATATATTTGTTGTTTTTATTTTGTTTGTTTTGTTTTGTTTTTTAGGCCAGGCTGGCCTCGAACTCACAGAGAGGCTGGCTCTGCCTCGTGAGTGCCGAGATTAAAGGCACGAGCCACCGCCATCCCGCAGTAGAATGCATTTGTGAGATTGCGATGACAGCACAAGGTATCAACAGGAAAAATAAAGTCCAGAAATTAGAACTCTGATTCACAGTTTAACTGGCCCAAGGATGATGTCTGGGGTGTTCCTCAGTGAACCCCTTCTAAACTTACTTATTGCCCTTTTGACTCATATAGCAAGCCAGGCTGAGCCACAGGCTTTTCAGCCACAGCTCTGAGAAATCAATAAATAGTATAAGATATTCATTAAGTGAAGTTATAAAATTAAATAGTTTTGACCCAATGGAAAGGCAGAAGTTATGGCAAGTCTCAGATTATCCTTGGGAAATCTAGCAAAGAATGTTTTCTTTAAATGTATAATAATGCAATATCTTTATCAGTGTGAGTAATATTCTCACACTATATAACAAGCTACTTTATCTCAAGATATGCTTAAATTGAGATGACTTGTAAAAATGTGATTTGTTATTATTGATCTCTATTCATTTTTATTCCTTATATTCTAATTAATTCCATAGTATTTGTCTTGGAGCTCCCAAATATAAACTAATTAAAATGATATATGAGAATCAGTACCATAAAATTTTATAATGAAAAAAATCTCCCCGCTCTTTCCTGATAATTACCTGTCTTACAAACTCTGTTTTGAAAACCTATTTAATTTCATCCTCAAGCACAATGAATTACTTTGGAGATTTTTTTTCAGTTCTTCCTGCATCCATTTAGCATATGAACAGGCCATTCTCCTTGCAGCAAGTCTGAGTTAGCTGCAAAGGTTAGTCCCTCATTAGCATGCCTTATTATCATCAAAATTAAACCAAGTATCTTCCCTCTGCTAGCCAGAAAGGCAGCATCACTGAGAATTAATTAAAGATGTTTCCACCCAGACAAGATTAGGCTAATGCTATTAAGTGGGAGAGATGATGTAACCTATTATGGAACCTGCCATAGATGAAATTTTCTTTCTTCCACATTTTCAAAATTCCTTTAGAATAATGGGCATCTGACAGGTACACCATCACAAGTCAAAAACCCAAAGGGCAACATCGTGTGACCACACAGGTCACCTAGAGTCAACATAGTGTGTCATGTCTCCTTGGTTTACAGACCTACTGTGAATGGGGGTATAGATCCTCACTTTTATGCAGTACTTGACGGAAAGCTCCCCATGTTGTAAGTCCACTACAAAATTAATAATCATACTTGGAGGCCACTTTATGCATGACTTTGGTTTAGTGAGTCCTTTGCTGCCTAACCTTGAGTATTGTAACATTACACGTTATAATCATTAGCCTGGACAGTAACAAGCACACCTTCCAATGGGCATCAGAAGGATGTCTACGTAAGTTACTCTGCAGACTTTTAAAAGTTCCTGGACCTGTGTGAGAGGGCACTAACCAAGGAACAGTGCTGCCTCAGGATATTTGAGGAAGTGAATTTGTACTTATGCTCCTTTAGAATTAGCATCTTCTCAAGTATTGTAAATTCATTTTATTTGTTCATTTGCCAATTCATTTGAGACAGTCATTTACCGATGTACAGTGGTACTGGTGCACAATGTTGTACTATTGTGATAGCATGTGCTACCTGGCTTACTCATGAAAAGGCACTGTACGATGGGAATTAGGCGTCCACTAATGCTGTTCAAGTGACTATTCAGTCATTGTACAGAAAGGGGTCTCTTTCCTCCACACTGATGAGCATGGTATTACTACTGAGAGATCAAAACATTGCTAAAATCTAGAGGGTGAGTGTCACCAGTATATCTGTGATTGTGTTCAAATTATAATTTCACAAGGACTGTTCAATTGCTCCTCTTTCAATTTTTGACAGTCTTACATGCACAGTTTTTATATGTATATGGTATCTTTTCTAAGGAAACACTATTGTAAAAAAAAAATTCTTTCTTCCTGAGAGGCTTTTTTTTTTTTTTTTTTTTGGAGACATTTATCCATTTTCTGAATCATGTCCATGTTTCTTGCATCTGTATATGGTGATTGGTGATTCTGCTTTGGTTTTCAGTATGAAGCCTTAAAAACTTCATTGAATCCATGATGAAGATAACTATGATGTCATCATGTAGGAATCAGAAGTACACAAAAGCCCGGGGCAAGGAGGGAAAATAGATTTTAAAGACCTTATTCCAAGACACTCCATTTTCTTTGGGTTCTCTCCTATTAAGTGTGTACATAACAAGCTGTGCCGAGTGCCTCCTGACCCTAGTATATTTTATGTCATATTACTAACATACAATGGCTGGTGATGTACCTTGGATGATCTTTATATGCAGTTTCTCCATATTCTGCAAACATCTATAGTTTGAATGATGGCCTGTAAGGCATGTTTTTCATCCTTTATTCTCTAATGAGGAAAAAACAAGTTATTTGAGTGTATATTTTTCATATCACCAAAACAGTTTCCTAAGTTACTGCTTTTCTTCTCAAACATTTCGATAATTAAAACTTACTCCTTTGTATTGAATATATTTCTAATCTCTACAATATTGTTGACTGTTTCTCCTGATCTTTTCTAAATTTCTGAACTTTGTGATGTATACATTCTATCATCTAGAGGTCTTGACAAGGTTCATTTTATCTGCTGTTTAAAAAATTAAAAGAAGGAAAATTTTCAGACACGAGAGGTAGCAGCATGTAACAGATTTTATTACAGGCAAAGAAGCTTGTCCACATATATAAGCACACATATGAACATACATGCACACATGCACACACCCACACACATACACCTGTACAAGCATACACATGAACAAAGAAGTGCATATGTGTACATACATACATACACATAAGCGCATACATGCACACATACATACACAGATGTGCACAGGCACACACAGAAAGGCACACAGAGAGAAAGATTCCTGGAATGCAGAGCGGGAAATGGAACCCTAAACCTATGTCCTCTTAGAGGGCCTGAATCTTGTAAGAGGTTTTGGTGGCGTAGGGCACATCCCCCTCCCTTAATTTTGGGTTGGTTTGTTTAAACAAGGAAAGTAAAGCTGTTAGGCCCTCAGCTTCAGGTAAACATGTTTATGAATGTATCATCTGACCTTGCCTCCCTAATATTGAGTTGGGCAATTTGCACAAAGGAAAAGAAGCTGATAAGTCCACAGCTTGAGGTGGATGTGTTTGGGGCTGGCCTTGAACATACCTGGCCTACTGAACTGGTCAGCCAGCAGAGGACCCTGGTAGGGGAATAAAAGCCCACTAGTCCTTTGCCTCAGGTCAGCAAGTGGAGAAGCCAGAAGTTTCTGTCTTTGTTATCCATCTGTGGCTCCTTTTCCTATCTGACTCCCTGTCAGGGATCTGTCTAGTGCCCGGTCACTCCTGCCCCTTTTACTCTGGGTGGCTTCTCCCTGTGAAGCATTTCCTTGATTTTGCTCATCTGTGTTTTGGTTTTTTAAGTGTCTATTTGTCAAGTGTCACATCCTCTTGGGACTTGGGCATGTTGCTGTCCACATTAATTTCTATAAGAACATCAGTGATATTTTATTAAAGCTATCTCTAAGGACCAATATTTTAAAGATCTTGTCCTCAAACCCTATCACATCTGAACCAAAGAGAGTTAAGATTTTTCAGAATGTAGATTTTAGGGGTCTAGAATTCGGCCTGTAAAATAAGTGACTTGGCTTCCATATAATACAGCACACGTAGATGTCATATCAGTTTAAGGAGCTTATGAATCCATTGAGCTGTAAAGGCTGATCTGGTGTTCTGTATACATAAAACATTACAATAATGATAAGAGCCATCTTAACGATTATAATAGGAATCAACTTTTATCAGTAGCTCATCTCATTGCAATATTTGAAAATGTTTATATAAATAGTGTTCACATTGTTAATAAGGAAACTTAAGCTCTAAATTCTCAAGCAGCCTGACACAACTTAGAGTCCATGTAAAAGTGCTCCTGCAGTGGGAGCTGCGTGCAGATTGGACATGAGGACAAACTTGAAGTTCTTACCTCAGCAGAACAACACTCTTAAAAATAATAGTATTCTTAATTGTCACAGTCAATCCTTATTAATAGCTAATCTCATTTTAGTGTTAAAAATTATATCAATATCATTCTCCTCTTTTATTAATAAGGGCATTTAAGTTCTGAATAATTAAAGTCCTTGTCAATAGTTCCATGCCCAGAATAAAAAAAAAAAAAAGATCTAGAATTTATTCTATGAAGTAACTATGTTATAAGATAAAAAAAATGAAACTTAACTGTTGTTCTGTATAATATTGGTTATAGAAGTAATAATCCAACCAAATGACATAAAAGTATTCTGTCATGTTTTAAATAATTGTTCGTGCCATGAAACACTTTAATACTGCACCTGATACATCATGAAAGAACAATCATTTACCATGTTTTCCCTGTAGTTCCTTGGAGTTTGTCCTTTATTTGCTGAGCATAGGACCTGCCATAAGGTTTTATTTTACACATATAGCATCTAATGAGTGTTTTAAGTAACAGGCTGGTGTACTGGGAGGAGTTAGAAGTGGACATGATGTCTCTATTTGCTGAATCATAGTACTTCTGTTTAGCCCTTACTGGTAGCATCCCGGGAGGTGTGTGAACATCGTGACATGTTACTTCATTGAGTTTCAAGAAATGCTTGCCAAACTCCCAAACCTTCTGTTGTTGGCTCTCAAACTAGTATTTATTCTTTATTCCACTTAAAATTTTTATTAGTTATTTGAGAAATGCATGCAATGCATTTTTTATCATTCCTTCCAAATTTACCCTCTCTTCTTTACTCAGTCAACTCTATGTCTTCTTTTTTTCTTTTTCGTTTTTGTTTTTGTTTTTTTTGAGACAGGGTTTCTCTGTGTAGCTTTGCGCCTTTCCTGGATCTCGATCTGTAGACCAGGCTGGCCTCGAACTCACAAAGATCCGCCTGCCTCTGCCTCCTGAGTGCTGGGATTAAAGGCGTGCGCCACCACCGCCCGGCTTTTTTTTTTTTTTTTTTTTTCTAAACCCATCAAATTCTTTAAGCAAATAATTCTGTCAAAGCCATTTCTTAGTAATATTGCTAGTATATATATATATATATATGTGTGTGTGTGTGTGTGTGTGTGTGCTATGTGTGCACATATATGTATGTATACATGAAAGTTGGAAGAGAGAAAGTGTCTGGTTGGATCTGTGAGAGACTAGGGAAATATGAGTGTTAATATGATAAAATACATTATGTCTGTTATGACTCCTCAAAAATGCAAAAATATTATAATACGATTGTTGAACATTATTCATGTTCTTTTTTTTCCTAAGTAGGATGTAACTTTCCAGAAGTGAGATTTTCCTTAGACTCCATGCATCCCATGCTTTCATTTCCCGCCCCCTTTTGTGTTATCCTCACTTACACCGGGTGCTTCTTCTCTCCTGTGCACTCTCTTCCTCTCTGTCTGAATCACACAGTCCATCAGTACTATCTCTGTTAATAGATTTCACTCAAACATGACAGCAGTTGCATCAGGAAGGTCCATACCTGTCTGGGATTTTTGTTATGATCGTAAGGCTTGTAAAAGTAGCATATTTATTTGGTTTTGAATGAGTGCCTTAAATATTACTAGAATGAATTGTAGGCCACATTCTTTGTACAGTACAGGACAAAGGTTTTTATTTATTCTTACTTTTCGAATTGTAAAATTGTCCTGATATGGAGGAGTACATAAAAACATGTATTAAGCTACCCATGTTCCTGCTGAAGTAAAAATGAGTCAGCAGCATTTTGCTTCTTTAAATAGTCATAGCTGCTATGGATAAACATCATTTTCAGACAGAGGTCAGATTTATTTTCCACAAAATGCAAGAAAGGTCATTTATATTCTCCTCAGTGCCTTGTGTAACCCGATTTTACCCACAAAGAATAAAGATTGACTTTGGAATCCTCATAGTCTTGTCATCTTACATGTCAGAAAAGCTACTGCTGCCTTTGAAAGATCTCAGGACAAATAGCAGGCACATGTAGAACTGAACACAGAGATGCTCTTCTCAGTGCCACAACAACTTGGGAGATCATTATTCTGTATTTTTAAAAGCTTGTTGTGTTTTTCTTCCCCTTTTTTTCAGGGCCCAGAGAAGGGGTTCTGATGGAAATTGCCTTAATTGTATAATAATTTATTCTATTTAGCAGCCACATTGTGAGATTGATTCTGTTTTGTTTGTACAAGAAAGGCAGTGAATGAAGACTGATGTCTGTCTCACCTGGCATCTCCAATTTTATCTACCTAGACAACCAATTAGAAAGCAGCAATTCTCAAGTGCAATGCTGATCATTTGGGATTTGATCACAGATCAAAACTATTAATATATGAGAAAATGATTCCTACAGTTCAAATGGGAGAAATAATTTCACATTAAATGAAGGTTTAGTGAACACTCAAAGTAAGCACTGCATGGCTTTAGTTATACTTCTCTAAAAATCCTTGAGTATAAACACAAATTTGGGGTTAGCAAACTGAGGTAAGAAAATCTTTTGACAAAGATGGCTTGCTGGGGTGACCAGATTATTATGTAGTAGGTTAAAGTAGGATTTTGTCATCTGGGCATGAAGACATGATCACAAGATCAGACATCACAGTTTATGGAGCTCTGTATAGACCCAGAGTCTCTATACACAATAAATCAACACCACCCCCAGTCACGTAAATCCACATACATTGGCATGTGTGCTAGCCTACATGAAGTGTCCTGATGGCCAAGCTCTGGTCAGCTATCTGAAAAGTTCATCACAATCATAGATTTTGAATGGTAACATCAGCTCTTTTCTCACCTTTTAGATACCATACCTCTGGGAGGCATGTCTGTAATTCTGAGAAATGTTCAGAAGCCTACAGCCCATAGAGTCAGGGCCATAATTTTATAGCAGGTCAAGGCCCTTGCAATAAAAAGATATGAGGCTCAGGAAATCTAAGAAATTAACTTCTCTATGCATAGTCCATTGATATTTCTACTACAGAATATGAACACTCTAAGATAAAGTGATCCATCTATAAAATTATTGACTATTGCCAGATTTGAGTATAAGGAAGAGAAAAAAAAAAAGAAAAGCCCTGGTTTAAGTTGGTTTATGAGACACTTCCAAGTGTGCTTAGCTTCTTCTGAATGCCACTGGAGTTATAAAGAATGACTACAAAATGTTATGTATCAGCTTCACAGAAACTAGACAAAGAAAATGAAAAGGGTGAGGAACAAAGTATGATTTTACAAGCTAGGACACATTACCTTAAAAACAATTGATTCAGAAGCCAAAGAACAGAAGAGAGCAGTGATTGAGTTAGCTGAGAAGAACACAGCTTTGTCCTGAAGAAACCTCTGGTGGTTCAGGCGTTGACAGACCTAGGGGCCTGTGAAGTGGGCTAAAGTTGGCACAGACAAGAAGCTTGAGTCTTTGTCCTTCGTACAAAGAGTTGGTGTCAATTCCATCACACACTCCTGACTGTCAGTCTTGTTCTCTGATCAGAAGAAGACAGGTAGGGGTCATGCTTTGGGTTCTATGAACGTCATTGTCCAGTTGATGGTCCTACTCCTCTGTACTTACAGGTAACACAAAGTGGACTCAGTGGATTAAAAGGAGAGAGAGCATATGAAGTTGTGAGAAAAGAAATGGTGGAGAAAGAGAGGAGGAAATGGGAAGTCATTTAATCAAAACATAACTTATACGTGTATGGACTTCTCAAAAACAAAGGAACAAAAAACCCCGCAACATGAATTACTAATCGGTCTTATTAATAGAAAACTCAGAGCTAGACATTGGGGAGGGGGGGGGAAGTAAGCCAGCCACATTCTTACCGATTCGAAATCTTCAGTCTCAAGGGTGAGTGTTTTTGCTTCCCCACTCCTTATCTACTTTTCTGTGCCCTGCTACATTACTTCCTGGGATTAAAGGCATGTGTCCTTCCCAAGCAAAGACATGAGATCTCAAATTAAAGGTGTGTGCCACCACTGCCTGGCTCTGTTTGCAGTGTGGCCTCGAACTCACAGAGATCCAGACAGATCTCTGCCTCCTGAGTGACAGGATTAAGGTTGTGTGCCACCACTGTCTGCACTCTCCATCTAATTTAGTGGTCAGCTCTGTCCTCTGATGCCCAGATAAGCTTTATTGGAGTACATAATATATCACCACAAAACTCCATGGACTGTGAAGGAGAAAACCTTCACACATTTATAATTATAGTGGAACAAATATAGGAAATTAGTAACAGTTTACATATTATGGAAATCCCTAGCCTTCTAAGCTTGAAAGTTACATATGCCTTCATGTAGGAAGATACTCTAACAAAGGCCAATAAAAGAAATGAGGACAGGTTAGGATCTGCTTTAGTGGTAGGATGTTTGCCTGACAAGCATAGGCTCTGGGTCCCATCTCCAGCATCACCAGGTGAAAGCAAGTTCTTTAGCCCTCAATGATGTGAGCAGCCTATCTCTCACACGGATGCTCAAAGTTCCCATCATTTCCCCCAAGTATGAGGAGATTACCATAAAAATTCTCTAAAAAAGAGATAACTGAACCCAAAATAATCATGGAGAATAAATGATGAAAAAGGTAAAACAATTATGGAAGAGGTGAATCCAAATGGATGACTGTCGATGCGCTTTGAGAAAGAATATTATCTATTCTATCCATAAAGGGAGAACAAAAGACTGTACAGAAGAGAAATGTGGCCGAGGCATGAAAATCAGATCATAATAAATTAACATTTAGAACCCCTCAAGGAAGTGACTAGAAGTTAACGCCGAGGAAACAAATGAGAAAAATTAAGGAATTATTAGTTAAACTTCCAGAATGGTAACCAGATGTTTCTAGATTGAAAGGGCCCAGTGAGAATTCTGACTAATGATTGAAAATGGCCTTGTGTAGAAGATATACATAGCACTGGAAAATATAAGAATGTTTGGGCAAAACGAGACTGGGTAGAAAAGAATCAAAAAAGGTTTGAAAAAAGCTAAAAAAATCTAAAATCAAATGCGTCAAAAGATGTAAAATAGAATATAATTGTTACAACCCAGAAAATATTTTTTTAAATATTTTATTTTCAAAGTTCATTTAATATATTATTTTCAAAGTTAAAAATATTCATCTCCCATGGCCTCTCCTTGAGGAGTCAAACAGGAAAGGTGAATCCCCAGGGTCCAGGAATCTGGCATCCCTAGACCTACAGTTCACAAAGGTCAATAGTGAGTATGAGCAAGTCCTTTGTGGAGCAGAATCGAACATCCTTGATGCTTGTGAATGCTCCCAGAAGATGGACTGAACAGGAAACTGAGAAGTTTGAACACATGAAGACATTCTAGGAAACAGGAAGGGCTGGGGAATGGTTCAGGGAAGAGCCGATGTGAAGCAGGGGAGATAACACAGCCAACACTGAGTTACTCAGAAGAGAGATCTTGACCCTGTGTACACAGTTAGTATTTCCAGTGATGCGACAATGGCGTGAGTCTTAGAGAGTAGATCTGAATTACAGCATGATAGAAGTACAGGATTCATATTCCTGGACTTGAAGCTTGTGTAAGATGTGGACTGTGTCACCAAGAGGGGAAATCTTCATAGCTGTGATAAATAGCCTGACAATAGCAATGTAACAAGGGAGGGTTGTTGGGATTTTTGTTTTGTTCTGTTTATCACATTTCCAGGGCATGGGCTGTCATGATAGGAAAGTCAAGGAATCAAGAGCTGGAAGTTAGCTGGCTACATGGTGTCTGAACTCAGGAAGACTAGAGAGATGGATGCCCCTGCTCAGTTACTTTTTTTTTTCTGTGTAGAGCAGAACATAAAAACAGGTATGAGGCTGCCCTCCCTTAGGGATTTTTTTCCCACCTCAACTTAATGAAAATTATTCCTCCTAGTCATACTTAGAGAATAAGCTAATCAAGGTAATCGCCCACAAGTGTGGCAGGAGACTACCTCCTAGTTCATTCCAGATTTTGTCAAACTGGCAATCAACCCCATCACAGGCTAAAGGGGAGCTCATGAGTTGTGAAATGGGGAGGGAGGTATGCACATAGCTTGGACAGAAGGGAGGGTTTGGAGCCTTGTTGCTTCCATGCTTGTGACCCTTGGGCAGGCAAGGAAGCCCTCTGTCTACACACACTCTGGGCACCAAAGATTCCCTCTTCTAATGCCATGGCTCAAAGGATGTAAACACAGAATCAAAAGCCTCTCCTTGGGTGAATCAAACAATCCAAAAACTCTCAGAATTTGACCTCACTCTGGATCCCTGATTTCGAGGCCAGGTGGTATGTGAAGGTGCAAACTACAGTCTCACACCGAATCAGGCATCACTATTACCCAAGAAAACAATATCCTATGCTCAGCAAAGGCTGTCTTCTAGCTACCTGGCAGGGGCAGGAATAGAATTTTTAACAGCTTCACAAGAAGTTAAGCTACTGTTCCTGGATTGTTCTTGATACATACCCAATGTAAGGCTTCCTTAACCAGGGTATCTTTGTTGGCCAAGCAACCCAGGGTCTTAGGGAAGAGGATGGACTGTGGGTGACAATTTCTCTGCTAAAAGGTGGCAGACATATTTGTGTGCATGCTAGTTTTAAATGGGGCAGCCCCAGATAATAAATATTGAGGAGGGTTAACAAACACTTAATAAGGAGAGAACAGAAACAAAATTCTTCCTGTATCAAAGGGCCCAGGCAGGAATTTTGATGATGATAACAAAAGAGATCTATTCACCTCTCCACCTGTCCTCCTCCTTTGGGGTTTAGAGCCTCCAACCTGTCAGAACATCCTTAATAGTCCTTCAGGATTCTCAAGGAGTCCCAAGGCATTTGGGTGCACTGAATGAATTGTAGATGCAAACAGAGCAATCCACACATGCACAGGGTTGTCTGGCCATGCATGTGCTCTCCTTGGGTGTTTATAGTACTTAGTGACATGAGTCCATCCGGTGTGCTACTGCCTAGCCTGACAAACTGTACAGGTCTCCCATGACCAGGAAGGCCCTTGCGATTTCTAACAAAATGTGATATTAACTAGGTCAGGAGCTTCTCATGACTTCCCTCATGCTGGAAATCAATGTGGCCTCCTTGCCCAACAGCAAGTAGAAGCTAAGTCTTTCCTCTTTCATTTTTCTATGAAAATATGTATTATTCATATAATTAAAAATGCCTTGTTTTTAATCCAGGAGTTTCTGTGGAATATAATATTTTATTAACTTTAAGTTAGCATACAATAGAACAGCATGCATTATGATAATTCTCATATATATAAATGTCATTATGCTTTGTTCTTATAAGTGTGTCACTGACTTTGTTCTCTCTTATGCATGCCATTAAGTTTGCTCATCTGTATATGATATTTATATGTAAATTATTGTACTCATTCCAATCCATTTCATCTCTATTGATCCCCCATGCCTCCTGACTCCTTCTTGCTGTGGGTCCCCTACCTCACCCAAACAGCAGTCTCCATAGATGAATCTATAACAAAATACAATAAGATTATATGCCCTCCCATACACAATGAAATTTGGTTCACTCATAGAGAAAAATGAAGTGATAAAGTGTCTCGTTAAAATAGATGGGAGTGGAAACCATCATGATAAGCAAAACCAGTGGAGCTTGGAAAGATGAAAATCGCATGCTTTCTTTGATATGCAGCATCTGGATTTGTAGTGTGTATGTGTGTGTGTGTGTGTGTGTGTGTGTGTGTGTGTGTGTGTGTGTGTGTGTGTGTGTGTGTGTGTGTCTAGCAGGGCTGTCTATATGGCAGGAGAATAGAAAGAAGTCCATGAGAGTAAAGGGATCCCAAGAGCATGGAAAGAAGACAAAGAAGTAATGAGTACACGTGAAATAGAGTACTGTGCACTGGTTGTGGGAGTGGAAACTGACTTAGCCACTGTGGAAGTCAGTATAGGGGATCCTCAACAAATTAAAAGTCAAACTTCCATATGGCCCAGCTCTACCACCCCTAAATATGTGCCAAAGGGACTAAGTTACACCTCAGAGATGCTTTTTAGGAGCATCACTGCCTTTTCTGCAATGGCTAAGGCACAGAACCAGCCTAGCTGTGCATTAAGGGATACATGGGAATCCAACTTTTCATGCCAGTTCCTCATGGTGTCCTGTACCTCCAGCCTCAGTCTTATTCCACTGACTGCCCTCAAGATGTGATGCAGCAGCATCCATCAGTTCTAAGAAAATGGTTTCAGTAGTCTAGGGATGGAGCTCAGCTGTCACAATGCTTATCTCGCATGTATGAGTTCCTGTGTTCAAGCCCTACCATGGCATGCACCAGACATTAGTAGTATGTGTCCATAAACCCAACACTTTGAGGTAGAACCAGGAGGACCAGGAGTTCAAAGGTTATGATGTAATGGGTAGCCATTCCAGCTTTGATCTGGAAATTCCAACCCCCATTGAGGCTTTGGTAACTGTCACGCCTAAAAGGTGGGGCCAAGAGAGGATGCTGAAGACCCGAGATCCAGATGCACCCACCCTCTTAGTTCCTGGACCCTGGACGCTGGAGGTAGACCGAGCAGAGTTCTCTAGAGAACACCACCGGACTGTGCCATGCCTTTCCCAGACTCTGTAAACTATCCATTCACTTGTAAGTTACCCCACAAAATAAACCTCCTTTTAACTACGTGGAGTGGCCTTAATAATTTCACCAATATTATCCTTAGCTACATAGAAAGTTCAAGACCAGCCGTGGATACCTGAGGCTCACTCTGTAAGAAAATAAAAATCAAATGTTTTCATCTCTCTCAACCCACGCATCTGCTTCTGTGTGTTGAGCAGCAGTGTTGTACAGCTGTTCTACGAAATGATAGAAATGTATTAGAAGATCTGTGATCATTATTTTTTCTCTATTAGAAACATCTATCAGGCTCAGTTTTAGTGTAATTAGCAGGAAGCTTCTCCCAGAATCAGGAGAGCTGGCTTTCAGGACCTACATATCATTCATTTCTCTGTATTTCTGTGAAGATCAAATAGGTTAACACTTCACAGTTTCTTATTTGTTTGAACTTAAGCTTATATTTTATTTATATCAATTCCTTAAAAGTTCATCATCTGCAAACAGAATATCATATATGATGGCATGGTGTTCTAAAGATCAGTGAGTGTCTGCTTACCCCCAAGTGCAGAAAAGTAACTGGAATTAAAATGGAAGTTTCCCACTTTACAAATGCTGCAAATTTATACTTACAATGTTAATCATCAAAGAAAAAATGTTTCAGGTCTCTTAGAACAATTTAATTACACAAATTTGGCCCAAGTGACATTTTTAAGTATTAAAAATAAAATATATTCAGTCAAATACAAATCTATTGGAACACCAGGGTTTAATGTTGGAGAAAGTAGGTGCCTATGTGGTGTTAACTATATAGTTCCTGTTTCTTTTCTTTTGCTCTGGGATGTCACTGAGTCCATTAATTGGAACTCATGGTCCAGGCATTAACCTACAAGAGCATCTCTAAAATGTCTGTTTATTTGATGCACCTAATCCCCAAAGCTTCCTGTCAGGTCTTCCAACTCTTGGTGACTGAGTGGTGCCATGTGTAAGAAGTGCACAGACTCTCCTCCCTGTAGCTAAGCAAAGAAAACACCTCATCCAGATTGTTTAGATGTTCCTTTACATGTCTGATGCACTGACAAGATCACTTTTTTTATTTCTTATTTCTCTCTGGCATTATCAGTGCATCAAGACTTTCAATAATTAAACTCAGAAAAAAAAATTCCATCTGTCAGGTGTTTCTCAGAGACCAGAGCTCAGAGTTGCATGGCAGGTGTCTGTCACTCACAACTATGGTGACAGCCACGAGGCAGGTTTCTAGGTGACTGAGACTAAACAGAGATTTGAGTCTTTACCTGAGTCCACAGCTCTTATGTTCCTCAGGAGCAACTGCTTTTTATTCGAACAAGACATCTTTCTGTGCCTCTTCTCACAGAAGATGGAGTGTTGGAATAATTTGGCTTGTCCATGGCTATGAGTGGCTTTGCTGGCCCCAACCAGAAACTTCTATACTTCATGGGAAGTGTAATTGGTTTCCACGTTTCACAACATGTCACTCATGACAGAGCAGTCCTGAATCCTACATTGCATGGACTCAACTTGGTTTGCTTTGGTGATGAGATGGGTTCTTCAGCCACATCTATGCAGACTAGTTTGATTTGTTGAGATGTGCTGACCTCAGAACATCTGGACAGAAGCGCGCACCTGAAAGAGTACCAAAACCTGGCTATTGCTTCAACTTCTGTTCAAAACCTTTCTTTATTTCTTCATTTCAATTCATTCTGCCTTCATATGGAAAGTGTTAAGATTATCAGCATGAAAACCTGAAGAACCTATGGACAGCGGTTTCTCTCTCTCATCTTTGGAGAACACCATTTGAGACTGTCTTGTGACCTATAGGTCTATGAATAACTAGATCCCAATCCAGATTAAAAGCCAATCCAAAGCATATTTCCTTATGAATTTGCAGAGACAGAATATTATCAGATAATATTTTACAGTCAGGATGAATGTGTTCATTTTTGTATTCTAGGAAAAGACTGTGTTTGTAAAATTCATAATATATCCTTGGTATCCTATGCCATAAAATACCCTACCTTTATCACCATCCATGTCTATCTAGTTTTACGAAACTATCACTAGATGATCAGAACATCAATGAAGTAGTTATTACATGTTGAATTAGTAGTGATTCAACATGCTTCATTAAATCACTATAGTATACACAGGCATGGATAATTAATTCTTAAACTTGCTGATTATTTAGCATATCCTTTACAGTTTGGTCCCTGAGTATGCACCAGAGGAAAGTTTAAACGGGCTAAGTTCCATTGCCTCCAAGAGGATTTCAGAGAAAATAAGGCTTTATGTTTGTCGGTTTTGTTTTTGCAAAGTACTGGAACTAATTTAAAATTAGAAAGTAAAAGCACACTATATTATTATCATATTTCTGTTCTGACTAATGCCTTCTCATCCTTTTTGCCTCTTAATTTCAGACTGAAATGTGTCAAGAGGATATAATTACTCTTATAATTTGAAAGTAGAAAACCTTAGCTTAATTCCCTTTTGAATTCCTGCTTCTTATTTTTAATGAGGTATTTGTGCACATTGTTTTATTTTTTTTTAAAGAAAGAGTAAAAGATGGATTGTATTTTAGATGATTGCTTCATTCCTATTAGCAGATCTGTCATGGTTATAATTACTTTCCATGTTGAGAAGAAGGATGTGAGGAGAACCCAAGACAGTGTGGAAGCCTTTGACAGTGTGACAGCAGTGTGGACCTTCTAGTTAAAGACACAGTGACACAGGAAGACCCCAGGCAGGAGTGAAACTTTGCTTGTTCCCAGAGTATTAAATAAATGCATCTGAGAAACCAACAAACCTCCTCAGAACTCATATATTGTGCTTTGTTACTCCATCTAGAAAAAAACTGTGGCTGCCCTGTGTTAGGCAGCAGGGGTATGTGTCAAAGAAAACCTAGAAACATCTGAAAACTTGGTGGTCACCACCAGTGAAATCCCCTTTGGCCAGAGGTACTTGATACCCCGATAAAGAAATTATTCAATTTGGGTAGGGAGCTGGCTGGGATGCCCCGAGTTCAGCTCTCCTGAACTCTCTGGGGATCTTCTCACTCCTACATGAGATGTGAGTAAGAAAAGGGGGAAGAGACAGAAACTCATGGGCTAGCTAGCCTAGCAGGTACAGAAGGAAAACAAAAAAAGGCCCTGCCCTAGAGAAAATGGATGGTGAGGATAGATACAGCAGTTTGTCCTTTGACATTCATACCATGGAGCACATGTACCCACATGCACACATGCACACACATGTACACACAAATACACAAACACATATGCATACACACACACACACACACAAACTAAGAAGGAAATATTTTCAGGCTCTCTTCTCTCATACAGGTGATGTTAGAAGTGAATGGACTGAAATTTAACAGATGAAGAGAAAGAATGATGTGGGCAGATGCACAATTGGAGAGCCATAGGATCCACAAATAATTTAGTGAAGCAGAGGACTTGTTTTTATTATAAGTAATTGTGTCTATTAGTTAGTTATAGTTGATATTGAAACAACATGGGAATACATAGAGGAAAAATTCTGTTGACCCTAAATCCTCTCCATGAATCGTCTTTGTTAGTCAGTTTCTGGGTTATCCCAGACATTTCTGTACACATACATGCATGAACATATGTAGGGGTTTTAATTTGCAGATTATATTGCAGTATGTCTTCTTAGCATGGACTACTGCTGCAGCAAACACAACAGACCAGGCAGCTTGAACAGCAAGTGTTTATTATGCATTGTTGGGAAGCTGGAAGCCGGAACATGCAATCAGCGTTGACAGGCTGTGACGAGGCATGGTTCTTCCTGTTCACAGAGGCTGTGTCCCACTTTGTCCTCATATCCCAGACAGCAAGCTCGGCTTCTTCCTTTTCTGGGAAAACACTGATCCCACAGCAGCACCTGTCCAATGACTTTATCTAGGCTAGTCACCTGATGGGGACTTAGGTTGGATCCAGTTCCTTTCCAGTCTTAGAGATGCTACAGAAATAGCCATGCATCAGGGACACACCTTCCTGGGTGAGGCTCAGTGAGTAAATGTTCTAGAATAAGCAGTAATCCCAAATCTGAATCTGGCTGACCAAAGAGCACCAGGACACCCCTTCTGCAGTGCCACTAAGAATTTGTCAAGGGCTGTTTCCAATTCTACATATGCACAATTCATAGCCTTATAATTTGATTAACTTTATGGCCAGTGTATTCCCTTGTTTTAGGTCATTTTTCCCGACTATTTACATGATGGAACAAAACTATTCCCCACTGTAAGCTTGGAGTGTCCCACCTAGTCATTATTATCCCTTAGCTTCCTTTGATGGCTTTGCTGTTCTGACTCTCTGGATCCCACAATTCCTCTAGGTTTCACAGATCTGCCTCTATTTCCTTTTGTGATACTAGACCTTTCTTGCACCTGCACCTGTACCTGCTCTCTGTAGGGTTAGCTATAGTCATAGCATTCTCCCAGAATGGTTCTGAGCCTACTGCTCCATGCAAAAGCTTGCTTCAGGGTGTGTGTTTTTCACCTCTCCAAACTCCTTCTAGGATATATTATAGAGTTACCTGTTCAGCGAAGGTCGATGTCAAGAATACAGGTTAAGTCTGTCACCCAGAAGTACAAGGGTTTCAGCATTGCAATACACAGTTCTTTAACAGCAAGTCCTTTGTAAAAAAGTAATTCTTACCTTCATTTATTACAGATGCTATTTGCAGTCACAATCATTGAGTTTTATAACAGGCTTCTGCGAGGTCTGGTCCAAGAGATGACTTATGTCTCATGCCATATACATCAACTACTAGGACAATCACAGTGCTGTACTTGCAGCAGATCCTTCCTCACTTTGTTTTACCTTATAGCAGACAGAGGTGTGGCTTGGGAATCCCTTGTTTAGTGTCCTTGTGCACTGGAGCAGTATTAGGTGGTCATCCTCTTCCACACACACAGGGATGCATCAGGAGACTCTACAATTGCCTAGAAAACAAGGCAGTTATTTGAGGGAGTTTCTAGACTAGGTTAACTAAAATAGGAAGACCCACATAAGTTGTGGGGTAAGTGGTGCCATTCCATGGTCTAGAGATCTGAACTAAATATAAAATAATTTGAGCTGTGCACCAGCATTCCGCTCTCTCTGCTTCCTGATACATGACTAGCTACCATTGTATCTCTGCCTGACAGATGAATCCACCCTGAAGCTGCTTTTGACAGATATTTTTGTTACAGCTCTGATAAAAGTACCATGTTTCTCATCTTTCTTTGTTTTCTGTTTGGTTTTGAGACTGTGTCTTGCTATGTAGACCACACTGACCTCAAAATTGTGGCTATCCTCCTGTCTCCACTTCTCAAGTACTAAGAATGTAAACCTGAGCCTCAACACTTGGCATACAGCAATGTTTATACTCTGAAATTCATGAACCTTGCCATGGCTGGGGTAGGAAAACAGTTTCTTCGACAACTTATTCATATTTTTAGAACTAAAATTGTACTACTTTCATGTAATTTTCACAGAGTTTGACAAGGCATGTTTAAAATTAGACATGAATCAAACATAGGAATGGCAGGTCTTTGAGAGGTTAAGGTTCTTTGGAGAGTGTTTGAGACAAACTGCATTAAGAGGAACACGGTGCATATGGAACTCTCTAGAATACTTCCCCTCTTTCGTGCCAGATGACAGTCCTGTCCAGATTCAAAGACTCTTTCCCACAGCTGAAAGATCACAGTTGCTTGAAAAATGATGTATAAATAAATTAAAATGACTTATTCTGATATAGGCTCTATTGTCCCATCTGACTATTGTTTTATTCTATTTCTCTTGAATATTCAATTTTACATGTTATCTGTGGACAGAAGAAAATATGTCTTGTGATATAAGATTTGATTCTGCACTCCCACCACTCACATCCAGGAGTCAAATATCCCAGGGGACAGTTGGTGGCTTCTTGGTAGACTCAGAGCAACATCCCCAAGTTCTGTTTATTTAGCCTCTATGGCATATTACCTCCTCAATTACCCTTTGTTCACTTTTTTTTTCATTTTTTGACCTCCTTGCCTAAAAAATTACATTTATTGGGAATAATCATGATTAAAACAAAACAAAAATAGTTATAATTTCCTTCCCCCCTAGCTTCTCCTGTGCTTGCTCTGTTTTATGTATATTTCTATAGAAATGGTATATTTTCTCATCAAGGTACACATATCAAAACCTTATTGAATGTCTTATTGTAAAGACAGTGATAAGTCTGATGACAAAGTCACCTAGATATTCTAATTCACCACCCTGAAGCACAGTCCCTAGCATTGACTGTGAATCTGCTTTGCTCATAACCAAATAGAAAACCTCTATAGATATTTCCATTTAGGTCTGTCCACCACATATTAGGGGCAGAGGTGGGTATGTGTGAGAGTACAAGCTAAATTCCCAGGGATAGGTAACTTTGATTATTTAACCCTGATGGGTCACTGTGGAATGCTCCCAATGAAACTGAAATACCATTTGGTCATGAAGCTCATAGCCAGCCACGAACTTACATAAAATGGTTTCTAAATCACATATAAATGGGCAATTTCTGAAAGTGATGGAATCCCTCCTGTGAGGTATTCTTGAGGTTTCAGGCCATTTCCAACCTTCAGAATCTTTCAAGAAAGCTGTTGCCTGGGCTGTGTGCACATAGACCTGCCCACCACAGCCATTGTATTCAGAAGATGTACGTATGTGGGGATCCCAATACCCCCACCCTAAATCTCAATGAGCTGCCTGGAAAATGCATGCAGACATAATTGTGTGCATGTACTTCATTTACTGTATGTGTTCTTAACTTTATTGTCTGAAGAGGTAAACACAGATTTGGCAAAAATATGTTAACCAGCATTTTGCAGCCCTCTGATAATGTTAAGGCTGGATTCCTAAGTTATTTCATTGGTAGAAATTTAAAGAGGCAGTGAATGAGCTGGCATTGAACTCTGCAAATAACAGAGTTTGAAGTAGGTTATCAATGAAAACGGTGTTTATAATAGCAAAACTTGCTCCTGATTCAGATGTTTTTTAAAGGGAGTGCTTTGTGTTTCCAAACTGAACCTCAACCACAGATTATGTGAAGAGAGATTGCAGGACCAATTCCAGATCCTAAGAGATCATTCACATCAGTAGTCCACAACCCAGCTCCAGTGCCTGTGCACATGATCCTGTAGGCCACTCCGAGTCATTTTGCAGCATGTGAAGCAATTGGACTTTTAGGAATGGAATATTTAGCACTTTGGCAATTTTCAATGAGTTTGGTTTATTTCCTCTACAGTGATATATAACCGAGAAGAAAAACCTCTCTCTCTCTCCCTCTCCTTCCTTCCTAACTCTCTCCTCTGATTCTCTCCTCCAATTGATAAGGATCAATGTTTCTCATACCGCAACCTCCAGTCTCCAGTACCAGAGTTTTGATGCAAATGTTATTCTTTTGAACTCACAGAAAGACAAGTGTGAACACTATTTTTTTTTTAAATTTCCATTGTAAATTTAAAATATCTCCTGTACAAGATAAGACCACTTGCCATGTACTGACAGCAGGTGGTGGAGAGGCCCCGTGTGGTCACATGACGAGCCCCAGTGCCCTTCACTTTAATCACAGCATCCAAGACAAAGAGTACGCACCCGCTCTCTTTCTCCTTTGTCACGTTGGACACAGATGATGGATTGCTGCTCCAGAGGAGCTTTCCATGGGGTCTTATTGTACATGCAGTCTGGATATTTGATAGTCTGGCTGTTCATGAAATAGTTGCTTGTAATTAGAAGTCAGCAGGTGCTACTTTGTGGCTTAAAAATTATTCTAGGTATCGATCAGTTCTCCACATGTAAAGTTTTTAGGTGTTTGAAATGTTCAGTTCACTTGCCATCATTAGCCTGTGCTGTAAGCCAGTTCTTTCCAGTGGGATGCATGATGCTGTTTTGCTGCTGTGTAGTGACAGGTTTGTGCAGAGAAGAATCTGTCCTCTACAGATGCCGTTTGCAAGCAGCTTTATTCCTGGTTGTAAATTCTCTTGATTTTGCCAAATTCAAGCAAATCAGTATATAATATAGGAAGATTTTCCAGAACTGGGTCTGAACAGAATTGGGTCCTATTGTGGTTTAGCTCTCCTCAGCTCTGTGATCATGCACATATTGCATATAGTCTGTCACATTCATTTTCTGTATATTGAGAGTGGCAATAAGGAACTAATAAGGGTTCAACAAGCCATTGTCAATGGAATAAAGACAATGGACTTGGCCATTGTGGGCTATACTTACATTGCAGTCTGTGTGGATACAGATGGAGGCAGATGGAATGTGCTGTGGTGGATCTCCCAGCATCTCCATCACTACTGCCATGTGAGGCCCACATACAGAATCTCTGACCTAGAGCTGTGCAAGTAAAATGCAGAAGCCCTTTGGGTTGGGTCCATTGCTTTCACATACACAACAAAAAGTGAATGAAGAGAAGGAAATCCACTTTTCTGATTACTTGAACTGTTCACTATGCCTACTGGTCTGGAGCTGGGGCTTCCAAGAAAGCAGCACTTAGCTCCTGTGGCAAGTGATAGCACATAACCACCTTCCATCCCTGAAATGTGCTGCATGCTTAGAATGCTGTATCTTGATGATTTGGTGTCCTTGAAGGAAAAATGCAAAATGTGTTAATTATTACCATGCATACCTGTCTGCACCATATTTAGCATATACTTGGGCAAATAATATATTATTTAAATCAGTTTCACCAACTTACTTTCTTAAAGTTTTTTTTTTTTCTTTTCCATTTAAAATACAATCAGTGGTTCACATTCTGTTCCTATTGGAAAGGGTTAGCAGAGAGCGGTGTGGTAGACTTTAGCTAACTGTACCCCATTAAATTTTGCAGAATTAAAGCACTGTTGAAGGTATTTGCATAATTTTGAATGATTAGGTGTCTGTCATGTCTAATGTTTTGTTTATTCTTCCTCATCAGAAATACATGCATTAAAACATTAGAGATGAGCATGGTGGCATAGGTCTGTTACCTCTCCAGGTGTGGGAAAAGGTTGAGGCAGGAGGATTTCAAATTTGAGTGTAGCCTGGGTGACATACAAGACTGTCTCAAAAACAAAACAGACTGCCATATTGGTTCACCCTGTTGAGAAGTTCATGGATAGTTCTCTCCCTAGAGTCTACTCCTGCATCTCTTCCTTGTCCAGGGGAAAGTTGCCTTCATTATGGTTTGTACAGTAGATAGCATAGTGCCCTTCCCTCCCACATCCTCATTGGTGCTAAGCAACTTTTCTTCAACTGTTGTACCTTCTTGCACTCTAAAATCTGACCAAGCTTGATTCAATAGAGTCAGCAGCACACCTCAGAATTAAGTCTGTTCCTAATATTACACTGACTTGACATACTTGCTTTCATTATCTACCTATTCCTACTAGGGAAGAGGCCCCATGAAAGTACCGGCTGGCTTTGAGCACAGAGAAACCTGTCAAGAGTTTACAGAGTGAAAACGAAGATAGATCCTGAGCTCATTCCAAGAGACACACTACTTCCCCCAAATGTCTTCCTGCTGAACAGTTTCTTTTTCATTGTTTACTCACTAAGTACGCAGAAGTTCACTATGAGACTGTATTTCAAAGGAATTCCAGGAACAAACCGAAGTCACACAACCAACAAAATGATAATAAAGTTAAATTTGCAATGTCCCCCTCGATGCTGCATGAGAAGTTTGCCCTTGGCATAAGTCTTGGGATGTGCCTCCTCCACACAGTGTGTGTGTGTGATTTGAATGCCTACGCTCTTAGTGATTGTGCACTATATCCAGGGGGCTGAGAGTGGATTAAAACTCTGGCTTGTGGTCTTTACTTTAATCTCATTACCATCCTTAGTTGAAATTGGGCCCTTAGCGTTTCTATAATGTAGTTTTTAATTGAATTGCTTTTTTTTTTTATCCTATGAACGTATTCTATTATGATCAGCTTGGCAGGATCAGAGCAACTATAAGCAGACATGTTCAAACTATGCCTCTGTGAATCTCGTGTACTGTGGGGCTTATCCTACCGGGCACAAAAGAAAACAACACCTATATACGTAAGGCTAAACAGAATCTTGGAACTGAAAGCAACTTCTAAGGACATTCATTATAAAGGTCATTCCAACAGCGTAGGGCTCCCAGGAACTAGGAAGCTGGATTGAGTGTGTCCTCAGGCTCTGACCTATTTACTGCTGGGACTGTCCCTCTGAGCTCATAAAATCCACTGGAAATGTCCCTTGATTACTGTTCCTTATCTCATTTTTCTTCTTGTGTTCAGCAGATCAGTCAAACTCTGTGCTCTCTAGTTAGATGGTTCTTATGCAATTTTTTCTTAGTTTATGTATTAAGTGTTCACTGTAAGAATGACTTACTAGAGCAACTCCGAATTCTGTGTGTGGATCATAACACAAAGAGGTAGTCCTGAAAGGTATCTATCCAAGCATCACTTGCAGCACAAGTGACCTCTTTGTCTCACCATCACATCTAACACAAAAACCTCTCACCATGGTCTTTATTAAACATTATTCCAGTTTCTAAACTTGTAAGAACGGGAAGTGTCCCATGTCCAAAGAAATGTCAAAGTTATTAGACTGTGAAAATGTTTAAACACCTAGATATGAGTCATATAACAGTTTTGAAATCTAATATATCAAAAATCCATGGATAAGGACATATATAGTATTTAACCTATATTTTATAATACTTGCAAAGAAGAATCCATGAGAACCCTTTCTATGGAGACAAAAGGTAAAATTTAGAAAAAAAATATAAGAGAACATGAAATAGAAAGCAAGTTTTGATTACTTCAAACAATACAGATGATAAAGTTGACTGTGATGGTATTGATGGTGATAGTAATGGTGATAATGTGTGTGGTATATATGTATGTTTGTATGAATGTATGTATGTACATATGTGCTGCGATGAGAGAGTGAACACAAAGTCTCCTGTATGGAAATAGCTACACTATTCATGGTTTTGTTGGGAGATACGGTGTTATTCCTGCCTGTAATTAACTCTTACAGGCCTGTCTAGTCTACACAGTGTCAAGTGCAGATGTGTCAAGAGTCCACGTCCTAATCCCATGGCCAAATGTTATCACTTCCACTAAATCAGCTGACAATGGCAAAGAGTAAGCATTCAAGAATACAGAAATATATTTGCTGACTGTCTACCTATAAAAGTTGTCCTGGAATTTGTTATTCATCTCTAAACTAAATTAGTAATGCTGACAGATGACACTCCACTGTCACCTTAAGGAGACTGTGCTAAGGACATTGCACTTAGAGCTGAGCCCCTTAATGATACCAGCCTGGCCCTGAAGAAAGAGATCGCTCATTGACTTTAAAAGAGAGAGAAAGGTCACTGTCTTATGAATGCCGTGGACCCATTGAAATTAAGATCTACTTTGCACTGCCTTGTCATCTATTACAACAGTTAACAGGGCATAATTAGCAAGTGTCCGGAATAGTACAGTACCCTTTGCATTTTATGAAAGAGAACTGAGAGTGGGGAGGCAAATTGAGCTTCTCCAGGAAGAGGTGCCTTGAGAGAAGCTGACATTTCCCTGATCACAGTCCTCCTTCTGTCACTGGGTTTTCAAAGAATCGGTCCATCCTTTGGCAGATTTGCTATCTGCCTGGGTCTGGCCAAGGACTCTTTTAAATACATCATGACAGAGCCACAGGGAACATTCTCCAGAGGGGCTAACCTCATGGACTTGCCAATGTCAAGTTTCTCTTGTAGAAATCAAGGGAAATATGCTGTTTCATATTTTCGTGTAAATTAACAGGAAAAACCAAGACTTCGTTTTGCTGATCTTCCTTAAAATGTGTGAATTATGTCATAACTAATCTAAAATATTATGGAAGGACAGAGAGATTTATTCTAAACTCAAAAATAGTGAAATAAGTCATTGAATGGTGAAGAAATCCAAGAAATCATTTAATGATCTGAGCTTTTTATTTACTTTAAAAACTAATTATATATGTCCTTTGATATTTTCATACATCTCTAAAATGTGTCCTAATTGCCCTCACTTCTTACCTCTGACAACCCTGACTCCTCCATACAAGTCATCATTAGTCAAGAGAAAAATTGCAGTGATGTAGAAAACTTCTAAGATTGGGAGGCTAACATGGAATTGCCCCGTGATTCTTCAAAAACAAAAATTGCCAAGCTTATAGTAAGTGGATCCAAGGTGAAGGCTGATGACAGGCACCCAATGTGCTGAGACTTGAGAGCCCTCCATGTGCTGTCAGAACTACTGATAGAGACTTCAGTCAGCAACCACTGAACTTTGTTAGGATCTGCCTCTGCTGGCAGAGGATGGGCAGCAGCAATTGTCATGTTCAGATTCCATTCAAAAGATGTGTGCAGAGAGTGATTCTCAGTCCACTCTGAACTTATGGACCGCTGTGCCCAGCACCTGCTGTTCTAAGCAAAAGCTTTCCTCTGTCTGAGCCCAGCTTGACACTCTCCTCCCAAAAGTGGTTTGATGACTGAGTCATTAGGTTCCCATCACGTTCAAATATTCAAAAGCCATTTAGAAAGACAGCACTGTCCAAAGTGCTCGTGCAGGTTTTCTGTGTTCTGGTGGAATATTTTTAAATTACTTTTATGAAAAAGCACTCTTTACTAGTCTACCTATTTTTAGACCTACAGCCCAGGCTGTGGATTATATAGCTGCATTACAGGGGACCAAAGAAGGAAACTCTCTTTCTACTAATATCAGAACCATGCAATGTCAGATAGTCTCAAGATAGAATGTACACCCACCTGCCCCTGGCACACAGGATTATTGTGATTGGCTGCAACATGGCTTGGTTCTGCTTGGTCCAGATGAATTTCCTTCCTCAGGTAAATGAGGATCTTCTGCATGGAAAAGGTATATATACACACATACATGTATATGTATCACTATATATAGTGTATATACATAATATGTTGATGTGCAAAGAGAGATACACAGGATAGGCACTTGCTGGCAGTAAGGTTGACCAGCAAGCCCTTTAAAGTGATGTATGCATTGGTATAGAAATGAATATGGGGAACCATGTGGTTGTTTTTTCCCAGACTCCGGGACCTCCTTGGTTTTTTCTTCATTCTCTGCAGCTAACAACATGACCTGGGATGGAGAGATTTTCCACAGACTTCAAGGTAGCTGAATTTAAGCCTACTCTGATAGCACTGGCAGGGAAGACACTTTAGGGCAAATGCCCTCCTACAGCCACATTCTGCTATGATCTGAGGAGTTCCTGGAATAGAGGGGACATTCTAAAGTGATCAATCACAGAGACTTTCCTTCCTATGTTACATCCTTGTTTTTATATTGCTGCCTTTTGCACCATTTTCTAAATGCAAGATTTGATGTCTTATTAATGCACAACCCCGAGCTACCTAGGACAGCAGTGTAGAAATTTATTAGACAAAACAATCTATTGATGTGCATGATAATTCCAAGCACTGTAAAACTGATGAACACATCAGCATCATTACCATGGAAATGGGGCATTTGAGCCTTTTACTCTGCCCAATCTGAGCATCCCTTTCTAACACCTTTGATGACTCTCAAAAATAAACACTTTCAGTACATCTTACCATTTAGATTAAAGCAGAGAGTGGTGAATCAGCAGTCAGAAAGCCAAATGGCTGGTGAATTTGTTGCTTTTCTTTAAAACAAGAGTGTATTGCCATAACAGGAGCATGAAGCAGTAGTAGAATATGAATCTGGAAGACTTATATTAGGATATATAAATATATAAGCCATTAGACCTCTCTGTGGAAGTAATAAGAAAGTTCAGAGAGCTTAAAGCAGCTAAAAACTTCTGTCTGCTTGCCACGTCCTATCCATGTGCCATGTACAACAATTTGTAGCCATGCTTTCTCAAGTTGGTAGTCATTAAGGCTCTAACACATACAAGAACAAAAGACAGGGACATGTGAGTGATTGATTCTCCAAGCACATGGGTGTCTGGTTTAACCCACAGCAACATCATCCCAAAATGCTTGCTTGTATTCATCTTATAAAGGAACAAGGCAACACTGAAAATGAATGAATAGCATCAGTTAGGTAAAGGTTTTAAGAATGTAAAGGACAAATATCCTTATGCATTTGTTTTGTCAAGAAAGGTCTATGAATAAGGTTAGGGTTAGGTAAGAGTCTGAACTAGAAGTGGAAGCAGCATTTGAAATCCCTAAGGAAATGAGGTGTGGCCCTCAGTTAGGACTTGGGCAGTGACAACTGAGATTAATGCAGGGGCTGATCCATTTTTAGGGCAGAAGGATACAAACAGGAGTTTAGAAGAAAACAGGAGAGATGTCTTTGTTGGGTTTTAATAAACAGCCTATAGTGGCTTATTCTGACCCCAGGGAAGTGATCTTTTTCCATTTAGGGTGTTGATTTTGAGAATAGATTCATTTATTTGTTGATTAAACCTTCTGGGTCTTATTGCTGAGTATGCTAATTTTATTTAAGATATCCACTTTGCCTCAAGGCATGGTGAGTGGAGAGAATAGCAGAAGATTGGTGTCCAGTGGATAAGGACATGATTTGTCTTCTATCTGAGTTCTAACTGGGCCTCACCTTACTTAGCTTTCATGATCAAATTAGACCAAAAAGGTGGTAGCAATGATGCTTCCTTGTTAGGTCCAAATGAGTGAACAAATGTAGAGGGAGTAGGGACATGTAGAGAGAATAGGACACTGTACATGAGATAAACATCAGAAAGAGAAGGGACAAGATGGACGGGGTTTTCGGGTGAATGCATATAAGTATGTGCATTTATATGTTTAGAAAAGCAAATTGTGTACTTTTTTTTTTCGGTTTTTAGAGACAAGGTTTCTCTATGTAACAGCCCTAGCTCTCCTGGAACTAGCTCTGTAGACCAGGCTGGCCTCAAACTCACAGAGATCTGCCTGCCTCTGCCTCCTGAGTGCTGAGATTAAAGGCTTTTACCACCACAGCCCAGCCAAATTGTGCACATTTAAGAACTTAAAAGAAGTATGTGGTGCCATGAGATATTGAAAAGAAAAAAAAGGGAACACTTAAGGAAAATAACACCAAGCACAAAGAGGGAAAACAGATATATTACACATATTTATGTTTTACTCATGGTTATTCATGTGTGAAGACTATCATACTTAGATACATTGCATATTTAGGTTTTACATGTGGATAATCCTGTGTGAAGGTTGTCATGGTAAATTTTGATAACTCAGAAGATGTTAGACCCCATCAACACAGAAGTATGTCCTTCTAAGACACCTTTTGTAGATCCTCAATATTACTTCCCTGATATTAAATACAAATGTTGCTTTCTCCATTTATATTTACTTGTGATCATAATCTCAAAGAGTTTTGCTGGTCCCTCTTGGTAGATACCAGTCAAGGATGTCCCACAGCTGTTTGATGTGTTGAAGAGTGCTCTATAGTGTCATTTCTATGAAAACTATGAAGGAGACTTGATTCTTTCTATATTGGGCCTCAAATATATGAACAGGTTCTGACCTGTATTGCTTTCTCAACTGATTTGTGGGTGCAAAAATGTGAATGGATGGTTAGAATTGATACGGTAACATTAGGAAGGAGTATTCTTCATGATATTCACTTCTTATTTACAACTGCTGTGATTTCACTCTCATCCAAAAACACAAATGAAGAAAGGTAGTGCTACTACGTGAAGATGGAGGGGAGAGAAGAATAGGTATGTTCCATAAAGAAGAAAGTGAGAATCCACCAATAGAGAACCTGGTGCATCCTGACATATTGCCTTCCCATTTTAATTCCTAATACATTGCTTGGGAGTCTGTCTGCTTGTGTTTCCATCCTGATCCTCACAGCAGGGCAAGTGTCTCAGGTTAAAGCACAGAACATAGACAACTTTCAGCATATAGCAATATATGTTTGGCGTATGTTACATATTTATTTGTCATTTGACCCTGGGGAAATGATAGTTTGTAGAAAGTTAAATTTTGCCATAAAAGGAGTCCAGATTAACTGTATTGTGTTCGATGCCTCGTTTCTCAGTGTGATGCTTTAGGAAGAATCCGTTAGTTCAGAATTTCTCGCCTTTTGTTCTGAAATGCCCATTACATCTCAAACACATTGTATTTATTGTAATATAATTAGATTCTATTCAAAGGATGTGAGTGAGATTGTGTTGAAATTAGCTTCATTCTGAAGCTGGAAAACACATTATTCTAATTTATAAGCGTTGTCTACAAAATCTGATTAGTGAAAGAAATGTTAATTCAGCCTTTGTTGTTGAGATATTTTATTCAAGAACTTGAAGTGAGCATCCTCTCTGCCTGAGCAAAAGTGCCTCGACCACAGAAGTCACTCCTAACCAACACTGTGACTTAAGTCATCAGAAAAAGAAAAAGAAAATACCTTTTGTGTTTCAAATGAATACCGCCTTAAATCATGGTAATTTTCATGGAAAACGTCAGTTGATAAGCTCTCATAGACAGGGACAACAATCCATATCAGTGGCATCCATATTGCATGGAACACTGTGAAGGCAGAGAGTGTAGGTTTTTAACCACTCCAAAAGTAGTGTTGATACTTATGCAGACCTGACAATTATTTAGATATTTTTTAATATTGATTTTTGACGGTCTGCCTTACTTCTAGTACCTCAAATTCCCAAAATTCAATACTTGAAATTGTTCAGTTCTGTGTTCTCATTAGCTATTTCCTAAGGCAGCCTGGCCACTTGTATTCCCAGGGTGCCCATGTCATGAACAGGCTCATCGCCTCCTCCTTCTTGAGCTGAGTTTGGTCCCACAAGGGTGAAAGTGTAGGCAGTGAGGGTGGACACCTGTGTTAAACAACATCAGTTATTATAGCCGCTTATATACACTTTTCTTCATGTGTAGTATCTGTAGTTTGTGTGTTAACAGTTGATTTAAGCTATTTTCCTCAACTGATTTTATAAATTAGTCAGCTAACATAAATATGATTTTTCCCAAGATCCTTCATAAAAAAAAAAAAAAAAAAAAAAAAAAAAAAAAAAAAAAAAAAAAAAAAAAAAAAAAAATTTAAACCAACCAGAAAGCAGTTTTCACATTCAACGTGCTTTCAAAAGGAAAGTGTCAATTCCAGCCTCCTTAAGTCATCCTCTCAGGCATGGTTCACCAAGGACATGTACTGGGAGATGATGGAAAGGCATGAATGAACAGGCCGTGATGCTCAGGCTCACAGAAGGGGGGGGGGGCGGGGACAGCCTGACTTCCTCACATGGTTACCTGGGAGTATATACCATGCATGTCTCACTCAGGGGAAAGAGGAGGGGAAGAAATGATGGACAAGCAGCCCATGTCCCTCTTCCCTTTGGACTGGTCCACTGACTTAGGCACCAAATTATTTCCAGTGTTTGGTCATTTCCTCTGAAATCGAGTAAAACTGAGAAAAGCGAGACTTTGGTGCAGTGAGTAGTGCAGTTGACTTGTGTATATACACAATGTGCCACTAAAGCAGTGGTTCTCAACCTATGAGTCGTGATCCTTTGGGGGGTTAAATGACCCTTTCACAGGGGTTGCTGAAAAACCACTGTAAAAAACACAAATATTTACATTATGATTCATAACAGTAGCAAAATTGCAGTTGTGAAGCAGCAATGAGAATAACTTTATGTTTGGGGGTCACCACAATATGAGGAACTGTATTAAAGGGTCACAGGATTATGAAGGTTGAGAGCCACTGTAGTAAAGTCTTTTAAAGTATCCTGATATTGAATTGATAAAGGACACACTATAAGTAAATGTGCCTTTCTGTGGGCCAAAGAGGACACACAGTGCTGAGTGGACATTAGAATCCAGGCTTGCTTTTGAGTCTGGCCTAAGAGCAGAGCCCACCTGCTTTAACTCAATGCCCCATTAAGTCTGGACATATCTATTCCATTTCTCTTCTGTTTTCTGTGCCTGGAGTAGACTCATAGATAGCTTTTGGACAAGACTAGAAGTATCATGCAGAAACCCAGCCTGTCCTGTTCCCAGGATGCAAGGTGATAAAAGTACTGTGACCATGGATACCACAGCGTCCCAGGAGGTCTGTCCTCTACTCTCTTACTTGGCTGCTGGGAAAACTCAGGAGCATTCCTACATTCAGGATTTCCTAAAGAAACACTGCTGTAGGAGTAACCCATATATCAACTAAGAGCAAGGAAGTCAGGACCCTTGTAAATGAAGGAGCCTGGCAGCTACGTTAGCATACTTTGCCATGACAACAGCCTTTGCTTTCTTCTTGGGGGATCTTTGGGGCGCTCTTTCATGCATTGCTTAATTTATCATGGCTTCATTTTGAATACAGCTTCCTTCTCAACAGGTTTAAAAAGGGAGGCTTTGCCCTGGAGGAGGTGGGAATGGGGAGTGGCTGGGGGGAAGGGGAGGGGGCAGGAGCGGGGAGAACAAGGGAATCCGTGGCTGATATGTAGAACTGAATGGTATTGTAAAATAAAATAAAATAAAATAAAATAAAATAAAATAAAATAAAATAAAATAAAATAAAATGGAAAAAAATTATTTACATAAAAAAAAGGACCTGCATAAATCTTTGTGCCAAGGCACTTGCAAATGTGAGTTGCACTCACATTTACAACACAGGTCTTATTCTTTTACAGAATTGTAAGTCCATGACCTAAGCAGGATAGAGTCTAGATGTAGTTCTGTAGAGTGTATGTTGCCCTTTAAATTTACAAAGGTCCCCTCCATCATTATATGCAGAGGCTTTCCTGGCTCTCAAAAAAGAACTCTCTATGGCTGGTGTCAAATCACTTTTGTCGTTAAGGTTTCCTAGAGCCTGTGACTATTGACTTCCTATATTTTCAAAGATTTATCCTTTCTTTGGTGCCAGTGGGAACGTTCTTTTCATCATCAATTTTTAGAAAATAGAGATCAAACAACTACCAAAATCATATTGAATGTTCAGAATGAAAAGCAGGACAGTAATTCCCCCTCTAAAATATGTTGGCTTTTTGTTCCTTTATTGAGTTTCAACAAATGTACAATTAATATGTTTGGAAAGTGGCAAGTATGTGAGACACCTTACACCAGTCACGTTGGGACTGCCAGTTGAAATTTATAAATGTTAATTTCCTGGGAGGGAAGTCTTAGAGCAGTTGTTCTCAATTTGTGGGTCATGACCCCTTTTGGTTGAACTACCCTTTTTATAAGGGTCACATATCAGATATCCTGCATTATGATTCATAACAGTAACAAATTGCAGTTATGAAATATCAACAAAAATAATTTTATAGTTGGCATCACCACAACATGAGGAACCATATTAAAGGGTTGCAGCATTAGGAAGGTTGAGAACCACTGTCTTAGAGATTAGGAAAGTCTGGCCTGAGACAAGATGATGAAAACAGATATCCCCCATCTGTTCCTGTGACCTGTACATCTCTGTCTAGGTCTCTATGTTACCATCTTAAGACTTGCCACAACTGCTGCCACTACTGAAATTGCTCCAATTCAAGATCTTGATTTTTTATATTCATTTTATTTTATGTGTATGAATGTTTGTGTACATGCATGTATGTGCATCATGTGCATGCAGTACCTGCAGAGGTCAGAATAAGGTATTGGGTCCTCTGGAAGTGGAGTTATAGATGATTATGAGCTTCCATGTAGGTGCTGGGAACTGAACCCAGGTCTTTTGCATGAGCAGCCAGTACTCTTAACTGCTAAGCCAACTTTCTAGCCCCTAATTCAAGCTCAATATGGACTTCAGCTATCCAGTGACATTCTACAGATCATGGTTTCATGGTACCTCTTTGTTCAACCTGTGGCGTTAAAAGCTGTATCTCCCCTAGACTCCATTAGAATCTTTCATACTTCACCACATCCACCCAGCATGCTCTTCCAGTCTCCTTCAGTGTGCATCCCAATGTTTTCCTTCATGTTTATTTCTGACCTGAGCTTTCTAGCAGGCAACAGTCTTTAACCCATGCTCAGCATGCATTTCTAACTCTGCACCATATATCTTCAGTTCCCATGCAAAAGGAATCTTTGCCTTGCCTGAACATCCATCCTGTGTTTCAAGTCTCAGCTCTACTGTGGTAGCTACCATGAGATATGTTCCAACACAGACCTCTCTTCTGAGATCTTTCAGCATCCCTACCCTTAACACAACACTGTTGATTGACAAGTCACTGCCTCATCCAGATTAATCTGTGGACCAGTGCTTCCTAGACTCAAGCAAGGTGTGTCTCCAGGATGAGCCACCACAGATGTGTTGATGCTTACATGCCTGGGACTTTTCTCAAAACCTTCAGGAGTTCTGCCATGCAGCAGGGGTATTGCTTACTGCCCTGGTAGGGGCTCTCCCAGGATTCTGTTATCAAACTCCCACCTTTTCTTCTGAATTATAGCTGCCTTCAGTGAAAATTTTACGTTTATTGATTTATTTGAATTTTTTTTTTAAGGGAGATCTCTCTATGCAGCCCATGAAACCTGCCATCATTTTGCCTCAACCCACTGAATTCTGGGATTACACTTGTGTACTACCACACACCCAATTTTCAAATTTTAAATAGAAAAGAAATACATCTGTAACCTGTCACTTTTGTTTGTCTTTTTAAACTTAATATTTTATATATGAAATAGATAGCTATGAAATTGGAAATCTCCATTATGTAATACTTAGAATTATAATCCACTATCAAATCTATGCCATTTTTACTTACCTTTTCAAGTTGATTCAAATAAAGTGCTGAAAATATGATGCTTGCATTGACTTTAAATATGAATTTATCTTTATTAACAGCATGGTAAATATAATATTCAAGTTCTATTATCTTACATTTGTGTATACCTCATGGAAATTAAAAGCTGCTTAATTTAAATTGTGTAGGATAAATAACTATTTTTTTTCATGTAAATGTGATTTTAGTTTAATTAGCAAGTATTATGTAAATATATGCAAATTGTGTCTAAAATATTTACATAATGTAAAATTTAAAATTTTCTGTTTACTTGTTAATATAAACCTGGAAACAGTCAATACAGCTTGCATAATTTATGGCTGGAGAGTTTAGGCACAAGGGCATTTGAGTTAACTATGTAGTTAAAATATTCAAAATAGAACTTGTTCAAATTCTGCAACATTCAGCCTTCATGCAAATGTGAAACCTCACTACATTCCAGGTGATTCTTTATGTAAACAAGTCCCATTCTCCCCAGTAAGTACTCCCCACATACAGAAAGGAATGAAGAACAATATGTGCAGAAAAACCTGTTTGGGAAAATAAAATGATTTAACGTCCACTTAAAGTGATTGCCTTTGCACCAATTGCTTGTATCAAAGCTAAATAAAAATATTGGTCTGGCTTTAAATGTTTTAATTTTCTGAGGTAGCAAAAGAAAAGAAAAAAAGTCATGTAAGATAATTACAGTATTTGGAAAAGTTGTCAGGATGATTTTGAAAGCCAAATGAAAAAGAAACATTTATTAGAAAATATGTAAAAAAATTATGTTTGGTTCTTAAAAGTAATTAAATATGTGCTCTTCCTAATTCATGTTCTTGTAACTGATAATTGCTGGAGAAGAAGATAATTACTGTTAGCATTAAAACAAAATAATCATATTTTTCAAGTGGTTCCCCCACCCTTATCATTTCCTATACTTATTAAACTAGAAATAGCTATCAGTTTAATTATAGTTTTATAAAACATAACAGGTATTGAAATGAATAGTATTTGAATGTGTTCTGTGCAATCACCTGATGGAGCAACAGTAAGTCGGAGACAGCCTGGGCAGTGGGACAGCCCAGGACTGAGGATTCCATCTTTCCCAGAAGGCAGTCCAGACAAACAGGAAGAACTTAAAGGAGGCTATGCCCTGGGACTTGGCATACTCTGTGGACTGGAACAGATTCCTTGACTTCTGGCATATGCCCTCCCCCAACCACAAGGAACTCAGTCATTAAGAGTTGTCAGGACTCTTAGAGAGACACTGAAATGGTCCTTCTGGTCTGTGGTCAAATTTACATAGAGTTCTCCCAAGGAAAAAGTTCTGCCCCCAACTTAGGATCATCAGAATCATCTCAGTCATAAGCTTCTAAACATGACAGGCAATGAAAAAAAATAAAAATTTTCCCTTCTGTTGAGAGGTGATCTGTATATAACTATAGGAGAGGAGATTAGCTTTTTAAATGTAGAAAATGTATAGCAGCATTTCTGGGAATGAGTTTTTAAATGATAATTGGGGACACTATATTTGAAAGAAATTGCATGTTTTATGATGCACTATTTTTTTTTTCAATTTTACTATTCTTCATTATTCCATACTCCACTTTGAGAATACAGATTCTGTCAGTAGTTTTGTTCCCCTAGTAACATCACACACATCAACTTTGACTTGGAGGGATTCATCTGGATCTCACCTGGAAGCCTTCTCCCTGAGGACCAGATCTCAGTCTCAGGAAGAGCTATGAAATCTACAAAGGGAGAGATACAAGCAATAGTTCTGTCTAGCTCTAATGTCTATAAACCACAACAATGGCCAGCATGGCAACACATTTTGAAAGGTACAATAGAGGCAGTTATATTATGGGGTAATCAAACGCCACGTAATTGCACTTAAGGCCCAGTCAATGGGAGGTAATTCATGCTGGCACTGTAAAATTAGCCAAATATCCATGATCGTGGAGTTAAGGTTGGGCTAAGGAGGGAGGGTGAGTGTGATCAAAATACATTGTATTAGGTTCTTAAATGAGTTATTAAAATGTGTCCTATTTGTTCATTTTATTTTAATTTTCATTACTTTGTAAAATTTTCATACAATTAATTTTGATCACATTATTCCCTTCCTCCAACTTCTCTCAAATCTCCCTACCTCCATACCCATCCAACTTCATGTTCCCTCTCTCTCAAATAAAATACATGCATAAATCAAAATTAAAATCAAAGCAAAAGTAAAACACAGTAAAAACAAAATATACCAAACCAAAGAGATTTAAAAAAAAAAAGAAAAGAAAAGAAGGTGGGCGGTGGTGGCGCACGCCTTTAATCCCAGCACTTGGGAGGCAGAGGCAGGTAGATCTCTGTGAGTTCGAGGCCAGCCTGGGCTACAGAGTGAGTTCTAGGAAAGGCGCAAAGCTACACAGAGAAACCTTGTCTCGAAAAAACCAAACCAAAACAACAACAACAACAAAAAAAACAAACAAAAAAAGAAAAGAAAGAAACAATAACAACAACAAAATTAGAAACAAAACAAAACAAAGAAGCACACGGAAAATATGAAGTCCATTTTGTGTTGGCTAACTACTGCTAGCATGAAGGCTGTCTTGGAGTGTGGTTGATATACTGGAGAAAACTGGCTTTTCCTCTCCCAGCAGATATCAATTACAAGTAGCATCTTGGTTGGGGGTAGAACTTTGTGTCCACTTCCTCTACTCAGCCCTAGGATTTTGTCTCGTTTGAATCTGTGAACATGTTACACACGATGTCACCATCTCTATTAGTTCATATGTGCATCTATCCTGTTGTGTCTGAAAGAGGCTCTTTCCTTGGAGTCATCCACAATCTTTGGACTTACAATGTCTCCATCTCTTCTTCTGTGTAGATCCCTGAGCCTTGAGTTCAGGGGTTTGATAGAAACATCCCATTAAGTACTGAATGCTCTGAAATCTTTTACTCTCTGAACAGGGTACAGTTGTGGTTTTCTGTGACAATTAGCATATACTGCAAGAAAAAATTTCTCTGATGAGGGTTGAACGTGGGCACTGTCATATCATATAACAAAACTGAAAATAATAACTCAATGAAAACGAAAATTCAGAAATGCAATAAAATTCATTTATTTTGTGTTCCTTGACTCTCCAAGAGTGCTTTCGTGTGTCAATGGTGAAATTGTTCCTCCATCTACATTTGTATCAATTGAAAAGTAGTTTATAAATCTGTTAAATTCCAATTGCTCATTCTGCTGTTCTAGTTTTGAAATAATTTTTATCTTCCCACTCTATTCTTAAGATTTTTTTTCTTTTGTTGAGTAATAATGGATTATGCCTGCTTGTTGGCAGGTAAGTCACCTCTTCTAAGAATACTCCTATATAATCAAATCTGGTTGCTCAGTGCAGGACAGACCAAGTTCATTGGAAGACATAAGGTTGACACAAGTAAGCCATCTTTACAAGGCAACAGGCTAACAAAGGAGATGGTTGTGTCTTACTGCTTGGGGCCACCAAGGGACTTGTACAGGGGAACCTTGCTGAAGTAGGAAAAAGTCCAGCCCATGTCAAGATATGGTTCTTCAACTTCGAGGCAAAGAAGTGAGGGGCTACTATTTCTGACTGATGGCATCCAGGCCTCGTCAGTTTTCCATAATCAACACTGTGTTAAATCAGCTGACTAGCTGTTTACTGTTAACTACGGGCAAGAACATGGGTTGCTAAAAGACTATATTTGAGTTTTGTCATTCTCGAGAGTCAGAAGTTTTTGTGCAGTAGTAAATTTCGCTGCAGTCCTCTGAAATGTATGTTCTTTAACTATTGCCTGTAGCAGTGTATCCTTACCCACTAGTTTCTGCTTTTCTGTGAAAACTGGTTTAATATTTAAACACAGTCCACTTAGAAATAGACTGGAAACCGTGATAGACAAAATGAGGGCATCGCCACATGAATTTTTGTTTGTTGCTGTTGTTGTTGTTGTTGTTTTCTAATTCCTAACACCAGCTGTGGAGTCTAGGTACTGTCCTTAGCATCCTGAGAAACTTGTGTATCAGACACAGAAGTCCAGCTCAGATAATGTGAAGGAGGAGGTTTCCAGAAAATTCCCTGAGACATCAAGAACTATTTTGAACATTTTTCTTGTTTGTTTTGTATCTCAAAGCCTTCGTAATTTTGTCCTCTTAAAAAATTACACAGAACCAATCAGGATCCAGGTGTTAATTAAAGTGAAGGAAGTGGGAAATGTGCTGCTTGGTAATTTATTTTTAATGTGTGGTAGATAACAAGCTTTGTTTAATGTTTTCCCTTAGAAACATTACTTGGTAGCTTCAGGTTTCCCTAATGAGAATGTGAACTGCTTGACCATAAGGCCTAAATGATAACTTTTCAGAACAAATCCAAAATACCTGTGAGTCCCACACATTGCAACTCAGAAGCTGAGGTCCCACTGGAGACACTAGCTTGTTATGTCTGGATTCTATTAACGACAAGTTTGAGTGGGTGGCAGGGGCAGCAAAGAGATGAGCTTTGCTCATTTCTGTATTTCCATGTCCTACTGTAAATCAGTTTCAAATGCCAGGATTTCTCAGAGAGCCTGGCAGAGCAGGTTAATGCTGAAGACGTGGTTTCTTCCAAATGCAGGGAATTGCTGAGCATGAAGGATGTGAAATTCTGCCCAGGGAACGCAGCCTAGTGTGGCATGATTACAAAAGATGCTCCCAGAGTCACGGATGAGGCGATGTGAATAGTAATTATAAAACCATGGGAAAATTTCCTTCTCTGAGCTTATTCCATGCAGTAAGGACTTTACTGAAACCTGTGTGCATTTCCTTGCACTAGATCCCTATTTAGTTTTAAGAGAGTGGGGACAGCTAGGATGGAAATGACATTAAATAAAACACTACAGGGCCTGACAGTCTCACAGGTGTTGTGAGTACCATTGATTTGTACCTTATAAGTGTTTGAATGATGTGGTCAAGATAGTTATGAAGGAGGCATTGGGAAAGATTGTTTGCCATTGAGAGCTCATGGCAGCCTTTCATGGAAGGCCAGCACTCCTCCAACCCATGTGACCTTCCTTCACTTGTGTGATTCCTGAACGTTTGATAAATATCTTAAACTCCACATATGCACAACTAACTCCTAAGGCAATGTATTGAGCAATGCCTTGGGTCCCACGGAACTCACAGCTTAGAGAAAGTGCATGGTTGAGCACTGTCACCATAGTGACAGGGGGGTTAAGCAAACAGGGCCTCTGGTAAGCTCTGACTCCACTGTTTCCAACCCTGGGAAGCTTATGTTGGCTTTCAAAAGACAATTTAATCAAAAGTGCTCACTGAACAACTGGAAGTCTTCATTCTAGCAAGATCCCTGGGCTCCCGAGAGAGGGTAGAACACTACACAGGAGGCGAGACTGAGCCAACATAGCAAACACCAGGGACAGTGACCTCAGCATGGTTGTCAGGGAGACAGAGGGGACACTGAGCGTTGACCGGATGTGATAGGGCTTCAACTGCAGGCAGTACAGCACAGAGTGGATGGAGGAGTCTGCATTCTGATAACACCCCACATGGGATCTGGTGAGTTCCAATCCTACTGGGCGTTATAGCTCTTCACTGGCTTGGGTGAACACTGTCTTAGGAGAGTTAGGGATTGGGGGAGAGAGTTGGGCTTGAAACAGAGGAATGTAACTTTGGTGGTAAAGGGCAACAAATGCTCCAAGGTGTATGAAACCAGAGAATGGAATGTTAGAAAGATTTAACTTAGCTACATAGAAGGTAGAAAAGAGTGGAAAGTAGAAGTGGGGGAAGAGGAACAAATGAAAAAAAAAAGACACTGCTGGGAAATGTAAGAGTCAGCAGAACATGATAGTGGGCAAAAATACAAGGAACGGGAAGAAAATAATAGAAATAAGTGGTAGGATGTTAGAGGAGGACCCAGGAAGATCATGAGGAGAACAGCGGGTGAGTTGAGAGGGAGCAGAGATACAGTCAGCACATTGGAGAGAGTGAGCATGGGGGAAGGAGCCCAGGAGAGAGATCAGACAGCAAGAGTCTGATGAGAAAGGTGTACTCCAGAGCAGTGGCTGATATCTGCTTCAGAATCCCAGCCAGAGAGAAATACAGGGTGCCCTTTGTCAGTAGACTGGGAACTCTAAGGGATGGGTTTCTCCAACCTCTGACACCTCTGACAACTGGAAGGCAAAGGCTTCTGCTAAGAAAGCCATAAGTAGCATTCATGTTCTTCAGAGTCAGTCACTGGCTCTTTATCTAGTTGGGTCATTAGTGAGCAGGCAGTCCCTGGAAAACCACCTGTCAGTGAGAGAAAGAATCTTTACCAAGCAATAGAAGCACCCTTAGGTATCCGCAAAAGAGATGGTCACAAAGACAACTACATCCTTTCACAGGGGCTTGGAGCTAGGAATGAGGTTCCAGGTTTGAACTATGATATCCTCAGCAGAAACCCCTTGACAGGTCTTGGCACCCTCCCATCACTGGAGACTGGCAGAGCCTTCCTGAGAAGAAGGCAAAATCCTGGCAATACTGCTCTCATGGCCAGACAAGGACCATAGTTGGGAGAGGCTTAAGGTTACTGAGCATTTATCATTATCTTCATTTTATAAATGAGGAAAGAGATGCTTAGGACAATCTTGTAATTCATCCAAACTACAGAGTTAGTGAGTGATTTGAAAAGCTGTAATCTCAAGTTTGATTGGTACCAACATTTCCTTTCATTGTCTTCTCGTTGGCTGTGAGAAATACCCTGAACAGAGACAAGGTCAAACACTGTGTTTCATTTATGTTATGTGCTTCAAATATTCAGTGGGAAAGAAACAAGAATTAATGATCACACACTCAGTATGACTTGGTGAGGAGGGTCCCAGCAGCATGGATATCTGAGAGATTAAACATTGCTTCACACATTTTCATGTTAAGTAAGTAGTTGGTGGATGGCTGAGAAGAATGACTTCATTCATAAAGTCAGCATCACCATTCTCTTTGGGATATCTTCACTGATTTCTGCATCGATAAGGAAACTGGGTTTAACTCTGAGGGCCCAAATGTGAAGGGCTTGATAAATGTGAAAGCTGCTAGCCAGACCAGCACTGATATGGGCATCAACACCAAGAAGATACAGAGGGAGTCAGAATACAGCAATGGCAACATCCCGAGAATCCTCAATCAAAATGATCGCTGACATGATGGGGAGGAGTTGAGTTTGAAATTCTTAGTTTGCTAGTTTAGTATAGAAAGCAATGCATGTGTTTATGATGGTTGCTCTTGTTTTCAGTGTGTGTATGTGTATGAGTATGTGCATGTGAATGTGTGCGTGAGTGTGTATGTGAATGAGTGAGTTTGTGTGCATGCATGTGTATGAGTGTGCATGTGTATGAGTGTGTGTGTTTGTGCACATGCATGTGTGTGAGTGTGCATGTGTATGAGTGTGTGTGTGTGTGTGTGTGTGTGTGTGTGTGTCTGTGTATGCATGCCTTTCTAGGAAAAGCCTTATTTGCATTTGCATTTAATTCCCTTTCAGAGAAAACTGCCCTTATAAATAATTACAGATCCACACTCAGATGTAAGAAATAATGTGGTGGAGGCCTGTGGCCTATCCAGTGGCAACACCACCCTGCTCACCATCCATGGAGCAAACAACATGCTTTTCCCCTCCAACTTCCTATCAGACAGGCTTTCTCTTGATCACACCATCTCAACTCTAGAAAACACAATGTGTTGACCATGTCTGTGGCTGGCAATCCTAGACTGCAGTTCTGAAATGTGGGCTTCTTTGAAAGTGGAGAACCAATGTCTAGATGTTTTTTCCTGATCTTTCTTGCTGAGCTCCGTCCATTGTGCCATCATCCATGCCCTGGTGAGCATCTTTCAGGTTTTCCTTGTGGTTCAACTCTACTAAAACATTAAAGGATGAGTGGTCCAAAATCACAGTGGAAGAGCACTGGGGCATTCTAGAGGTTTCTGGAAGTCGGCACAGGTGATTTCTGTTAGCACTCTTCATACAGAACTGTCCCTCATGCAAAGCTATTTGTAGACACTGTAATGATTCCCTGCACTGGTCAGAGGAATACGTTAGTCTGGGAAAAGTGTTTGCTCCAGTGGGTGCAATGTCTGTACCTCCTGGAGTCTCAAGTGTCCAAGCACTGTTGCTGGTTTCTGGATATTTTGCTGCAGTCTGACAACACACTGATGAAATCAGCATTTCCTAGACAGTTTCTTCAAGAAGAAGTGAGGTCTCCTGTCCAGAATCAGCTGTTGTCACGTGGGCCATGTGCCTTCTTTTCTGTATTTCTTTTCTTGGTGGACCCAAACAGGCATGTTCATGATTTCTTTTCTGTATTTGTGGGAGACCTTCTTTTTGAGGTCTTTGGGAACTATCTTAGAGAATGTAACTTTGGTCTCTAGGACTTCGATAGAAAAGGAAAATTAAAGGCACACAGTTGGGCAAGTAGGGGTAGGGCCTACGGCATCAAATTCAGAATAGTGAACCTCAGCACGCTCACCGACAGACTTGCTGACATAGGAGCAATTTTTAGGGAGTCAGGGATTCTTGGACACAAAAGTTTATTGAAAAACTGTGGTCCTCATTATCCTATCAATTCATGATATGCTCAGGGAAGTGTTAGAAATAAACAAACAAATAAAACCAAATGTAAAACCACAGGACAGAATAAACCTGCAGATTGGATATAACTGCCTTCCCATGGTCCACCTGGTATGTACTCATGTGAGATGGTTTGTGAAAAGCAGTCATGTGAAAGGCTGAAGCAAAATTTAGGATGTAACAGTAGGTTCAATGTAGGAACTTAAATGACTAAAAACCTATATGGGTTAAAGTCATTGACTTAACCAACAATTTTAGTTTTCTTTTTATTTGTTTTAAACAATTAAACTTTTTTATTTTATATTTTATATTTATTTTATATTTTTTCCCATAGAAGCTCATGATTTTCTTATTTGGGGTTTATTTTTGCCCAAAAGAAAATGTCCTCTAGAAGTTAGGGATCACTGATCTATATTATAAAACTAGCAAAAGAGTTTTAGGGCAATCCCAACAAAAGTTGATTCTTCCCTTGTCTATTACTTTTCCCTTTGTTGTTATAAAAAGGTAAACACTGACTCCTTGCTCTGTTCTTCAAAGACAAAGGACACCCACTGTTCTTCCTATGTGAGCTCAACTCACTGGCTATTTTTAAAGGATTTTTGTTGTCCCTATGTTTATAATCAATATTTTTCCTTTGTTTGCTTCTTTATATTAAATTATTTTGCAAAGTCTTTGACAGGTTTCCTATTAAATTAAGATAACGTCACAATCTGGTTGGAAAATGTTTTCCTTTCCTCCATTTTTATACACAACTATAAGAAAATTTATTTTGTTATTCTGAAATATTTGACAAAATTGCACAGTGGAGTGCCAGCCTCTAAGTTTCTTACCAGGAGAACTTGAGCAACAGAATTCAATTCTCCTCGCCTACGAGATGAATTGGACATTCTGTTTAGCCATGTGTTAAATTTCTGGTGGGTTGTAATTTTCTACCACCACTTTGCTCATTTTCTCTAACCTGTTAGTTTTGGGCAAAAAGTTTTTTACAGCAATTTTATATATTTGTTCAAAGTCTCACAATCAGTGGGGACATGTCTTATTTGCAATTTCCTATGTCTCCCTTTTTTCTTCAGTGGTCCGGTCAATGTTTGTTATTTCATTTTCCCAAGGACACATCTTTTGACTTTTAACATTTTCTCGGTGTTCTTTTAAATTCATTTGTGGGTATATGTTATTAAGTCCTTCTATATCATAGTTTTGGTTTAAGGTTTATTTATTCTTATTTTATGTGTATGTGTGTTTGTTATGCATGTATGTGTACCATGTGCTTGCAGTTCCCCAGAGATGCTAGGAGAGGACACATGGCCCATTTTGAGTTGCTATGTTGATGCTGGGACTTGAACCAGGTCCTCTGTAAGTGCTCTTAAGTACTAAACCATCTTTCAAATCCTCCATTTCCTTAGTTTAGATTTAATTTCCTTTTCCCCATCTACTTCCTGAGGCAAAGCCTCAACTAACTCATTTTGTATGTTTCTTTTTGTATAAGCATTTAAAGATATGCATTTCCCCATAAACATCATTTTTAAAGGGTCACACAAGTTTTAATAGATTTTAAATTTACAATCATTCTGTTTGAATTTTTCCATTCCTTTTAATTGCTTATTTATCTACTGTGTATTTTGCATTGTCCTTTTTAATTTCAAAATATCTGAGACACTATTGTTATTGATTTCTCACTGTGGGCAGAGATGATTCTCTTTAGTGTTTAAATCTAGTGTTTTCTTGAGATTTGTTTCATGGCTTTAGCATGTTGAATTTAGTCACTATTTTCCTTTGTTCTTGAAGATTATGCAAACAGCAGCTGATAAGTATAATGTTTTGTTCAACTGGGTCAATATGGCTCCTACCTTGTTCAGGACTCTTCTGTCATTTCAAATTATCTATTGTCACATAGCAACTTCACTGAGAAACACCAGGGTACATGCCCATCCTTTCTCCATCACTCTAAATTCTGATTTCAGCAGTGGCTTAGACTGCTAGTGGTGGTGAAGAGTTTGTAATGTGCATGCAGTGAAATCATGACTGGGACACAACCTACTGACTTAGGTTAGTTGACCCATGACCTTGGTGATCCACGACATTGGTGACATAAGTACCTGGCTGTTGGCCAGCCCTTCAGTTTCTTTCTCCTTAGTTGCCAGAAGTCTCCTTCCATATTATGTAGTCTTCCCATGAGTTTCCAGACAGTGTGCACAAGGTAGTCACTGGATGAACAAGGGGGAGGTGGTCTGCTAGGCTCGGGAGAAAGCTCCAGTCATTTATGACATACATACAGCACCCACACCCTACCTCTCACACAGTTTTCACTGTTGAATGGGTCACAGTGAAGGAGAGAACCATGGAAGGGAATGGATGTAAGAAGATTGTAATCACTGATGATGTTTTGAAGCCTGGCTATGACAGTTTGTCTTTATCTACACCTGTTGTTTTTACAAACACCTGGGATCAGGTAAGTAGTGCTCCCATATGAAAGGCTGGAAAGACTTTAATACTTTCCCCTTCCAAGATACCAGGTTGTTGTTTTGTTCTCTGCAAGGGGCAAAGGCTAAGTGCTCTTGTGCAGCAGGCATAGAAAGGCAAAGAGGGAATGGCCACTGTTTGACAGTGATAAAGCTATACGTACATCCCTTCCCTAAGGCCAAGCACCCATGGCCTGTTAACTCCTATGAGCCCATCTCTTGATGTTATGACTGGGTCTCAGCTACTGTCATGAATTTCAGGAAATAAAAACCTCAGCAACTCTTGCTGGATTTTCATCTCCTTACAAAATGTGGCGGGTGATAGGAGAAACTGTTTTTCAAATGAGCATCACATCAGACCTGTTAAACCAACCATTACTTTTCTGCTTTGTAGCAAGCAACCTTAGTTCAAGAGCATGCCTGCTGCCATGGATCCTGTTGCCTTCTGTGCACTGATTCTCCAAAATTCCTCCTGGTGCAGATAATGGAAGTTAGCTCTACACCCCCATATAGCTATGACATAAGTATGGTACCTCATGGCTTATAAATGCAAGTCTATGATGAGAAACCAACATGAGAACATGCCACTGTCTGAGCAGGGCCTTCATATGAGATGTGAAGATGTCAGATGGCTTCAAACATCTGGTGCCGTGCAGTCAATAGTGAGTGGTTCAGAGAATAAAAAGCCAAGCAAATAACTAAGTGAACTGTACATCACAGTCAGAGACAAAGATACAAGGCTGAGAAATATTGAACTAATATTATCCAGCATATTTCAGTCATTCCCAAAACTGTTTGAGATATGTGTTTATGAAGATGGGGGCTGAATGATTGTGATAAAATAGCTGTGGCTATTTGTACCTTTGATTCCTTTGTCAACATCTTATAAGGGTATACATGTAACATAGTACCTGGGACATAATAAACAAAACATCTACCATTAAGACTGTAATTGTCAGATGCAGCCTATCTGAATGATTACCATATGCTTCTACATTCAGAAATGTGAGGGTTATTTCTATTGAGAACATTCTTAAACTATGATATCATAAAAATGAACACAAAAATAAAATAGTCCAATCATTAATTCAGGATGAAAGGTATGTTCCTCAGTGGGCTGCCATCCGTTTCATTTATTTAGTGGGGTTTACTCCACTCAAAGTGATACTTTGCCTGTCACACATAACCCTGAGAGAGGATGTGGAGATGCTCCCCCAGAGAAGCTGAAGTAGCCTACATTAAGTCTGTGGTGGGGGAACCTTGAGAATGGCTCTAGTGTTCTTTCCTCGGGCTGCCCAGAGACCCCACCACTGCTGTGCATAGCGTGGTAACTAATGGATCTGCAGGGCCTGCCTCTCTCCAGAGATTTTCCACTCCTGCCAAGGTGCTCTTTTTGTAAATGGAAAGTCTGTATTGCAGTAAACAGCTGCTGTGATAACCGAGGAATTCAAAACCTTCTCTTGTTCCCTCTTATACACTGTGGCAGACTGAGGGTCACCCTTGCCTGAGTTATTTTAAGTCTTATTCTTTCCAGTTTTAAGTGGGCTAATTTTTGCGCATGAGTATGTCAAAAGGCATGCTAGAAAGAGGCTGTTGCACATTAACTGATGGTGGATTTCTGCCATTAGGAGAGTAAATACTCTTGCACTCTAGGAGGCTCTGCACTCCAAGATAGAACTTGAAATTCAGGAGAAGCAGAGAAATAATCTTATCTTCACAATTGTGCTTTGAAGTTACCAACAAGTGTCGATTTCTTCTTTTTTAATTCAGGTGGCCCCTTATGTATTCTTCCATAAACCTAGCACACCTGGTAAAGGTACAAACCCAATTTTGGCCCTTTCTATCGGGCAAGTAAGCACACTTTACGAATTCATCAAATATCTATGCCTCCGGTAGTGGTACAGAGAGAGGCTGCCTAGGTTAGCTCAAGGAAGCCACTAAGTAGCTGGGTCCAGTCAAGAAATGGCAAATGTGGCTTCCCCCGATCAGCTGTGTCTTCATAGCAAAGGTACATAGGAATTTTATGCTTTGGCTTAGTTACCATCATTTTGCTGTTTATTACGAATAAAGTATAAAATATTTCACAAAATGGTAAGGCAAACTGTAAGGGTGCTTAAGTGGTATAGGGGTGGGTCCAGGATGTATGTCCTGGCAAGCTGTGAGTTTCCATGCCATAGGTCATACAGTCAACAATCATGAGTGATCTGACTGTTTCTGTGTTTCTAACTACCTTCATTCAGCTCTGTGACATTTGAGCATCCTGGTGTCAAGATTCCTATTTGATACTTTTATTCTACCAGCACATTGAGGTACCTCACATCCCTCCTTGTAAATTGCAGATGGAAAGTCTATTGCTACATGCAAAAATGGACAAAGAGATTGGGAGAATATAATACTAAGAAACGCAGCTCTCAGAGCATTATTGAATTGCCCCTGGAGTGCTAGTTCTAGGAGACACAGTATCTGCTAATGAAAAAGACTTTGTGAAGATTTCACGAATCAGATGCTTTGTGGCATACACACCATGTTTTGGTTCATCTCCCCAGTCACCTCTTTCCAAACCTAGCTCAGAAGCAGATACTGTCCTCAAGTGAGTCCGTCTCAGCAAGAGCCAGGATGGATCAGAGTCATACAATTTATCTGGTAAAATAAATAGGGAGCTCAAATTGTGCTCATCCTCATTTCATGGTTGTTGATTGATTGCTAATTGACAGCCTGGGCAGGCTCTCAGAGAGAGGGAGAGGCTAATGGGACACTCAGAGTATTCTACTTGGCTCACTTCCTGTAGATAAACTTTGGGGCAGGACATTTCCTGGATTTTTATGGAAGAAGTTGATTGGGGAAAAAAAGTACTTTTTTTTCTCATAACAGTGCCCATGTTTGATAATGCCATTAGAAGATTTATTAGTATTTTGTCATTTAAAAATAGATAGGTATGGTGTCTGGCATTAGAGCAGCCAAGAAGACAAAGATATTACTTGGCTGACCCAAGATTGTTACAGAAGAAGCCATGTTTTATGCTAGATGGGCTCTTTTTCTGTACTGATCATGAGGTTTCTGACCTTTTCCCATCAGAGTGGCTGAGGTTCTCTAGAGCTTGTACCCCCTATATGTGTATCAAGTGAGGGACTAGCAGCCAGAGCTCAGAATATCCAGCTTCCAATGCTGTTCTTTCTACTGTGTGTAAACAAGCACCATCTATAATCACCAAATTATTAAGCGTCTTGGCCACCATTTCAATGTTGAAGTAGAAACTTGAATAGGCACTCTCTCACTTTAAAAGACCACACGCAACGATTGGTGATTTCCTACTTCCTAGAACAGGAGCTGGCTGACAATCATTTGCTGAAATGAGCCAACCCTAACTCATTCAATATTAGAGTCCAAATCATATCCTAAAGCCACCTCCTGTGTGTACACTGCAAAATAGGGGATCTGTTCCCAGGGTACAAAACTGCCAGCCGGCTCAGAGGACCGAATGCTCAATGTTTTCACAGTAAGGTGTGGGCTCAGACCTCCAGCTGCCAATGAAATAAGAAGACAAACAACAACATGCCAAGCATGTAAGAAGAGAGTATAAAATACAATGCACTCAGTAATGTGAGGATAAGCAGGATTCTGGGGAAATAAGGATACTGGATGACAAGCTTGCAGAGAATAAGTGGTGAATGGCAGACATATACGGTCATGGTTACACTGATATGGTCATGTGACAATTGAACACTGACAGGAAAAAATGAAAATGTAGGTATTGAAGGGCCTCCATGAGATGGCACTGGCTCCTGCACATTCCCATGCACAGGGTGGTCCATGTGCTTTTAGTGGACCTACCTGTTGTTCCACTGACATGAGCCATGCTCACCCATTCAACCGCTACTCCCTCTGCTTGAACCACGCCTATCAGCCTTCTCTTTCAGATAAATGTCCATTTACTCCTCAATATTCTGGGGCCTTACAATCTACTTCAAACTCTCAAGACAAGTGGTTTGGTTTCTCTGAACTACTTAACACATCTGCATAGATTTGCCACCAGGATGACAGCCCTTTGCCATTCTTCCAGATGATAATCTTACACGGAGGGGTCACTGGTTTGGAGCACATACTGATTGACAGGAGCTTGGGATTACTTCTTTGTTCATGACCTGAATAAATGCTTCCTCACTTTTCTCTACGGCAGCCACCTGTGGTGATATTTTATTTGTGCACCCCAATAAAACTTATCTGGGAATCAGAGAACAGAGCCAGCCACCAAATTAGACATAGAGGTCAGGCATGGGGGCACACACCTTTAATCTTATCACTCTGGGAGGCAGAGATCCATCTGGATCTCTATGAGTTCAAGGCCACGCTGGAAATAGCCGGGCATGGTGGCCCATGCCTTTAATTCCAGCACTAGGAAGGAAGGAAGATGGCAGGGCACAGAAAGGTATATAAGGCATGAGTAAACAGGAAGTCTTGCTCTGGAGGCCAAGTTAGTCAAGTGAGGTTGGCTGTGGCTTGTTCTGTTTCTCTGATCTTCCAGCTTTCACCCCAATATCTTGCTCTGGGATTTTTATTAATAAGAACATTTAACAATTTGTCTTATAGCTGCCTTCCTTGTGGATTGCGGAGAGGGATGGAGATCATTGTGAACCATTCCTGATTGTATATATCTGACTGGAGATGCGTGTGACGATATAGGGACCCTCTGGAGGAGTGCTAGCAACATGTGTTGCTTTTGTCCATTTTGAACTTTAGCCCGTAAGGACCTAAAGGTTTGTCCATGCCTCTTCTTTGTGTGCACTGTCACCTTAGAGACCTGCATCTTCCCAGTAATAGCAATATGAGCCATACTAGGCTGAGCCAAAGACAGTATAGATGTCATTACTACCCAGGAACCAGAGCGAACTGGAATACAGCTTCCTTAAATTCAGACTGAACAAACGGCTCTATAGATTTGATTAATATGCAGGAACAGAGGAAAGGGAACGAATTTGGAGGCAAACAATGTGAGCCCACCTAGCATAGAGTATTCTAGCTCCACCACTACTGAGCTATGGGAAGACCAAAACTTTGCAAACAGAATTTCCCTCACCTTTACATGACTCCTATTTTTTTAAATAACTCTTTGAGGGAGAAACCTGGTAGAGAGGTAAAAGAAGTGAAAATGTGGCCTCAGATTCTAGTCTGTGAGGACCATTGTCCCTGTTGCCATCTACCCCAAGGGATCGCCTCCAACTACTTAACTGATAAAAAAGAGACTAAGGCTGTTAGTAGCCTTAGATACTTTATAAAAAATATGCATTTGTCTGTCACATAAATATGCAAATTTACTATAACACTAAATATAAACTAAATACCAAGTGCTCATCATATAAATGCTAAATATCTACTGTAAAAACCAACTAAGATTATTATAGAAATAAACCATAGAAATCCACAAAGAACTGGGGAAACTGCATGTGTGCATCAACTGGCTAATTCTGAATGAAGTCTTTAATGCAGTCAATTTAAAATAAAATACTCAATAAACATCTCCAGTGTTTTGACATCAGTCTTCAAGATGGCTTTGTTGCTTCAATGGTCACAGCAATCATCTGCCCGTTGTTAAGGTGACACAGTAGAAGAATGGGACTACCTCGTCGCATTCCGTATTCTGTTTTGAGTAATACTGAATAGAATGCTTGATTACAAAGCCTATGCAGATGCATTTAATCCAGACACCCAGGCTTTGCCTTTCCACACTTCATCCACTCCAGTTCCAGTGCCCAGAGAACTCCTGTACCTGACTCCCTACAGCAATGTGTATAATCAGCACACAAAAGTGAACACATTTCTAAAGCCCAAGTGTGAGCCTCTGTTCAGTGAGCACCTCTCACTTTTCTCTTCCATAAAATTTTGTAACGGGATATAGCTGGCCTCATTTGGAAAGAGCAGGCTTCCTCCTGGCCTGTCCACTAGACTTGAAATCCATGATGCATTCAAAATCCTGGCAAGAAAGTCTGTGGAACATAAAGCTTCCAGTGAAATGAAATGTAAATATTTGTATGGGGGCTAATATCACCCAATTAGTATAAGGCAAATGTCACCCAAGCAATATAATGGCTAATATCACCCAGTCAGTATGAGACTGATGTCATCTAGTCAGTATAGGGCAAATGCCACCCACCCACTGTAAGACTAATGTCACCCAGACATAAGTCTAATGTCACCCAGTTGATACAGGGCTGACTTCACCTGGCCAGTACAAGGCTGAATTCACCTGGTCACTATGGAACTGATATCACCCAGTCAGATTCAATGGTTTTAAAATGTTCTCTATAAGCAAGAAGTCTTGCAATGTATTTGCATAAACTGTAGTTAGAAATGTATGTGAACTGTAGAAGAAAAACTAAAAATACTGCACACCACACCTAAGATTTTATGTTAAAAAAAATCACAGTACTCAATTCATTGTTCTGAAAGAGTGAGATCTGAATAAATAGAATCATAGAAGCTGAATGATAAGAAAAATAGAGTAAAACATGTCGGAGAGTTGAAAATGTTGTATTGAATTGCATTGATCGTGTGTGAGTTGATTGTAAAGCTATTCTGGCATTTTTGTGTGTGTGAAGTATAGAGGATTTTACTCTGATGTGTGGGTATTTCTCATATCACACTTTGTTCTAGTCTCTGCTAGTGGTACCCCATTTCTTGATAAAGCACTGCTTTCTCCCACTTAGAGATGAAACAGAAATCTTGGAACCTGGGGACACATGCTGAAGGGACATGCCTCTGTGAAGGACTGTATGACCAAAGCCAGATCCTCAAGGGCATTGCTGTGGTAGGAAGCAATCATCAATAATCAATGAGAAGAGGCTTATACAGGATCACTTTGGTTTATGTTCTTTAGATTCCATTGAACTAAATGAGAATAATGTTTGTAATGAGCTAAAAAGAATTGGTGGTAAGATTACAGATTAGGAAGCTGAGAAAGAACAACCTAATTGGGGATGATGAGAGGCAAAAGGTCATGGTTTGGACTCAGAATGCAAAGAAATGAAAATTTCAGGAAAATGGATGGATATGCAAAATAATATTAAGTGAGGAAACTCAAACTCAGACAAAAAAATTATTTTCCCTCATATGCTGACCCTAGCCTATAATGTATACATATATATGTGAACAAGTATAAGCATGGGTAAAGTCTCAAAATCTAGAAGACAGAATAAATGAGTATATTAGATGATAAGGAAGGATGGAGTGTGGGCCAGGAGACATGCCAAACATGGAGGAGGAAGAATTACACAAGTAGGTGAGCAGGAGGTTAGGCTTGTTTTTAGGGTGTGTGTGGTTGCTCCGTAGAAGAAAACATTGGGACACGATCAGGTCTCAGCAAGTACACTGAACAATGATGATTGGCAACACCCAAGGTAATTAAGTTAGACACACCTGCTGGCTACTAAGATCGGCAGCATTAAAAGTAATTTCTATTGGGATAATAGGAATTATAGTGGACACATGCAAGGGGTGGCTAAATCTGATTTTATGTTCAGAGGTTTCCTTAGAGGACTGGAATGGAGGAGGCAAATTTGCTGAACTCTAGTCAAACTCAGAGCTCTTTCCTTGGTGTTCTTGCTCCCCACTGAGTGTGACTAGACACATCACTTAGCTTTCGCTGACTTTTCTGTATTCCACATTAAAATGAAGCACAGGGTGTAGCACATGTCTTATGTGGCTAACTTGTATTGAGGGTGAAGGTTAAGTGCTGTGTATAGTGCAGTATAAAATTATCTTGACCTGCAGTTTATCGTACCGTTCACTGGAGTGGATTCTCGACTGCAAAATTATAATTCAGAGAAGCCTGCCATCCATGTGTGAGATATTCCAGAGACTGCAGTTTAGAAGGCTTGAATGTATAGCTATGTGCACCTATCTGTGTACCTCTGTACACACATGTATATATCTTAAAACTGGGTTGTCACTCTGAGAGCAGAAGGGTAGATAAGGAGTCCAAGCTGAGAAATCACTCACATCTGTCCATTGTATTCTGATTGGCTGGTGTGATGAGTGCGTGATGGTAACTGATTCTTGGCTGGGCCAGGTTTGGTAATGATGACCACATGGTGCGTGGGAAGATTCCTTGCACTAGTGACTCACAGACATGAGATTTCAATCATGAAATGAATCGTGATTTTTTTAATGAATAAATAAGTAAATAAATAAATCCTCTTGCGAGGGTTCTTTTATGACACTATTTGTATGCAGGCAAATCTTTAGTGTTTAATTTTGAAAACATTACATTTTGTTGAGATTAAAATCACTGTCTTTATTGAGGCAGTGATGGTATACACTTTTAATCATTCACACAAGAGGCAGAGGCAGGAGGATCTCTGTGAGTTCAAGGCCAGTCAGGTCTACAGAGTGGGTTCAAGGAGAGCCAGGACTACACAGAGAAACCCTGTTGCAAAAAACAAAACAAAACAAAAAAATCACAGTCTCTGACAAAGGAGAGGAAGTCTATGATGGACTTCTCATATGCACTTAAAATACACCCCCATCTATTTGTCATGGTGGAAATAATTATAATTTTAGACTAGAAAAATACACGAGTTTTCTTAGACATACAAAGTTCTTATGTACTGGGAAAATATTAATTTATTTTTATGCACTAGAAATGGACACCAATAAGAAACTCATTTTGGTTGTCTGGACAGAGTTCTTGTTTATTTTCACAAAGAATGAGGATGTCTCAGAGCCATTGGACAGGGACCACTGCAGAAACCATATGTGATAGAAATATGCAAGTGTAGAACACATGAGAGCTTTCAGGGTCTCAGAAGTCAGGCAGTTTCCCTAAGGTGGTATGTAGTTTGCTACAGTAATCCCACTGTTCCTAGTGAGCAGGAAATGAATTGCTGTTGAACATTTTATCGGTCACCTGTATTATCTAAAGGACATGTGACATTTTTTGTTATCAATTCCTACAAAATTCATCTGTCACTTTATTTTATCACTAAGAACCATTTACATCAGATGTTAAAAGGTACAAAACTTATTTGGGTATTAAAAAATAATAGGGATTTCATTTTCATCCCTTCCTTAGCATAAAAAGGCACTTAGGCACTTTATCTTTAAGAACCATGCATACTTTTATTTTGCGTGTGAATATATATACATTAGCAATATATTTTTATTTTAGAATCTCCTTGTGATACTTTATTATGTGTTTTTAGATTAGTCTTAATCTCCAAACTATAAATACTAGTATTAGCTATCTTTTATATGTTTTAATGCACTGTAGGGGAGAATTTTCAGCTTAGCATAACGTTATCCCTCTTATTTTCCATACTTAGAATACACTGTTGGAGGTTTAAGAAATTTCCCACACTGTCCCCAATGTACTCAGCTCTAGCGGTATCATTGACTCAGAGGTCAGACTAGCGGTTCTCTAAGGAGAGAGTAGACAATGTCCCCTTTATACAGTGGATAACCTGTTAGGGAAGGCAGACTCCAGCTTGTGGGAGAAATAGACATAACTAAAAAGAGCTATGTCTTACAAGGGAAAGGGCTGCTGCCAGGAGCATCAAAGAAGACTTGCTAAGAGGAAGAAAGGATGTCCAGACAGGCATCCAAGACTTTGGTGGACTCTGTGCATCAATGACATTTGAGGTGACCTCTTGGTACCGGTGGTCTTTTCTTAATCATTGAAGGTGGAAACCTTGGAATCTCAACGGCTCATTTCACCACATAAATTCAACTTGCCACCAAAGGGGCTAATGGACTGCCATGCCTGGGAAAGCAGTTGATGATGGACAGACAATTGGGTTAAAATTCTGAGCTGATGCTGCTCAAGAGAGTAGCTGAAATAATTCTATTGAAGAATATATGCCTGCCCTTGAGCTTCAACCAGGGATAGTCACTAAGTTCCCAAATGCCATTTTATAAAGTATTGACAAATTTGTAAAATGTGATATAAACATTGTTTGGGCAAATGGATTTTGAGATGATGAATAGTCAGCTTTGAATGTTCCCACAGTGATGGCTGAGTCACTGGGGACCTGGCTATGGATTGATTACTAAGTGCATGATATAAACTGTGTTAATCTGTATATTTCACATTCCTTGATAATTGAGAGGGCCTGATGTCATCACTTTCTCCAAAAATTCACCTGATTTTTGCTTTTTGTTGTCCAAAAATGTGTGTTAATTTAGTTTTGATTTAGCACAATGGCATGAGGTATTTGTACCATGAAAGATCCATATGGACTTGATTAAGATAAAATCAATTAAAGCTAATTTAATAAAGTAGATTATAAAACTGTCCTAGTGTGAATAGTGCCATGATGAATCAGATTGTTTAGTAACAGAAAATAAAAAGCATTTTTCTTAAAATACCTGTAGCTTTTTGAAACCAACAGTAAACAATATACTGTTATGACTTATCAGAGGAGGAAGTTATCGATAGCATTTTTTAAATATCATGGCTACTTAAAATATTTGTATAGAGGCAGATTTTGTGTTGACTTTATTAGTGGATTTAATTTATTTAAAATATCCATTATTAAAGCAATTTCAAATCAATTAATACCAAAATAGATAATGTAGCAAGTTGTATTTGAATTCTTTTTCAACTGTATAAACCCCTGAAATGTAAAATAGGGCTTTCATGTATACACATCAACAACTACATGTTAATGATTTATTTAAAAATAATCTAAATATAACTGTATATTATGGAATAATTTCACAAAAAAATCCATTAAAATTCATTTTGCCTTATTCATTCAAACAGCAAAAGTGAGTATCCATAACCCTCATACTGTAGGATTAATAGTTTGTCTATTTTTATTCAATCTGACTCTAAGACATAACAGGACCTAGGAAAGAATATTGGATGAGGACAACCAAATAATTAGGAGAAAATAGAATCTATGTAACACGGTTGCACAGAATAACAAATAGTTCCCAAAATTCTCCTCGGTTTGTTCCAAATTTAATTTTTTTAGCCTCATTAAACGTGACCTTGCCCTCCTGTGACTAAGCCTCTGTCATTCATGCCTCTCTACTTTGTACCTTCAGCCCAATTCCCTAACTGTTCTTTTAAGTCTATTCTGGTCTATTTTTACATTCTCATCACCTAATGTACCTATTGCTATTTCTTTTGAAGTAATTGTTATGATCTTTCTTTGAAATGTTCAATCTAAACTTTTTTTTTTTTCTGGAAGTGGAGGCCCTAATGTGTTTGTGTTGCACCAAGTTCCAGATAATGATGGCTATGGATAATGAAAGGAGATGTGGGTAACAGGGGGAAATGCAAACAATGCTACAGACAAAGTGAGCCCCTCACAGCACAGCACCGTGGTGAGGGAGCCAAGAGTGTGCCTATTTGACTCAGCTATTCAAGGAAAGCATTTGAGTTTGTTTTCAATCTTATAACTTGCGAGAGAAAATAGGATTTTAAGGATCTAGATGCAGAGAGAGTTCATGAGTAACTATGGAGTGAGACAGTTTCTGGCATCAGCCCAGTCCCTGTGTTCCAAACTCACAGTGTTAGCATTATTCTTGTTATCCAAAGAAATAAAAGGAGTGTTCCTCACTCATACAGATGGTGGGGTCACAACGTGAATGCATGAAATACCACCATTTAAACACTAAAATACTCAATTTTTTTCATATTTAGAAATAAGCTGGGATTTGAAATCAAGCTGCTTCAGTCCTATTTAGTTTTCAGAAAAGGTACGGGGTACAGCCTCATTTCTCCGCTATATATGTGTAATAATAAAATTTATTTCCCACGTTAACAAGAACTGAAATGGTGTGATTATGTAATGGGGTGCTACACACAAAGCAAGCTTGTTAGCCGCACCCTCAAAACTAATGTTAGCAATCAGCATATTCTGAGGCAAAGCAAATGTTTTCTCTGAAAATGCAATGCAGTTTGCATCCCTTGCAGCCATATCTCTTGTCTTCCTGATCTAAGAGTTCAAGACCCATATCGAGAGGGGTTAGAGAGGGTGGACATCCTTATTTTCTGTCTAATTTCAGTTGGAATGCAGAGGGCAGGTGGAGGCAGAGAAAGGAGAAAGGGAAGAAAACCTAATGAAGTTTTTCAGTCTTTATATATCTTACTTTGACTTATTTTTTATGCATTAATAACCAATGCTAAAGTCACCCAATCTTTTGTTTCTCCACTATGAGAGAATGCCACACTCCTGTAGCAGGGGAGGTAGCTTTGTGGCTACCTGTCCTCACATGTATCTGCAAAGTCCCCTGGGGACAGTCAAATTACTTTCCTCTGGTAAGTATCTCTTTACAATGAGATTGATTTTCAGAAAATAAGTTGTCTGTGGAGGGAAAAAGTAAAAGATAAAATAAGAAGAAATCGACTGTCATTCCCCCCAAGTCATTTAGTGTTTGAAATAAGGATTGATGCTACAGATCTTACAAAATCAGTTCCCAACAACGCTGTAATGTTTTATTGTGTGAGTTTTATTATATGTAAACTGCAGCATCTAACCTTCAGTGTGGTATTGTACCCAAACTGGACACTGTGGATTCAGATCACCATTGTAGTATGTAAAAATGTTAATCTGGACAGAATGTCATTGTCTTATAGTATGGAGTTATACCACACGGACAGGGTGGATGACAGCTCCTTTCTGTACACCACATCATTTAGATGATATTCTGACCTGAGGGAGTGATCATCTTTTCTGTCTTTAGTTAAAAACTCATGATTACTCTGGGATTTAATAACACCTGAGGTGTGTTCTTTGCAGTCATTGTACATATCTCATTTAGGAAGACTAGTCTTCCTTGGATGGGGGCAAACTTGAGGTATCTATAGTCTGATTTTGGAAGAATTGGGATACATGTTTTAGCATTGCTTTGTCTAAGGCATGGCACCGTGAACCATTTCTTCCTAAAATATACACTTAGTTTTCCAAAGATTTTGTATCCTGTGTCTCTCATGTGTTCATTCTAGGTTAAATTCAAACCCCTCTGGATGACAAGTGGTATTGTTGTACCCAATGGACTCCTGTTCTCATAATCTCAGTAATTTTTACAGCTGCAGGCACCATCTGCAAATCTCCATGTTGCAGATGCTAACACATCCCTTTTGTTGTCTTTTGCTGTTTCTATTGCTTAGAAGTCTTCTCTGAGATCTTACTACCCTTTCCCTCAGAAAACCCTGTGAGAACTCCTGTGAGCTCTGTCTGGTTCTAGGAGTAGAGGTCATCCCACATCTGTCTGAGCAGCTCTGTGCACCAGGGGACATTCATATATCAAGTGTTCAGACTATGACAAAAACCTTTAAGTTATACTTTGTCTTGTAGAGGAAGTTCAGTCTTGCAAATGACAAAATAAATAGGTGTTTGTTTAGCTTTTTATTCCCATGGTAGTATCATTTTAGATAAATGAATGGTCATTACTTAAATGCTAATATTTTCATCAAAATTGTTCTAAATTTAACTATGTATGAAATTCTTCACTAGAAATATCTTTGAAATGCACCTAAAACATTTAAACTCTTTAAATTAAAAAACCTCAAATTTATATTATATATAGAAAAAGCATGATAAATGTAAATTTTTATGGTAATCTTTAGTTCTTTGGGAATATTAATTTGCCTAAGAAACTCTATTTTTATAACCAATTCTACTTTAATTTTATAACCAACTTGAAATTCCCTAAATATGTTATATAAAAATCTTACTTAACAAAAATTCACAGTGTTAAGAATTAAAAAAGAAAAGAATTGAATAAGAAAAAAAATTGTACTTGTCTAGCTCCTGAGTTCTTGTGACCATATCTTCTGTATACTCTGCTTCATCCCCAAAGATAGAAAGAAGAGTGATAACCCCAAGTCACAGCGTAATGTCACCAGAGTTCCTGTTCCTTTTCTGTTTCACATTTGAGAAGAAAGAGCTTCAATGCCCTTCTTCTACTTTTCTACATATGAGCTGGAAGTCCTAACCCCAGGATCATGCCTGTGTGACATATGTATGTGTACATATGTGTGTGTACCTGTGATTGTGTTCATGAGTGTATGGGTCATACACATGTATGTGCATGGTGAATGTGCCCATGTGCACACATAGAAAGGCCAGAGGATGATGACAGGTATCTTATACAATCGCTCTGCACCTTCTTTCTTTGAGACAGAGACTCCCTGAGGCTGAAGTTCACTGTTTCAGATTGGCTGGCTGGGCTGCTCCCAGGATCTGCCTGTCTCTACCTGCCATACTAGACTTATAGGTATTGATGTAACCAACCGTCTTATTAAATAAGAAACACAGAAACAATGTAAAAGAGAAAGCAAGAGTCAAGCTCAGAGCTAAAATCTCACCTTCCTCCTGCTGTCCAGCTTCGCGAAAGAGACTACTTCCTGTGGTTCGTTTTTTATAGTGTGTCGTTCTGCTTCTCATTGGTTGTAACCCAACACATGACTGCTCGTCACTGTCTGAATGTACAGCCCCTAGGTCTTAAAGCATATGTCTCAATGCTGACTGTATCCTGACACACAGAGATCTTATGGATTAAAGGCGTGTGCCACCACTGCACACTCTTGCTATGGCTCTAATAGCTCTGACCCCGGAAACTTTATTTATTAACATACAATCAAAATAATATTCAGTACAATTAGATTACACACATATAGGCATGTTTAACCATGCTGGGTTTGGTTACAATCTCCAGATGGTGGAGGTTTGAATTCAAATCCTCAGGCTTGTGCAATAGGTACTCTTACTCCTCACCCTAATCTTCTAACTTCATGCTATGTTGTTAGTGACTTAAAGAGTCTCTCTCTCTCTCTCTCTCTCTCTCTCTCTCTCTCTCTCTCTCTCTCTTTTTACTGCTTTCATATACACAGAGAGAGAAAGAAAAGAAAGAGGAACAGGAATAGACACACACAGAAAGAGAGAGAGAGAGAGAGAGAGAGAGAGAGAGAGAGAGAGAGAGAGAGAGAGAGAGAGAGAGAGAGAGAGATTTCCTTTTTGGAACTTGGAACATAGACAGTTTGATTGATCTCTTGACCTTGTGCTTATCTGTCTATCTTTGGTATCACCCCTCTGTCTTAACTCTTCCCCAAGTCAAAACATCCTACTATGTATTTTCAGGCTGGAAAGAATGAAAATGCTCATAATAGGAAGAGCACAAAGCCAAATTGCAGAGCTGTTAATGTTTACTAATGAAGTACATTTCCCTTCTGGCCATAATTACGTTGAAAATGACAATTACCACCTCATGGAAGAAATCTTTAATGGTAACTTGCTAGTCAATTTAGGCATTCATCAAATGTGTTGTCTGTCAAGTCAATGGATTAATTAATGCTTAGGCCATTTATTTGGGAAGTTCTGGTGACTAGCTATTATATGCAAGGCACTCTATTGCACTCTATTGCCAAGTTACAAGGGCCTACCACATACTCTGACATCCATGGGCCCTGGAAGCAAACAAATGCAACTAGACAATGAGATAGAAAGTAGAACTCTCCTGCACAGTTGCAGACACTGTGAAGATTGTAGAGAGGGGAGCGAGGTGACTCTGGAATGTGGAATGATGGGTAGGGATAGGCAAGAAGTGAGTGTCTCTGTTTTACTTCCATTACTATGCTAAAATATCCATACCAAAAGAAACTATGAGAGAAAGGATTTATTTTTGCTTACAATTCCAGATTAGAGTCCAGGACAGCAGAGAAGCCAAGGCAGCAGGAACCAGTCACATCAGATCCAGTCAGGAGCAGAGAGATGAATGAATGTAAGGTCACTTGCCCACTTTTGTGCTCAGTTACATGCTTTTCTCAAAGGAGCAACTACCCCTGCCTAGGCATGGTGCTGCCTGCAGTGAGCTTTCCAAAGCAAGTAAGGAAAATGAGACAATCCTCCACACACACATCCTACCATTCTAGACAGTCTCTCCATGAGAGACAATCTCAATTGTCTCTCTCATGTGTCCCTCTCTCGGGTGATTCTAGGTTATGTGAAGTTGACAATGAAATTAACCTTTCCAGCAGGCAAGGGGACTCTCTAGGATGGACAAGGGGCAAGTATCCAAAGAAAAGCCCATGCAGACCATGCAGAAAGGACAAGGTCAACAGTGCATGGCAGGAACAAAGATTCAGAGGAGTGATGGCCGACTATTATTTTTCCCACAATTCTAGTGATGGGCAAGACAATCTCTTCCTTCTATATGGCCTTGCTAATAAGCATAGGTCCATCCAGAGATGTAGCTAGAGTTTTCCTGCCTTGCCCACAGTCAGGACAAATCTTTGTCACCTGCCAGTCCCACAGCTGCTCAGACCCAACCAAGTAAACACAGAGACTTATATTGCTTACAAACTGTATGGCCATGCCAGGCTTCTTGCTAAATGTTCTTATATTTTAAATTAATCCATTTCTATAAGTCTATACCTTGCCACATGGCTCGTGACTTACCGGCATCTTCACATGCTGCTTGTCATGGCGGCAGCTGGCATTGACTCCTCCCAACTTCCTGTCTCTCAATTCTCCTCTCTGTTAGTCCCATTTATACTTCTTGCCTGGCTACTGGCCAATCAGTGTTTTATTTATTGACCAATCAGAGCATTTGACATACAGACCATCCCACAGCACAGAGACTCTTGCAGAAACCCAAAGCTGAGAGAGCAAGGAAGTCTCAGACAGGAAACTCATCACTGAAGGGAAGGGACACCCTGGTGTTGTTTCTTTTCACAAGTCAGAGGAGAACAGACAGATAAGCTGCCAATTCTGCCTGATTTCCATCTTCCACATGCCACTTCCTTTTCTTTCCAGGACCCTTATTCTTAGGGAAGGTAGCCAAGGGGGCTAGGGCATTTTTTTTCTTTCTTCCCTTGTTTCATTTTTGATTTTGCAAGACAGGGTTTCTCTGAGTATCCTTGGCTGTCCTGGAACTTGCTCTATAGACTAGGCTGGGCTTGAACTCAGAGATCAGGCAACCTCTGCCTCCAGAGTGCTGGAATTAAAAATGTGCACCACCACTACCCAGCTGGAACTTTTATTCTTAGGAAAATCAGCCAAGAGGGTTGGGAATCTCTGTGTCTTAAAATACATTCTAGAGAAGGCAAACCTTAAGCAATCCAGTTTGTTCTAGACTTCCACCTGGCTCCACATTCCCAGACCTTACATGCTGTGGCTGAAGGCAGACCATTTTCTCCCATCTCAACTAGATCCATGTTAACTTAGAGGAGCTAGTTAGTGCCCAGGATATCTTCTCAGTGTCTTTACTGCATTACTCTCTAGTATTGCTCATGAGATGGGTCCTTTCTGCTGGAACTTGTTAAACACTGACAACTTTGTCATTCCCTCTACACCACACAGATAGTGATTAAAGTGTTGTTTAGTAAATACATTTTTATGAAAACCTCTCTTGACCCTCAAAAGATTGAACTTTCATCAGATTCCACGGCAAGGCTAATATCCTTTGAGATCATTTGAAATTCTGTACATAACTCTTTATCCTACTGTGTGCTTGTTTAGGTCGAATCTGCCTTTAAGAGAACAGCATGGGTGTACTTACTATGCCTTGGATTTCCCATGCAATCAGCTTTTACAACCAAAGGTCAATACGTGGCTTTAATTTTAAATTATGTACTCTTTTATTCTCCTGACCCAGAATGATGAATGTGTATATTGTTATCATTAGTTGAAAACAGCCAATAGGTAGAAAGCAAACTTATGAAACAAATATCACACACACACTCACACACACACACACACACACACACACACACACACACACGTAGGTAGATAGAGATAGATGATAGAAGATAGATAGATAGATAAATAGATAGATAGATAAATAGATAGATAGATGATAGATAGATAGATAGATAATAGAGTGATATATTGATAGAGTGATAGAATGATCACATCCCTTTGTAGTGTTGTTTGCTATTCTGAGTCAGTTTGGGTCAGTAAAATTTCTTATTTTATGAAACTCTGTTAAAGATTTCTGTAAAGAACCCCACAGAACTGGAGAGTTAATTCAGCAGTTAAGAGTACTGGCTGCTCTCCAGAGGACCTAAATTGGGTTCTCAGTGCCCACATGGTGGCTTGCAGCTACTTGTAACTCCAAATCTATGGAATCTGGTGCCCTAAAACAACATCAATGCAATTAAAAATGAATAAATTTTTAAAAAAGAATCCTTAATCCCTCATCCAAACTATCTTTTCTATGCTGGTCAGTAAACAAAGATCAAAGACCTTTGTTGGAACACACACACACACACACACACTCACATACACTCAAACACACACTCGCAAACATCCCGTATGGACTATACAGATAACCAACAAATTTAGGCCCATTCTTGATCAAATGAATCCAAGAGTCTCTGTTTTCCTTACTTACCATGACAATGGCACATTTTAGTGCCTCTGACATTATCTTTAATGCCTTAGTCAATGAGTGCTACTCTTCAATGAGTGAAGAACTGACCTCAATGCTTTGTTTTGCAAAGATATTAACTGTTTGGTTTCTTTGTTCTACTAAATTATATATGGGATCACAACTGTCCACAGAAACCTGCCTTCAGCAGGCAGAAGTGCCATCACTTGCACAGACAGGGCAAGAGGAATTACGTGATTTTCCCCTTTAGGTTTATTCATCCAGGGTCCCTTCTTGGCATTTAAGCAGGAAAGGGTCACTGGACAACAGGAGAAAATATCCACAATCAAGAAACATGGAGTCAGGATAAGTGCCCTTAAAGCAGTACAAGGGCCTCTGTAATGGATGATAGACAAACGAACAGTGAAATAAGAGTGAATTATGAGACTGGAGTGATGGCTCAGTGGTTAAGAGCATTGACTGCTCTTCTAGAGGTCCTGAGTTCAATTATCACCAACCACATGGTAGCTCACAACCATCTGTAATAGAATATGATGCCCTCTTCTGTCATGCAAACATTCATGCAAAATAGAGCACTTATATACACAAAATACATAAATTAAAAAAAAAAAAGAAAGAAATGCCAGGCCAGGTTTGCAAGCAAAGAATTTTAAAAAAAAGAGTGAATTATTGAGTGCATTGATTTGTTTTCTAGCAACTTTGAAAAATACCAATATTAAGTTTAGGATTATAAACTTTTAATAACTATCCATGAGACCAACAAATACAAACATATTCTGGTCCCATGAGAAAAGGCTATTACAGGAAGCCATATGTTCACAGTGAATAGTCTGAAATTCCATACTCCAGTCATTGACATGTTTGGCTGATGATGTCCATAGATGCTGAGAGGGAAAAAATATCAGGCGATGAGGCTACCCAAAAACCACATTATAACAGCTGAGCCCTAGCTCCATCATTAAGTACCTTGGTGGATGTTAGTTCAGGTCCATAGTCTGTGACTTCCCCTGTGAATATTATGCACATGCAGTAAATGAATAACTATTTCCTAAGCATGACCATGAATATTGGCCACAAATCTAATGAGCCACTTCTTGGTTGGGTCCAAGATCTTAGTGCAAAGACTGTAGAGAATGTTTTAGAAGATGAGCTACCTTGGTAAAGACAGGACATTTATGTCAATACAACTCAAAGTATTCTCTTCTATTAGGAATGGCTCACTCCTATTTAATTGCTTGCCATGCATTTTTTTTTTTTTTTGGAGATGCCTGGCCTTCCTAGGAATCATCAGAGGATTTATTTATAATGAGCCTCCCTAGTTCTTAGTGTTTGGCAAAATGTTACTATCAAATGAAGGGCTCTCTTCCACCTCTCTGTGGCCATACCACATAGATGTCCCAATGGGACACTTTGATTTCAACAACTGTGAACTTGTTGAACTGTCTATTTCATGATTACCCACAGGACATCAGACCACCAAACCTTATGAGAAACCAAAATACCCATCATTTGGTGCATCTCACATCTTCCTGACCCAGGTGCCTCAGAGCAGCTAGATTGCTGGGGTGATTTTTCACCATCCCTGTATTATCCCATATAACTCCAACTCAAGCCCTTCATTTGACAGTAGCTTTTTGCAAACACTAAGGATTGGAGAGGCTCATTAAAAATAAAGACTGAGATGATTCCTAGGAAGTCCAGACATCTCTAAGAAAAAAATACCTGACAACAACTGAACAGGAGTAAGCCATTCCTAACAGAAGAGTACACTTTGAGTTGTATTGCTATATGATATAGTGCATATCTACTAGATTCTGTATCTCTTGCCTCCCCCCCCCCCCAACCCCTGGAACTGTCAGTCACCAGGCAGGCATTTTCCATTCTAACTAAGATGGCCTACAATGATGAAGAATATTTATTATTCTTGTTAACAATGGACTTGTGGGTAAGCTTTCCAAGTTTTCACATGTGTTGGCAAGTCAAGAAAATATCATATTTATATATACTGTGTATTTCTCTAGAGGAAACAACTATTTAACATAGATTTGACTGACAAACAGCTAATCAATAGATTACTCCTTTCCAGTAACTGAACACCCTCATGAGATCAGGTAGTCATTAGAATAATTAATTCATGATGGAATAAGGTCTGAGATGATTAAAAAATTTCTAGAACAATAGTATCTTCATATTGTCAAGATGAAGACTATCCATACAGGAATTCACTGTCTAGGGATTCATTTGGAAGGCAGGTTATGGTCTATAAAAATAGAACTCTATGACTGTCAAGCGCATAGGACATCCCTCTACCTGTTTGGCATCTCAGGTTGACCTTCATTCTATATTTTGTATTATTTATTATATTCCAACCCCTCACAATCTCTCCTAGGTCATGCATTTTCACAGTGCTGTAGAAACCTTAGAGACTGACAGAGCACAGCGAGTCCAGCTTGATGGATTCTGTACTTTGATTTCCTTTTGAAGTGTGTGTGTGTGTGTGTGTGTGTGCACTGTGCTTTTGAGTGCTCAGGAAATCTTCAGAGTAAGTCTTCCTGTTTAAGGGCCCAGTGACTAGGATGTAGCTCCTACAGACTGGTTAAAATCACTTCCCCTAATCAGAGAATGGAGACTCCTAAAAGCATTTACAGTAGATGGTGATTGAGGAGGTCTTGTCTCCAAGGAGAGCATGGGAACAGTAGAGAGTTGAGCCTGCAGAAATCCAGTTCCTGTGTTTCTTTTCACATCAGTACAGCAGTTCAGGTCATCAATAAACAAGTCAGATGCTGATGGCATTTTTCAGATCCTAAAAGAATCACTGGGATATATATGTGCAAATATTTTTCATTTCTTCTTTCCTCCTTCCTTAGAAGCTTAGCATCTTTCTCCTGCAGATTGAATAAAAAGACTATACTTCTGTTTTCTTTCTAATGTTAAGAATGCTAAGAGGTTTCCTTTCTGTCTTTCTGGTCCTCCAACTAAATGACAGATGACTGGATCTACAGTGTCTCAAGTGGAGGAGCAAGCACCTCAGACTGATACTACAGTTGTGCAGAGATGCCTGGTTTTTTTTTTTTTTTTTTTCAGACCACCAGCTTACCACCTAACCCAACATATCCAGGACAGCTAATGCCAAGATAGACTCTTCTAGTATCTCATAACCTTCTATGTTCTAGAATTCCTTTTCTTTCTGGATACCTTCTTTGTGGTTTATTCTAAAATCTCAGCTCTGTCCTTTCAGTCAGCAGTGACAAGGATGGTAAGAAAGTCATCTTCATCACACAGAGACCCATGTTCAAAGCCAACACGTGCAAAAAGAAATCCATGTTGACTGGAATTCTGCTAAGAGCAGAACCTTCAGTAGGAGATATCAAGAAGAGTATGTACACATTTTAGGTCATCTGTTTATATATTTATTTAAAGACAAAATTATCAATCATTTTGTGACTCATAAGACCTGTGCTCATAAGATTGTTTCACTATCATTGACATATCACACCATTTAAACCAACAAAACTAATCATACTTCACTCAGGCAAAGGCAGTTATGAATGGTGGCAGCGCCAAGACCTCTCACACAGATTTGTTCAGTCTACATTCTAACAAATAGCTGAACAGATTTAGCCTTCTGTGGCCTGCACACAGGCTTTATGGTGGCCACTATGGTCCAAGTTCTTACTGACCACACTACCCAAAGCTGTGGCCCTAGTTAGGCACCCCCTCTTCATGCGTCTCACCTCTTCCTGCCCTGTTTACTGTTCCATGGGGCTTCCCTAAATGGTGACTGTGTCTATTCCTAGAGAATGCAAGCATTTCTCTGTCATGGAGATGAGAACTTTTGATTATAGTCCACCCTGTCCCCCTCTAGGTGCTACTACTGACCATTTCTCATACCCTCCACAATAGCAAATGTATCTTCTTGAGGCCTATGGAAACTTGCATGAGAATCACAGGGGTGTTGAGTATGTAGGTGTATGTACATGGCTCTATTCCAAACTGCTGAATCGGAGAATCTAGTATGCTCTGGAGTATCTCAGATTGCATTTTCTTTACCAGTCCTGTTATACAATGTAGTGATGAGCAAACTGCTTGGCTGGCCAAGAACTGAGATCCATCTAACTATGGGGTAGTGACGATCTCAGGAGATTTTTCCTGTGACACTTTCTTCCTGTGTTTGAAATACATACCAGGTGTGGACATAAATATCAGACATGGCTGATGTATAGGCAAACTTCCTCAAATCTGATATGTCAGAATTCTAGAAAACTAGCTTTGAAGACACCACTGAACAGTGGTTGATTCCTCTGTCCCATGTATCCTGATCAAGAATAAAGGGCATCAGGGTACCATGGTGACCAAAATCACCATCCTCAGATGCTGGTAACCATAAATGAGAGATTAGACTATACAGATATTTCATATGATGAGATTAAAAACTCCACAAAGTCCATATAAATGGAGCTGTTTCTGTACATAGAACAGATGCTCAGTGATATCATTGTCTGCCTTACCCTGTAGTCTGTGGCACACTGCCACCAGATTTCCAGGAATTCTCAATCACACCTCTTCAACACCCGTGAAGACCCATCACACCACCAGCTATGGCTTTTTAAATCAATCACTATGTACCGGCCTCCTTGTTGACATTTTAAAAAATCCACTGGTGATCAACAGAAGACAAAAATCAAACCCTGCTCTCCATCTTAGGGGACTCCACTGTAGCGCTTCTGGTGCTCACCAGTCACTCAAGCTGAGTATTTCTGAGAAAAAGTAGTGGCATTAGCTACAATAGCAGAATGTTGTTTGGATCACGTTTCTCTGCCCACTCAAGATTGCACTCTGTGCTGGTTTGCAGAGATGCAGAATTCCACCTACAAGACATTCACTTCAAAACTGTAAGAGAGAGTGCTGGAAAAGTGACTTCAACCTTGTAGTCTCATTTAACTAAATTACACTATGGGATTGCATTTGCCCTTCAAGGCATGGCTGAATTGAGACACAGGGAAAGATGCCTAGCCTAGGTAATAGCTCGACCGATTTTATCTCTTTTTCCCCTCCCTTTCCTCTTTCTTTCCAGCTTCCTTTTCTTTCTTTCCTTCCTTCCTTTTTTCCTTCCCTGCCTCCCACCCTCCCTCTCCATCCTTTCTTCTTTCCCTCCTTCCTTCCATCCTTCCCCCTTTTCCTCTCTCTTGCTGGCTTCTTTCTTTCCTTAACATTTTTTTTTCCTTTCACTGAAGTTGCTGGACTCAGGGCAGTGCACTTCATAGTGAAGTGAAGTCCACTTCAGCCTCCCATGGGGGAGGTTCCTGGTGGGTGAGTCCTACTCCATCTGTGGCTCACTTTTCTTCACCAGGTAAGGAGTCCCTTTGGATACAGTTGTGGATCAGTTTAGGACTGGTGTGAGCATGGGTTTAAAGTTAATCTTAGAGTGTTTGAAGTCCCTCCTGAGATCCAGGGCGTTTCTTTCCTTGAGGAAAGTGATACTTCCATGTCTGGGGAATGAATTAATTCAGGACTGTGCATCCATGGTCAGCCAGGGTCTCTCTACTAATGATAATATTTTTTGAGATAATCTACCTAACCCCACTTCTGACGAAAATGCTTCTCACAGATACTCCATCTGGATTGTAAAGTGGAGGGCAATTTCAGAGTGTTATCATCCAGGGTATACACCAAGAGCACTGTCACAAACTTACCCTGAAAGTCACCCCTCAGGATAACAGGTACTCTCTGTGCACGATGCAGGCACAGGCAGAGGATTCTCTGACCTTTCCACCAACTGGCACCCAAATCACCACAAGACTGATTAAGGCAAATTCTACCCAGAAGTTATTCTTCTAAACATGTGACTGGTGCCCTGAGAACTCTTGTGCCTTGTAAAACACAGGAATCTGGGAAACAGTCATAGTAAGAAGAATGACAGGTAGGCAGAATGACAAGGCACTGAAGAAACAGCTTGGAAAAGCAAATTGCCTTGAGTTCTTAGGAGTTATCAGGACCAACCCCATGATGGTTTGTAAATATATCCAGTTAATGTATTAATAATAAGAGACTGGATATGGGGATTCTCTGATACTTTTTAAGTTTCTCCAATATTTGAAAGTGTTCTAAATATTAAAACATGTGTTAAAAGTATACAGATGATAATCTGGACCTTTCAGGATACATGCTGGATTGAAATATGCAAAATGTTGGGGGACAATTGTAGGTCTCATGCTTCTTCATGAAAAAAGTGAGACTTACTCCTAAAAGAATGGGATTGACATCTTAGAGTAGAAATTAAAAAGATATACTGACTGTGAGGGATAATCTTAGGGAAAAATACTATTTTTTCAATAATATATAAATATAAACCAGATTCAGTTTTGCAGATATTATAATTCAGTCTGATCTTCTACTTACAATATATTTTTATTCAATGCCACCTTATTAATATATCCTTAACTATCTAATATAAAATTTAAATCCTCAAGAATTCAAATACATCATTTTCTTTTGCATCCATATTTCCAGTGTGCAATTTCAAAATCTTTGACTCAAAACATGTTTTGATTATTCCTTTTATCCTGTCTTCTTATTTATGCCCAACATAAACCTAACATGGGTTATATTTCAGCACTAATACCTACAGAAATATTTGATCCATCACAAGCCTTTAGTGTTTGTTGAGGACCTGTATAAATGGAGCCACACACTCCAATCATGCCCTTCTATGCGGTCATGTTCTTGGTCTGTGTTGACTGCAATGAGGCTTAAGAATCAAAGCTACTTTTGCACACCAGTCTCATCATTTTCCAATTGCCCAAATCCTCCAGAGGTGAATGGAAGTGAATGGTTAGTGTTGAAGGCTATGCTATATGCAGAATGCACTTTCCTGTCTCTCCCCTCCACTCCTGACAGCTACCATACCCTCCTGTTGTTGGGGTTGTCACTGATGTGCTTTGGGAAGACTGGCATTAAATAAATCACCTTCAGCCTTGAGCAGTGATTAGCTGGGCTTGCCTGGAGGTCAAGAGACTGTGAAGTCCAGGTGGCTTTCTCCTCAGTCTGGGTCCACTTAGCATCAATGTCAGAGAAACCATCTCATAATATGGATGTGCCCATTTTAAAGAATATATTTAATTCCATGCTAATATGGATTATAGTAGATTCTTCTGTGCCCACTGCAGTTTCACAAGGCTCACTGACACCACCACTCAGTCAATCATCTGAATGAGAAGGGAGTGGAATTCCAAGGCAGCACTCCTCTTATATATCCTTTTATATCTATGAGAAGTGCTCCATCCTGAATTTAGGAATTTTAGTCCATTGGTTCCCCATCTGAAAATAATTACACAATGTCCATATATCAGAGGGTGAGATGAAGATAACTTTAAATTTTCAACAACTTGCAAAATTTCTATAAATTGAAACTACATCCAAATAACATTTATATTATATATTAGCTATAGCAATACCTCTAGTCCTTTGTCTTGATGGAATCATGGAAAGCCAACAGTTGGTGTAGGCCCTCAAAATTAGATAAATTAAACAATTCCACAAATGACAGAAGAAGCACAAAATGTAAGACAAAGAGGTGGGATTTGCTTTTTCCTTCTCCGTCTTTGCATAAAATATGACTTGCTTATTAGCATTGATAATGGGGGGGGACTTTTTGAGTTAAAAAAGTTACAGATTTTGAAGTTTGCTTCATTGTAGCATCTGGTGACCTAAAATCACACAGCATTAGTCAATCCAGTGTCATTTGGGGACCCAACAACCACCCAAGTCAGTGAGTTAAATCACACTCTACCCATGTTAGCAGTCTTAGGATCTTGGGATGTGAGAGGGAAGGCTGAGGGTGATGTCAGTTCATGGGAACTCAGGACCTTCAAAGAACCCAGTGAACAGACACAGATTAAATTTCATTGGTGGAGTTGGCATTCATTTTCAAAGGTATTTCTCCAAATTCTCTTTACTATTTATACTTTTCAATTTTCAAGTTTTGAGAAAGAGGCCAGAAGTTACCTGCATCCACACCTTCTCTGTGAAATCCCACAGGTTTACGATCCCCTCTCTACCTCCTCCCTATATAGGATAGGAAACAGACAACAGCTGGATAGCAAATGTCACAATCATATCTGCCTGTCCCTTTGTCCATTTTTCTGTCCAGGTAGCCCCTAAATATGTTTTTATAACACTTCACTGAAAAGAGTTTGTATTGCAGTTACATCAGAGCAAAACTTGACTGTAAATCATGATGAAGATACATCCTTTGCACAAGTGTCTGCCTCTCTGATCTCCTCACTTCCTGATTCCCAAAACCATCTTCTTTAATGTTAAATTAGAATAATGGTGTCTTGCTAGGAACATTGGAGTCACCCAAGGTGGTGCATGTGGTATTTTGATGTTTAACGGTGAGACTCAGGAAATGCTAGATATTTATTTATTCTGATTCTGTGTCATTTATGTAATATTGAAGAAGTGAATTGTATGCCTCTGCCTATGGATCTTACAGAGTTAGGTAAACACTTGGACTTCTGAGATTCCTGTTGGGGCTCCTTGACTTCTGTTTCAGCTGCTTAGAATGGCCATCAGATTGTCCCTATCCACAACATTTCATGTGCCTCTTCATACAGACACAGCTCTTTGTGCATGACTGAGCTGGCTCTGGAGACTGTTCTGTGAGTCGGTGTGCCTGCTCCCTCCAGAGAGCGACCATCCCAAAGTGAGGGCCTTTGGGCTGATCAGGAATAAGCACTTGGAATGTAGAGAGAATTTCTTGGCAGGAAGTACATGAAAATAATATTGACTCTTTGCAAACAGTTTTATGGAGAACAATGCCTGACCTTGTCTTGAATATCTTACCCAACTCTTCCTACTCTCTTCTTTACTCCTTCCTCATTCCTCTCTCTCTTCCTCTCTCCCTCCCTCCCTCCTCCCTTCCTCCCCTCTCTCCCTCTCTCATTACTTGCCATTTCTATTATATTGTGGAAGAACAATTTTAATGACTTGATTGTCATATGTTTTATAATCTTTACATCATATCTTCAAAATTCCCGTCTATGCATGACTTTCAACAATTCTCACAACTTTGATGCATTGTTCTGTCATTTTCCTGTGACCCAACTACATTCTAATATCCTCTTGGCCTCAGTTTTAAGTGTTGTTTGATTCGAATTGGGTGCGTGAAGCCATGGAAGAACCCCATACCCTGACCATCCCAGCATGATCCTGTCAATTACTAAGAGATCACTTGGGAATCTATATGCATAAATTGGTTCTATCTCTTCTCTTTGAGGTTCTGTTTGTGTCCTACAGGAGCTCTGCTGGGGTCTTGTTAGGCATATAAATGCTGTAGATAGTTGAAAATTTTCACACTTTTATGTTAAGTGACCCTCTGTATTCTTGATCATGTCCTTTGTACTAATTTTGTGTGTGTGTGTGTGTTAGTAACATGGCTTCTCCTGTTCATTTAATGCATGAAGATGCTTCTTCTCCCACCCCTCCACTGTCATCCATTTGCATCTTTACATTTAGTATGTAGATGTTGAATGCAGCATAGTTCTGTGTGCTTATTCAAATCTCTGTATTTTTAAATATTTATTTTATGCGTAAGTGTTAGTGCTGCTGTGTATTATATGCACCAAATGTATTCAATCCCTAGTGGGCAGTGGGTCTCCTGAAAAATAGAATAACATGGGGGTGTGAGCTTCCTGATAAGGGTGCTATGAAATGGATCCAGGTCCTTTGCAGGAATAAATGCTCTTAGCCTCCAGGTCATCTGTGCAGTCCAGTCACTGCATCTCCACTGAAATAGTTATGTTGTTTACCTTTCCTATGACTATCTATTGAGACAGTTTGTTTAATCCTTCTAGTGTTCTCTTTGATTTGTGTTGGTTACTCTCATAATTTCTTCCTTCACCTTTTCCTGTAGATTCACGGAGTACATTTGACGGAGGCGTTGTATCTCCTTTGCTCTTTCATCACCTGTGATTTCTGTGATTTTGTTCTGTTGCTACTTGGAGACTGTCAGCTGCATCTTTACCATGTCACCCTCTGCTCTCGTGTGAGCTTGCAGAATTGGGATTGCTTTGGTGGCCTCGCCTTTTTCTTCTTTTGTCATTATGTATTTTGTTCTTTATGTGTTTGCAGTTTTTAGTTAGAACTGTTGGAAATTTATTTAGATGACTGTTAGATATTTTGTATCCCTCACATTTTCTTAATCTTTTTTTTTTTTTTTTTTGATGAGACTGCATGTTTGAAACAGTGAGCACTTATACTTTATAGATACTGTTTCTAAGGCTGGAGGCAGGCAGGGCATTAATGATATGGGTATTCCTTGGTGTTTAATTCTGTGTGTCTCTTTATTGGGGGATTTGCAATAACTTTCATCTAGATTAATTTCTATGGCATTTGTGATAGGGACAGCAAAGCAACACTTAGCTTCAGTTTCATGACACCCAGACAGCCTATGCCTTCGATTGGGGTAGATGAAGGTTCATGTGGGAACCAGTCAGTGAAAACAGAGTCGGGGTAACATTTTCCCATCATTTATACCAGCAAATGTGCTTTCAGTCTGTAAGCCAGCTCTGTGCCACTGTTAGATGACACATGACAGATATAACCTATGAAGAGGAAAGGGTCATTTTGGCTGGTGGTTTTAGAGGTTTTAGAGGTGTCTGTCTGTAGTTACCTGAGCCTGTTGCTTTGAGCCAGCAGGGAGGAAGAATTTCATGATTGTGATTGGGTGACGTGGGGAAACTGTTCATCCTCTAGAAGCTGAGGGAAAGCAGAGGTCTGCTGCTCAAGAGCTCCCGAATCAAGGCTTAACACCAATAACCCACCTTCCTCTCCCTGGGATCCACCCGAAAGGTCCCACCACCTCAAATAGCACCATAGAGTATGACCAAACTTTAATGCATGGTTGTTTGGGGATACTTTTAGTACAAACTAGAGCAATGCCTCTTTCAAGAAAGTTTGTAGTGTGTGTGTGTGTGTGTGTGTGTGTGTGTGTGTGTGTGTGTGTTTGTTCTTTGTCTTCAGATAAAGAAAGTTTCCAACCACTACTGAAAACTATCTTGAAATGCAGATTTTGGATCAGTTTATTCCTGGTCTGTCTGCTGCTCAGAGTTACCATTGCTCAGTCTCTCTGTTGTCTTCACATTGTTTTAACCTTATGCTCCATTAAGCAAATTTACCTGGAAAGCTGCTAACAAAATTATAAAGTACTATGCAGTAATTTTGACCTCATTTCTACATGAGAAAGTGTGGCAGTTATCCTGAATTTATATAATCTTGCTGTCAAAAGAAACTGTGGAGGGTACTGTAGACCCAATAGCTTGCAATCATCTACAAGAAAGACATTCCAGGTTAGTGCTGGCAAACGTTCTCCGCATCGACCTGCACTGCATTCTTCTGTGTGTCAATGAACTTCAGAGAACCTCTCTACACCAGCATTTTCTCAGTAAACTGCTCATTATAATAATACTCCATATACATATATATTCATGAATATATATTTCATAAAACAGTATATAGCACAGAGTGTGTTACAAGTATTATTAGTTATTATTAGGCAAAGAAATACATAAGCATTGATATTGAAAAATACACAGATTTTTTAATATATTCTCAGTCATTTTAATAACTATACTCAATTTTAAAGGCCAGCCTGTTCTGACTTCCTTTTATTTTTCCCAATTTTATTCTTTTGGAAATATGAATTTTTGTATCTCATTTTCTTACCACCTGAATAATGCTTAACAGTTAAGCAGTTGAGAATTATTGGAATATACAGAGCAATGCACCAACCAGAGTATCTGCTAGCAGTTGACTGAATCACACAAATTCATGGTAGGCTTTCCTATGTATCAGACCTGGACCATTGTCCACATCACCCAGTGGGTCTCTGGAGCAGAAACACAAGTGACTGACAGCTGTGATACCTCCAGCACCCTGTGCTGATTGCTTGACCATAAACACTGGCCTCAGCTATTCACTCCACTCAAAGTTTATATTTTCATTCTGATTTGAGCAAACTTCACCCTTCTACTTGGACATGCTCGTTGCTGTACTTTCCATTTAGTTCTCATAATTCTCCATGGAGCTGCTACTTACATGCTTCTTCTCGCCCACCCTCCCTTGGCTGATGAAAGATTCTGGGGTGAAAAAAATTGAGGATACTCTTCAGGAACCTCAACATTTTTGCCATAATTCCACCTTGTCAGCATCTCTTCTTTTCTAGTCATAAATGAACAGATTCCAGGCCTTAAGATCTGAAAATCTTGTTTTTGGCACTTGTAAAGACTACATAATCAGATTCCATTTATCTTTTCCAAAGAGTCAAAGGAAATGGGTAAAGAATTTTCCCTTATAAACTACTCACAGGCAAACACTCCATATCTGTTGTACCCTATATTATGTGGGTATTTGAAGGTTTTTACTTATTTATTTGGCTTAAGCAAGGAGGAGACTATCAGGAAGGCAAATCTCTGCACAAATCCAGAGGGGCCCAGTTTCAGGATTAGCACATCTAATGGTCTAAGAAGGCCTCATTCATTGTACATAGTCTGCTGAAATTGCCATCATTCCTTGGAGAATTTCAAACTCTACTTGCTAGCCCTGTGTCCCATTCATTAATGAATATTAATGGTAGGTTTTTGTATACGATCATACCTTCACTTTTCTTTTGGGCAGGAATTTAATTTGACATCCATTTAATCACTTAAGCAATTGGGTTAAAGGTTTGATGTGATAGCCAATTAAGTCACTGAATTGTGACCATAAGTACTTGCCAAATCAGAAGACTTGCCAAGTGAAATTCTGTAGCATAATTAGAGTGACAGTTCATGTTCCCAGGCCTGGGTGGTAGCTACCCTGCTGTCTGATGGAACCTTGCCCTGGGAGCAAAGACTTTGCCCACAGTTTATTCTGCCTTAAGCCTTAAAGTTTAAGGAAATCCTTCCGCATGACTGAATGCCAGCTCTGTCAGAATTCTCATACTAGAAGATCTCCTTTCTTGGTCTCCCTATGGGCCAGGGGTCGCTTTATTCAAGCAAGGATTGAAGAGGATTAAATGAAGAGTTAAGTCAATTCAGTGAGAGTTTGCTAAAGGCTTACTGTGCACTTGTTCCTGCAGGAGATGTGAGAAAACTTTTACCAACTTCAGGGAAAGCGTTCAAAAGAATAGTTTAAGCAAACTGGTGGAAATAATAATTAGGTTGAATAAAATTGACTTTAATTTTGTTTTCTTCCAACCTTAGATTTCTCTGTATCGGTAGCTTTTATTCTTCTGAGTCTTGAATATTTGCACAGACTAGTGATCATTAATCCACTTTCATAATTCCACAACTTTTATGAGATTGGCAATGGCTTAATAATATGAATAGTTTTGCATTTTCATTGTTTGTAGCTTATAATACATTTTCATTAGGTCTTCAAATATATCTTTTTGATTGTTGGTGTTACTTCTACTAAAATTTGAGAAATTTAAAAGAATCCTGAAGCTGGAGAGATGGCTCAGTGTTAAGAGCATTGGCTGATCTTCTAGAGGACCTGGGTTCAATTCCCAGCACCCACACTGTAGCTCACAACCACCTGTGACTCTAGTTCCAGGAGATACAATTCTCTCTTCTGGCTCCACTGACACTGCATGCACATAACACACATACAGATAAATGGGCACAGACAACAAGTTAATAAATAAATAAATAAATAAATAAATAAATAAATAAATAAATAAATAAATGCTTAAAATTAAGTACTACTCAAAAATAAAATAAAGTTAGTTGAAAATAAGTATTCTCAACCACTAAGTTGCAAATGTATAAATTTGTGCTACTTATCAAAGAGTTTGATTTCAATCATTCTAGTTATTTTTACTGGAAATATTTTAAATTCATTTTAATTCCTTGATGCCTATATGTGTGTGTGTGTGTGTGTGTGTGTGTGTGTGTGTGTAACATCAGAATGAATTGATTTAAAGTTATGCACTGCTAATGGATTCAGTATTTCAAATATGATATTCTATCCAATTGATTTTTATTTTATGTGTATAAATGTTCTGTCTGCATGTCTGACTGCACCACATGCCTATCTGGTGCTGATGGAGCCTACAACAGAGACTCAAATTGGCAGAAACTCTAGTTGCAGATGCTTGCAAGCCACTGTGTGAGTGCTAAGATCCAACTCAGGTCCTCTGCAAGAGCAGCAAGTGCTCTTAACTACTCAGCCATCTTTCCATCTCCCCAATTTGTTTTTAAAGCATTTTTTTCGTGTGTTTTCATAAAGCCAGTGAGGTATGTAGTCCTTAGTTATTACAGTCTGAGAAGATGTACTTTGCCTTATGCTATTTGGTGGATTTGTCATTTACCTGAACTACTACAGGCAAAGCAAGAGCCTGCTGAGGGCCTGTCTTTGTTCGACACACGTCACATATAGAAACCAAAAGTCTTTCCCCTGTGTCAATCAATTGACACTTAGCAGAACCCCTCTCAGCCATTTGCAGTCACGCTCACAATAGGGTCAGAAGGAACAGATATTTGGAGTCTGAAATATCTGCTCTAATCTTCACACCTGGTCTGTGAAACAAACACTGATGAGTCCTCACTGAATTAGCAGCTACTAAGAGTTAGAAAACCGACCTGAGGCCACTTTCATGTCCCATATGCCCTGTCCTTCGAAATGAAGTCTTGCCTCACATACATGGTGCTTGATATGTGATTTTTGAATTCTGCTATAATCAAGTGTTAAGGTGTTAAGGTGAAGACAACCCCCATCAACAGGAACAAAGAGGATGATATAGAAGGGTCTCCAGAGTGGGTAAAGTAGTGCTCGCCCAACTTCCTGCATAACAACCAGACTCCACATGCACCAATGGTGTCCAGCTCACCTTCAGAACTCCCCAGTTCCATAGACAACAATGGATACACACACACACTGCCCCTATGTCCCTGACCCGACCCCTCAACCCCACCTACAAGTGTATACTATATACATATTTATATATATTATATATGCATGCATATATTATATATACATATTATATATGTATAAGACTTCTGAGGTTTGTGAAGTGTATGGACCTTCCCAAAACCTTCTCTCTCCATCATTCAGTGAAGAATTGAGCTACATCAGTTTTTCTCTATAATAGACAACAATAGTACCTGTATCAATGTACATTAGAAAAAAATTTTTTTTGAGACAGAGTTTCTCTTTGTAACAGTCCTGGCTGTCTTGGAACTCACATCATAGACCAAGTTGACCTCGAACTCACAGAGATCCCCTTGGCTCTGCCCACCAGTGCTGGATAAGGAGTGTACCACCACACCCAACTAAAAAACTACTCACAGTAGACTATGCAAGTGTTGAGCAGACTGTGCTCATCTTCAGAGTGGGTGTGTTGATTGTACTGCTTAGGCTGATGTTGTGTTTTTGATAGATTGAATTTAATATACTTGCATAGATATACTGGTGTTTCAGAAAACAATGTATCTGGACATAGTCCATGAGTAAAAAAGCATGTGAGTTCTAGCAAGAATACTAGTATGGGCTAATTAAACAGTCATTATCTTAGCAGCAAACCATGAGTTGTCTACAAAAAAGGCTTCAGAAAGCATGCTTAACTCTTGTCTCTGTACCTAGCTTGTTTCCTATGTTCGAAGTCCTCCAGGCTCAGTAGCATTGAGTGGGAACAAAGAACAAAATGACTTTAAGATGCCATATGCTTAATGGCCAAAGAGTATATGTACCCCATTTTCTTTTATACTTAAAATCATCATCATCATTATCATCATCACAGTCATCATCAGCATTACCATCGTCATGTGTATGCACAAGTCAAACACACATGTGGAGGTCAGCGGATACATTCATGGAGTCTGTTCTCTACTTCCACCTCCATTTGTGTCCCAGAGGATTGATTTGACTCTGGGCTTATGAGACAAGTACTTTACCTGATAATTCTTTGCACCAGCCCATTATTCATTGTTTTCTTTTTTAACCCACTTGTTGGTTAGTGCACACCTGGGCTGCTCCTGTGTCTTGGATGCTGTGAACAGTGTTGCAGTAGAGGGGACGTGAAGAGGATTCTTGACACACTTACTCCTTCTCCTTCTTCCCTTGTCCTCTGTGTTCACTGATGCCACTGCTGGATTCCCTGGGAACTCTACATTTGGTTTTTGTTTGAGGAAAGTCATGGTTTTTACTAAAATGGCTTTATTCATTCGCATCCATACACATAGTAGATAAAGTGTTCATTTTGCCAGGTGTGGTGGCACACACACCTTTTTATCCCAGCACTTGGGAGGCAGAGGTAGGAGGATCTCTGAACTAGAAGCCAGCAGGATTTACAGAGTGAGTTCCAAGACATCCAGGGTTACACAAAGAATCCCTGTCTCAACAAACAAATAGTGTTCATTCTTATGCCTCTTCCAATAGTGGTTATTTTTGTCTCCCTATAGAAGACCCTTGACTTCAATAAGGTGACGTCACACTATGGCTTTGATTTATAGTTCTGCAATGCCTGAGGCTATACCTTTTCTTCTAATATTTCTTGTCCCTAAAAATGCAAAGGGGAATCAAATTATAATATTCTTTCTGTAAAGGACAGCAAAATGGACAATAACTTACTGAACTATTTTATCTAAGCTTCTAAACATTTTACAGTTTTTTTTACAAATTGTTTAATAAAAGTACACTACAGTATTTGTGAGCAGCAGCTTCACTACCATGAAGAGAATATTAACCACCTATGAACTCACTTTCATTTTCTAAATATTCCTGGATGGAATATTACATACTAATTAATGTATTATTTAATAATAAATAGACATACTTACAAAAATCTCTAAGAACCACCCTTCATAAACATATAGACATGAAATGAACAGACAGCAAATATCTTATTCCTTTGGAAATTGGTTTTCATTTGAAAATATTTGTAAAATAGTATGTTTCCACAAATATTTGACTATTTCATAGAAACCATTGAATTGCTAGTAGGATGCTGAGTGTAGAGCAGAAATATGGAGATGTTTGTCTCTCATCCTTTCAACTGGGTCCTGGATCAGTTCCATCCCAAATTGCATTCTTTGGCCAGGGATCTCATCACCCTGAGAGTCCCCCATGCAGGTAGATTGTGTTAGAATCTTTGAAGGTAAAAAGAAAGCTCCAGAACAAACAGAATCAAGAGCCCAACTTTGAACTGCAAATCATTATAGCTCTTGACTTACCAACACAAATGGAGAAAAGGCAGCTGTGAATGCCTATTGAACAGACCCTAGGGCTGAGTAGCACCATTTCTCAAATTGATGGCTCAAGTGACATTCTTTCATTTATTCTTTAGTGCAAATCTTATCTACGAGACATGGATTGGATACTGCTTAGTGATGTCCATCAGGAGTGGTACTGCTGCTGAGGTCTGAAAACAAATATGCATTGGGTACTGTTTAGTAGTATGTAATAGGTAAGGTGCTGATGCTGAGAACTGAAGATAAATGTGCTTCCAATACTGGTTAATGATGTGTGTCAGGTGTGGTGCTGATGCTGAGGTCTAAGGGTAAACATGTATTGGATACAGTTTAGTGGTGTGTATCAGGTGTGGTGCTGATTCTGAGGTCTGAGAACAAACATGCACTCAATGCTGTTTAGTGGTATATCAGTTATGGTGCTGATGCTGAAGTCTGGGAGTGCACATGGATTAGATATTAGTGATGTGCATCAGACATCATACTACTGCTAAGGTGTAAAGATAAACATAGATTGGATATCAATTAATGTTCCGTATAAGGCATGTTAGTAATAATGAGGTCTGGGTAAAATCCACAAGGGCATGTATCCATGCGCCAGCTCTGACATTGTTTCCTCAGCTTGTTTTCTCTTCTTAGATTGTGTGAAATGTCATTATTATCAAAATAATCTAGATCTCTGTAAGACAGTATGTGAATAGAACTATAGTTTCTTCCTTTAACCAAATACATCTATTTACACTTTTAAAAAGTCATTATAAGAATGTGCCAGGGCAGATATTCTAAACCCGAAACACATTCTCTTTTCAGTTCATAATCACGATGGATTATTTTTCTATTGCAGAGATTTTCTGATTTTAATAGTTCAAATGTATCGCTTATTTTCTGGTATAAATGCATCTTCATAGAACATTTTCTTTAATTTCTTTCTTTCCTTCCAACAGTTTTACCTAGTCACACGTGTGGAAACCCTGGGGAAATATTGAAAGGAGTCCTCCACGGAACGAGGTTCAACATAGGCGACAAGATCAGATACAGCTGCCTCTCAGGCTACATCTTGGAAGGTCACGCCATTCTGACTTGCATTGTCAGCCCTGGGAATGGTGCCTCGTGGGACTTCCCAGCTCCTTTCTGCAGAGGTAAGTGTTTACCTCCTATGCACCTGAGAAGTGAAGGCTGAGCCTAGTGAGTGACTTTGTAGCTTGCGTTGGTAACTTTCCACCTACTTAAAGAGGGCAGCATTGGGCAACGTGCCCTTTCATCAACCCTGCCTTCAAAGGAAGTAAGACACAGCATGAAAGACCCCATGTTAAGACCCTAGCTCTACCAGCACATTAGAGCTGCTTTTAGACCTCAGATACCTGTTATGCTTCCTCTCTCCTTCACAGGCTTTATCAATCTCTATTCATACAGTCACCTCTGTCACAGTGTCCTGACAGTTTATAAATTTATATTCTCCTTATTCTTCTATCTTTTTCTTAATAATTTTCCTTCTGTCGCCTCACATTCATAGTGTTCCCCCTGCCTCAGCTTCCTGGGAGCTATAATTTCAGGTGTGAGCCACTATGTCTGGCTTTTGGAAAATTAAATTTCATGTTTCCTTGTTTAACCCTTCCACATTAAAAAAAAATTAAAGATAATTAGACAATTCAATCTCATCTCCCAAAGACTTTCCCAACACTTTAGCATTTGGAATGAGGTAACCATGGTGAAATGAACTATGTCCCTAGGAGTCCATTCAGGGTTGATGCCTTTCCCCAGTCCCTGGAATGTTCAGCCTCTATGGTAGGATTATTTTACTACAGTTGTCTTTGAGGAAGCACGTATCACATCTTGGGTTCTGAGTTCTTATGAAAGATTCATCTTACTGGTTTAGAAATAAGAGGATAGGCAAATACTTATTGCATTTTTAATGAGATGTTGGAAAAGCAGCTAGGCAATCCATATGATTCAAGTCTCACACACACACCTACCAGTGTAACTGTTGACATTCATTTCTCAGATAATACAAGAGAAGTTTGCTGGGTGGTTTTCTGGGTGTGGTGGTTCAACATAGGCGACAAGATCAGATACAGTGAGCTCTTGAAAAACAGAGATAGAACTATCATGGGTTCATTGTTGTCATCTGCTACATAGTGAGTTTGACACCAGCTTAGGCTATAGGAGACTATTGTCTCAAAAATAAATAAATAACAAAACAAAAGTTTAATTAACAATCTGACATTTCATCCATGTTGATCTGCCAATCACTATATCAATACACTTACATTTTAATGCATCTTATTGCCTGGACCTTCTTTCAAATATTTAATGTTTCATGAGCTCTCTGTGATGCTAATAATTTTATGATG